>NC_090934.1:68405225-68705225 GCF_040938575.1 Ambystoma mexicanum
GGTGTAAACAGAGTTTACACCATGGTGGTAAAGTTGGTGCACTTAGCACCAAGGTTGTAATGAGGCCCTATGTCTTCTCTAATATAAGTGGTCTGGAATGCATCAAAGACATGGGCATTGTAGGACGTGAGGAAAGCGATCTCCTCGTGTTATGCTCTCGTTTGGCATTTTCTAATATGCCGATCGAGAAAGCTGAGCTTGATTCTAATGGTGACCTATATCTAAATGAAGGTCATAATCATATTCAGTGCCACCAGCAGAACTTGCATGCAGCAAATAGGGCTGCAATGGAGTTAGTACCCTACTTTATAGTGGAATGCACTACTGGAGAGAATACTGAGGCCATGATGTTGAGTAACTCTACCATGTTGATGCAAAGCATTCAAACAAGTTAAGTAGTAAAGTGTACATATACATATACAATTGAAAAAACAAACATAAATAGAGCACCTCTCAAAGGTTATGATAAGAAGATTAATGCAGCTAAAAAGAATATGCGCAAATAAATTACAAGAATCATCAGACATAATAAAAAGGATAAACAAGAACCCACAGTTATGACGTTAGTAAAAATCGATTCAAAAGACTTACAGAGGTTGGTTGAAGGCATATAAAAGTGTGGAGGAGGAAAATAAATGGAAATAAAATGCGAATATGGCACTTAATAACAACTCAGTAGGTATATGGCAGATACTACATAATGGGGAAAAAGGTGAATTTACTATCAATTGCATCACAGAGTCCAAATGGGGGGAGCATATACAGGCGACATTTGGCCGAATAGAGCATATTAATGAAATATTCCCACTACCTGAGGAAATTTGGGAATGTAAGGCAACAATATTAGATATTATTCTAATAAGTGAGCAATTAAATAACTCTCGGGCGGCGGGACCTGATAGTTCTTGTAATGCTCTATTAAAATTGAGTCCAGACTTATGGGCGGCTGCACGTCACCTTTTATTTACTCATATCGGAAAACTAGGCCAAATACCAAATACATGGAAAATAAGCCATATATTGACTGTATATAAAAAAGGCGCGCGGGAAAATCCCACCAATTTCCGTATGCTGGCAATGCTGGACCTGCCATCCAAAATCTTTGCACGGGTAATGTTGCGCGAATTAAACAGATGGATTGAAGAGAATAATATTCTTCCTCCTAATTAAATAGGTTTTAGAGCAAAATCAAGCACTGTACACAACCTAATTATGGTAACATCAGCTATCGAAAATGCATGGAGGTGGAGACATTTGAATGCATATTGTGCATTCATTGATTTCTACGCTGCGTTCGACGCGGTGATGAGGAATCGGTTGTGGAGGAAATTGAATGCGTGGAATATTCTACAAGGTATGCTGAAGATGCTCACGTCGCTGTATTCTGATACATATGTTCGCCTGCGGTTAAATGCAAAAGGAAAACTATCCACCTTGTTCACCACGAGTAGTGCTGTGAAACATGGTTGCATAGTGGCAGCCACACCTTTTAATTCATATTTGGCCGATATGAAAGATGAGTTTGCTAATACAGATGCCAATCCAGTAGAAATGAGCACAGTGGTGCCCGGCTGGCTGGCATATGCAGATGACGTGCTAATTGTGGACTACACTCAGATGGGATTAAGCATATGCTAGATTCATTAGTTGCTTATTCGGCCATAAATGACCTAACCATAAACATTGAAAAGTGCAAAATAATGGTGTTCCCAGAGACAACAAAACCCAAGACATTTGTGTGGAAGTTAAATAATCAACCTTTGGAACAAGTCTCGTCATACAAATGTCTGTGTTTGGTGATTGAGGAACAGTTAAACTCGGAATCACACTGGTTAGCATTACCATCACAATGTATGATATTTTGAGACATGGAGGATATTCAGTGACTGCCATCCTAACAATATACACAGTGAAGATAAGCGAAATATTGTTGTATGCTGTTGCCATATGAGGACATACATATAGGCAACGACTGGTGGCATTTGAAGCTAAGATGTTGCGAAAATGTATGAGGTTGCCACAGAATGTATATGTATTCAATATATTATATATTTATTTAGCCGGTCTGATAGCACAGCGAGTAGAGCGCTCTTTTTGACATCTGTGCAGAGCCTACAGATGCAGGTTCGAATCCTAGCAGGGCCAAACACAGCCTTTTATCCTTCCGAGGTCAATAAATGAGCACCACACATCATAGGTAATAATAAGCAGCGCTCAGATGCCTGAGGGTTCGTAGCGCTATATAAATGCTAAATTATTATTATTATTGAATACATATATCTTGAATTTGATTTAAAAGCTGTAACATCTGTATATACAAACTAATATGTCAGGCTATTTGAAAACTATGCAAACAGCCTATTGATACAATCATAACCCCCTGTGTACAGGTGTTTCTGAGTTTAGAAGTTTTTTTTGTCATTGGCACTATGGGAACTTTGAAGGAATTGCATGCAAAATGGATAGATGGCTACACAAATGTGAAGGGTAAGATGGATTTGAACAGTTGGCTAAAGATAAAATTGCAAGAGTACAGCTCGGAGCAGCACATGATTGATTTAGCAACACAACCCCACAGTGGCTCATATTGCCAATGTAGGGCATAAAGAAATACAGTACCCAAATATGTTATAGCATATCCTAGTGCAAATACATTCTGCACATATTTGATGATGATGTTCCATAACTCAAAGGCACTGGAAACAAAGTGAGCTATGCATGGATTGAGATTTGAAGAAAGGCAATGCAGACTGTGCGGATGTGAGGTAATCGAGTCTCTAAGCCACTTAATAGTTGACTGTGAAAGTTTGGGCAACCTTTGAGCGAAATATCTAAAGTCATAAAGCAACAGGATAGATCTGAATGTGATAACTGATATATGGTCGAATTTTTTGTTAGGCGATGATATTAGTCTAATTTATTATATTGTATCTTTTTATCATAAGATTGTGGACATTTTAAGGTGTCTTGCTTAGGTTTTAATGTTTTAGTATATTATGAGAGAATTTGTCTCAGTTTTAAATCAGGTAAATGTAATGTTTTTATCAAGTGTTTTAACTATGTTATGTGTTTATACAAAGCCATGTGGCTAAAAGTATACTTTGAACAAATAAATAAATAGAAATGTGAATGGAGAAGAGGGAGCGGAGTTGCAGATGACCACAAGGTTTTTTGCCTCGCAGGTGGGTGCGGGTTGAGGGCCCAGGGAGGCCGGCCAGAGAGAGAGTGGAAACGTGGTAGCAGGAGTCCCAATGCAAACGATCTCCGTCTTACTGGTCTTGAGGCAGAGGTCGTTTGCAGCACACCATGACTGAATTGCAGACAGTCAGATATGAGCGAAGTAGAGGGGGTGGCTAAGGGTCACCTGAAAGAGAGTTGCGTGTCATCCGCATAACACTGGATGTTAGTGATGAAAGTGGCAATCACACGTGCCAGTGCAACCATGTAGACATTGAAGAACCAGGCATAGGTTAGATCCCTGGGGATCGCCGCAGGTTGAAAGAGTGATAGTATAGAGAAAGGGTCCAAGTTCAACCTGGGACAGGCGGTTGGAAAGGAAGGAGGTTAACCACACCAGAGCCTGACCTGTGATTTCCAGGGTGTCATGGAGACGTGCGATCTGGATGTTGTGGTTTACTGTGTCAAAGGCAGTGGAGAGGTCAAAAAGAATGAGGACAGAGGGAGTGTTACTGTCACGATTTGAGAGCAGGTCTTCATGGGTGTTCAAAAGAGCAGTTTCCGTGGCTCTGAATGCTCTAAAGCCAGATTGATGGTCATGAAGGCAACCGGCAGAATCACTGTGGAGGGCGAGCTTAGAGATAGTTATCTTCTCCAGGAGTTTACCCAGGAAAGGGGTGATAGAGATGGGGCGAGAGTTTGCTGGAATGGAGGGGTTGGCAGAGTGTTTCTTAAGCAGAGGGTGCACAAGGGAGAGCTTAAGAGAAGTTGAAAAAACTCCAGTGGCAAAAGATAGATAGCAGAGATCAGCCAAGGCTGGAGCATGCAAGTCAATGTTGTCCTTAATGGTTTTGGAGGGGCATGGGTCCACCTGTTTGGATGAGGTCTTCATAGACCAGACTCATCAGGCGACCTCATCAGGTGTGATGGGAGTGAGAGAAGACAGGAGAAGTGGCAAAGTGTCCAATGGAGGCTCCAGGGGTGTGGATGTATGATGTGGTGTGGAAGTGAGAGAGGAAAGGATGTGTTGGGTTTTTGCAGTGAAGTGTGCTGCCAGGGCTGAGCATCTAGAACTGTATGTCCTACTTAAATCTTGAACCGGACCACCATGTAACTCGGTCCTCACTTTCCATTGTAATTATTTTATGCCACACTCTGTACCATTCCCTTTTACCATTGAATGTATGTACCCTTTTTATTTATTCCTGTGTTTGTGTAACGATATGTAACTATGCTGTGCACATGATTATGCGCCCAGCTACCTGAGGGTTCAGACACACTCTATAAATAAACAAACTAAACTAAACTAAAGGTGGGTGTGACAGGAGAGGAGGCTGCTGCAGGATTGGCCAGCTCCTTACAGACTTTGAAAAGTGTGGCCGTGTTGCTTGACACCGTAGAGATGTGGGCATGAATAAAGACTCTTTTCTTGGTGTGGATGCAGATTCAATATTGTCTTTGAATGAGGCGGCAGGCCAGTTTGTCAGAGAGTCCGCCTGACTTATTTAATTTCCGCTCAGCTGCACTAAACTTGCATTTAAGGGCAGCCAGATCAGAGTCATACCAAGAGTTGCGCTTTTTGCAAGACTTCAGTCGGACCCTCATGACAGGGGCAAGAGTATCAAGGAGTCTGAGATAGAGAGATTGAGGTTAGCAATGGCTGTATCAAGGTGGGAGTCAGCATCAGGAGTAGGATCCGGAGAGTAGGTGGAGGCAAAGGCAGCCACTGTCACTCTTTTCATGGGTCTGTTGACTTTGAATCTGAGTGGGCGCAATGGGTGTGACGATGCGAGAGGGGAGGAGAGGTTCAAGTATGAAGAGAGAAGGGAGTGGTCGAGAAGGGAGTGGTCCGTCCAAGAGAGAGAGCTAGTGAGAGGGATAGAAAGAGGGATGTCGGAAGAGTTGAGAGCATCAAAAGTGGGGCCCGCTGTGTGCCTGGAGCGCGAGGGTAAGATGGAGAGGGAGAGAGAATTGCAGAGGTTGCGGAAGGGTCCTGAGGAGACAGGAGAGTACAGATGGCTGTTGAGGTCACTCAGCAGGAAGAGTTGAGAGGAGGAGGAGAGTAGAGAGGAGGCCAGGTCAGCCCATTCTAAGAGGAAGAGAGGGGACTGGCCTGGTGGCTTATAGAAGGTGGCCATAAGGACAGAGGATTTAGGAGAGAGTGAGAGCCTGCAGACTAGGCACTCGAAGGAGGAGTAGTCCTGAGTGGGGATGATGGATACAGGTAACCATTTTGGGATGATCAACGCCACTCCCCATCCAGACCCCTTGGGCTTGGCCAGAAAGTCTATCTTGTATCCTTCAGCGAGGAGTGTGTCAAAGCTCGTGACAGAGCTATCCTTGAACCATGTCTCTGTGAGGGTGAGCACATGTAGCTCCATGTGGTCAAGGAGGTTGCATACGTCAGTCGAGTGTTTGATAGCAGAGCAAGAGTTAGTCAATATGGAGCAGCTTGCCATATTCAAGGGTCTTCCACAGGGGGGTGCAGGGGATGGTGGTCCCCTCTGAGAGTAGCTAGAGAGCTCGAGGGATACTGGAGGGTGGCGGAAAAGCCAAGGCCGACAAGGATGCTGGGTCATTGAGGCAAGGCAATGGCACCATTGAAGGGGAGGAGGAAGGCACAGTGAGGAAGGGAGCCAGAGGATGAGGAAGGCACAGCAGGCAAGGGAGCATGTGCAGAGGAGGAGGAAAACACAGCAGGCAAGGGAGCCTGAGCAGGTGAGGAGGAAGGCACAGCAGGCAAGGGAGTGTGTGCAGAGGAGGAGGAAAACACAGCAGGCAAGGGAGCCCGAGCAGAGGAGGAGGGATGCACAGCAGGCAAGGGAGCAGGTGCAGAGGAGGAGGCAGGCACAGAAGGCAAGGGAGCTTGAGCAGAGGAGGAGGAAGGCACAGCAGACAAGGGAGCCTGTGCAGAGGAGGAGGAAGGCATATAAGGCAAGGGAGCCTGTGCAAAGGAGGAGCAAGGCACAGTGGGCAAGGGAGGCTGTGCAGAGCAGGAGGAAGGCACAGCAGGCAAGGGAGACTGTGCAGAGCAGAAGGAAGGCACAGCAGGCAAGGGAGACAGAGAAGAGAAGGGGGAGGCACAGCAGGCAAGGGAGCCTGTCTAAGGGGAGAGGTAAGGTTTGAGAGGTGAGGAAGGAGCCTGTCAAAGAGAAGAAGGTTGGGTTGAGGACCCTGTCCCATGATGATTCCATTCATATTGACATTAATGATGATCCTAGAAATTGCGAAGAGGTCAAGGAGGTCCTCCCAGTGGGTGCCACCATTAATGGGAGAAGAAGCGTTAGGAGAGAGAAAGGCGACCATGTACCAAGTCCATTGATCGGGTGAGGGAACGACAAAGAGGATGTCTGTGAGAGTCTCTCTGGTGGAAGCAGTGACATAGGTGTCTGCAATAGTAAGGACTGGGTTGGAGCTCAGTATGTCCTTCTTTAGTTTCTTCCGGCCAGATGTAGTGATAGGAGAAGGATATGAAATAGAGAAGCAGTTAGAGAAGATAGGAGAGATGGATAGTGACATAGCTAGCTGCAATGGTGAAGAGGACACTTACCAGGCTGATGTACTGAGGCACATGGAGGGGAGGTGCAGAGCAGAAACACAGGGCGAGGAGATGGTACGAGGGGGGCAATGAGGACAAGGTTGGACGTGCAGGACGTTAATGCAGGATGAACTCAACAGCAACACTGTATGTAAAAAGGTAATAAATAACATTCATGCACCCAGCAAAAAAAGATGTTCCCACAAACAGGTACTTTCAATGGAGGAAGGAGGCACAGCTAAAACAAGTTTTTTGCACACCCAGCTACTTTCCCTGCAGGAAGTAGGAACAGCTAAATTCGATTTTCAGGCAAAAGGTACTTTCAAAGAGGGAAGGAGACACAGCTAAAAGTGATTTTCAGGCAAAAGGTACTTTCAAAGGGGGAAGGAGGCACAGCTAGAAGTGATTTTCACACAAATAGGTACTTTCAATTTTGAAAGGAATCAAATATAAAGGACATTTTCAGGCAAATAGAGTCTTTGAGGAATGCACAGGCAGTGGAGCACAGCAATGCTGTAGTTGTAGTGAGTGGGAGTGAGTCACAGAGAGAGGGGCAGAATGGGGAGTCACTGCAGAGCAAGTGGCATCTGCAAGGTTGATGTCTTGAGAGGCTGGTGTAAATAAGTTCAGTGGTGCTGTGGTAGAAACTGAGTTGGAGTACTCACATGAAAAACACGCTTACTGATGACACAGTCAAGAGGGCCGTTGAAATAGATGGAACATTGCAGAGCATTATATTGGAAAATTCTGGGAGCTTGGGTTCAGAGCATGGCCAGGCACTGACAGGAACGGACAGAGGGCCTTAGTGTGGGCCTTGGCGGGGGACCGGCATTCGCCTGCCGGCTCCCATGTTTGGACCTGAAGAGGCCCACATTATCCAATCACTGCAGGCAGAGGGTGGGCTGCAGCTGCACAGCTGGTGTGAGCAGTGTGTGTGTGTGTGTATGTGCGTGTGTATGTGCGTGTGTGCGAGCGTGTGTGTGAACATGTGTGCAAGCGTGTGTGCGAACTCATGTTTGCGTGTGTGTATGTAAGCATCAGTCCGATGTCTTCCAGTTGACCCTGCTTTATTAAACTGAGAATAAAGTAGTACTTTGCCATCTTCTTTGAGTCTGCCTGGTTATTTGGTCTGTGATATTTACTGGTAGATCCAGCTGGCACAAGAGATGCTTCAAGGAGCTAGAGCACATTGATTTTGGGGAAAGTCAAACATATTTGATTACACAAAGGATACAAATACAAATGATTAGTTATTCACCTTCTTATAGTAGGTATTGTATTTGGTTCAACTGTGCACGTATTCCAATATGACCCCAAACTATCTGCTGAAGACCTCATGTCAGGATGTGTGATCTGACTGACACAAATGCAGAGAATCCCATGTTTTTCTTTATCATTGGTTGGTTCATTTACTTGTTTGTTTGAATGTTCCATTGCTTGCTTACACCACAGCACATAAGGAGCTATGATCTTTAATTAGTAGCACACAGTTGAGCTTAATTATTTATATTTAATTTGCACCTAAGGGATTTCGGTTTACTTACACAAGGAAGACTTACCGCAGGAATGTGTAAAACTTAAGGTTTATTTGAATGCATCCAAGCACATATTATTTTATATTTTGTTCTGTGTCTTTTTATTATCCTAGGTGTTAATACCAGCAAGAAATTACATTTCGTGGATGAGCTAACATCAAATTTTATTTTACATTAGTAACTGGGGTAGGGCCATTGGCCAATCAGGTGGCTGGAACAGGTGGTGAGGAAATACATTCTCTGCCTGCTGTGCCAGCAAACCAAGGCCCTTCCTCGGGTATGTGTCATTTTTGTTGCTGTAGCTATGTGGGGAGGGAACAAGGAGGCTCACCTCATCCCTCCCTCCACACTTACCTGCAGGACTGGTCTTCAGCACCTCCAGCTCCAGACGCCACCCCTTTTCCCTTTGGCAGTGGCTATTTTTTTTTTCTTCATGTTTTGCCCCTCAGGAGATTGGTTGAGCAAGCAGCACAAATCTTCTGAGTGGGAGAAAAAGAAAACCATTTGCACCCCAGCGGAACCACGGGGTGCAAATGGCTTTCGAGCCCCAACGGGTCGGATATGGCTGGTAATGGCCCAAAGCTCTTGCTCAGGCCTACCATGGCTCAGGCTGGCAGGTCATTACCAGACATGTCTGCCCACCCTCCCGCCCACGCATGAAGGCCATATGTAGTGCACTGATCAAAGATAGTGATTTGTCTTAGATAAATATTTGATGCTAATTGTTGTCATCCATGTGATAATGTTCTATTAAAAGTCTCAATAAAACTACATTAGTTTAAAAACAAGGTTGTGCTCTGTTCCTCTGCACTCAAATACTGGGAAATGGCTTGGACAGACACTGGAAGGTAGACTGTGTCCTCATGGATGTGTGAGCCACTTTTCATATGTTTGTGCCTGGCCTACACCTCCTTGCATGCTATATGGTTTAAGCCATTATTTAATGAGGACGGGGCAGGGAACTTGCAGGGTGCACTGCTCTGTACTTCTGGCACCATATGCCCGGAAATAACATTTTTAGTTGACAAATCTATCTTGGGTAACTGGAAGGGAAGACATACGTTTTTAAGGGCGAGTCACTTAGTGGAATAAAATCAACAGATATTGTAATGCATATGGGGGTCTGGAAAGCATGTGGATGTGCATGTGAAGTTACCACTTATTGCGCTTTTAAATATTATATTTATAGTGCTTTAATCGTTTTATTGATTTTGCTCTTATATATTTTCATGATATATTAACTGCTTTGTATGTACTATGTATTATTTTTATATATTTGTTTTTATTTTTTTATTGAAATTTTAGTTGAAATCAATCAACTTTTTTTCAATTTATCATAAAAAATGTTTTACCATACAGCATAAACAAGTACAAAAAGAGCGAAATCTACGGTTTTACCAACGATAACAACATTAGATTTTTGAAGATAAAATTTAAAGCTACCAGTCAACAATAGGTTACAGAAAGGAATCATTCTAAATTTAGTATATTGTTCCTATAATAGGAAGATCCCTACCAATTTACCATTCTGTATCAATTTGGCAACCATTTTTTAAACCAACAGACAACACTAGGTTACAGAAAAGAAACATTCTAAATTTAGTTATGTAATTCTTATAAAAGGAAAATCTTTGCCAACTTGTCATTCTGCATCAATTCCTCATCAATGTTTACATTTGATTAATCATGTAAATGAAGAGCATTGAGGAAATTCACTGATGCAATAAGTATACTCATCTTAACAGAATTAAGAAGGAAAGCCCATCTCAGACTTGGTTGAACATTTTCAACTGTGGGCATATGCTTCTCATATAACTTACTTCTTAATGGACATAGTGCTACACATTCGATAATGATATGTTCTAAGGTTTCTCTTTGTGATGAAGTCCTGCAAAATCTACAAAAGTTTTCCTGCATGGCAATTTGTTTGCGTTGGGCCAAGAAATCTCGAGTAGGCCAAAGATTAAATCTCATTCTCAAATTTGCCATGCGAACTTGAGGAGATGGAGATTTTAGCAAATAAACTTCCACACTCCCCATTTTCTTATCAACATAATGACTGGGAAAGTGCTTGTATTGTAGGCATAAGGCGCGAGTCTCAATCCAGTCATGGAAAAAGAGTTTCTTTTTTGCTCGTACAGGGTTCTGCATAAGTGTTTCTAGATCGACTTCTGCCAAGGCCATAATTTGGTAAACATAGTTTGTCCATTTCTGTGTGAATCAATGATTAGAAGTAAACAAATATGCAGATAAGGTATTTAAAATTGATCCTTAATTTGTATTCATAAGACATTTTCATAGTAACGCACATAATTGCCAATGATATTTTGCACTTAATGAAATTAGACCTAGCTCATATCTCAAACATGGACCTGGAGTTGATTGAGGTGCATTTAAAATTTTCCTCCAAAATTTAGCTTCCAATATATCTAGATCTTTAGTATTGGTAATGGGTCTTGCTTCCAACCCATACAATAACACCGGTGTTATTTTTTGTTGCCAAAAGTGTAATGCAGGATTGATAGAAAATGTACCATATTTATGGAGAATACGTTTAGTTTGGGATATTGCTGTTGTCAGTTTGTTTTGCAGTATCTGTTGATGTTCGATGGTAGATGAATTTGCTTCAAATTGGGAACCCAAGTATTTATGTGAAACAGTGTCTTGGGTGATATCCTTGACCATCCAGATGTAATTGCTTCTAGAAGTTGGTTTAGGAATATCAGCTACTATATGAGATTTGTTATTTTTATATTAATATTTGTGGATGTATTAACAGAAAGCTCGGAGAGTACGCACAAAACATTTGTTTTAATTTAATCTACCCCTTAGGACAACACATATTATTGACCGACCATGCAGAACTGCCATCGGATCCATAGTCGATTTACAAAAGGTGTAGCATAAAATGAATACACATGCAGGGCAGAGGATGAAAAGCTCTAACTCACCTCAACAACTGGCATCAATGTGTAGAGTCAGGTCGCCGATTCTCTACAATACACACCAGCTACTAATGAAGTGTGATAAACAATCCCAAACACATCACACACAATCAATATCCGCGTGTTATTAATACATTTAACACACAATCAATATCCACTTGTTATTAATAAAGGGGAGGGGCGTCATTATCAGTTGATCAGGCTTTTTTGCAAAAGTACCAAATCCACGAGCGGCTCTTCTGTAAGTCACCCTATTCAAGGTTTACCACTGGTGGAGGCAGTATTTCTGTGCTACCTCTGGAGGTATTTCCGAACCTCCACCTCTCCCCTACTAGTGTTAATCTCAGATGGAGTTTTTTTGTTTTTAAATATATGTTTATTTAAAAAATGCTATTTGTCCGATCCCAACTTTACTGTGTAAATGTATAATGTACAGCAGTGGTTCACTTACTGCTCATGTTACTAAAGAATGCCCATGATCGATACTGACACACATTCATTGAATGGGTGCATTGATGAGGGGAGTATCAGAGATGTCCACCTATTCACCCCCTTCCTATGGCCCATTCAAAACAGGCATTTTAATATGTTGGAGGGAAGCAAAACAAAAGGCCTACATGTTTTGGCGACAAGTTCTTTTTTTTGTTTACCTGCAACCTTTAGGTGGTTATAGAAATATGTACATTTCTGGGTGCAAAAGCCACCAGATAATTGTTTCTCTTGAGAATATCATTGTGGTTAATACTTCCAACCCGGTAGACAGTCAGTATAATGGTATTTTGCAAACACTGCCAGGATGACCCTTATGGACACCGCTGTAATGACCTCTAAACCTCAAAAGGGGGTATTCAAAATGTTATTTCGCAAGATAAACCTCAAATTCACTGATAATGCCCTTTCATTTGTTTTTAGTCTGGCCAATTGACTGGTTAATCGTGCAGAAGGTTATCATTAATGAGATGTAAAGGCAGCTTTAGTTTTTGTTTAGGCTGCGGTAGGCATTGGCCAATTGTTGCCATTACAGTGCTAACTGGCCATTGGATGGCAGCAGCTTGAACATGGTTTTATTACCTCTGCATATGAGACTAGCGCCTGTAAAATGCCAATCTCACCATTATACATAAGCCTACAATATTGGCTTTGTCAATGGTTGTTTTCAACAGGATTTCTGTGCAAGAAAAAGATGCAAATCAAGTGCCTCAAGACAGACTAGGTGGAGAGTGTGTTATTACACCCGTAGCACATGCACAGCTGCAATTACGCTGCTAACTCTAAGCAGGCTGTTAAGACGGTATGCAGTAATAACATTGCGGCAAAAATGTTGCCTTTACAGACAATCGTGGCCAAAATGCTGTGGTTTGACCTGGTAAAGGTGTACCCCATTATACCATTTAAGGGGAGCGGGGCTTGCAGGGGTGTCCCCCTGCATCCTTTACATGGATGGCAGCGGCAAAACCACTGCCTTTTTGCCACGATTTTTGTGTAAACAGCCATTTTTGCCAGGATTTTAAGACATGGAACTGGTTAGAATTAACAATGGCAGGCCAACTTTTGATGTTACCGCTTGAAAGAGACCGCAGGGGGACGTGTTTTAGGTGGGAAGGGGCATGCAGTATATGTGCACTGCCATAGGGATTAGAATGCCCGTGGGCAGTCAGTGGGCAGGTACATAACCAAACAGCACCCACAAGCTCTGTGTCCCTCCTCACATGCCATTCCCCCCCACCCCCACCCCCTCGCTGTACTTCAATAAATGTGGTGATTAAGTGCCACCTGACAGCCACAAATAGAATTGAAACCTGCTTGATGACTCTAGGAGGATCAGTACTCTGAGGGGGCTCGTACTGCAAAAAGGGGCACCCTGGGACGGAGCCCTCAAAGTTTCCCTAGAGTGGCCCTCAGCATTCCTGGATGTTTACTTTTGGCTACTGGTCAGCCAAAAACAAAAGGTTCCAACTGTCGGTAAAGTAGTGAATATACACATATATTTTTTTAACTAACTCTTCTAGCAGATGGTGAGTTCCTGTTATGGTTTCTCAATGCATGAATCATTTTGAGCGAGAAAAAAAAAAATCCCTGTTTTAAAATAGTATTTGCCCAAATAACCCTACTGCATAGCGGAATCCCCATGGAGTGTTTGGCAGCGGCTCAGGTGTGTCTAGTGTTATATCCGCCCTACGTCCCGCAGCGCGGTGACGTAGGGCCGCTAAATAAAAGCCCTGCCCCCTGGAGTGGGAGGCAGTTCCGGGCAACAGCAAGCCAGCGTGTGCGAGTGTTTCATTTCAGCGCTCATGCTGCGATCAAGGCCGCGCGGCCTACTGGACCGGAGCCAGCCACTCGTGCTGGGCCTCCGGGAGAACGGCAATCTAACAATGGCGACGAGGGAGTGAGCGAACATCCACGCGCTCCACCACCATTTCACACGCGGATGCCACATGGACGCTCCGTGTACATCACGTGACCCCCACCCCAAAAAAAAAAAAAAAAACATTTTTTTTCTCTTCATTCCCCTCCACACCTCATCCTCAGGGGGTGAACATTTTTTTTTTCTCTCATCTTCTCCCGGTCATCACCTGCACTACGTCCCCTGCAGTGGCACACAGGCCACGAAGCGCCAATCGATCAGAGCACAAGTGCCGGTAGGAGCTGTCACCACGTGGGACACCGCCTCACTACAGGTTGCGCACGAACCCAGAGGGAGGAGAATTGTCTGATCAAGCGAATGCAACACCATGGCGACTGGGTCATCCACCCCTGGACCCTCAACACCGTCCAGGATGGCGGCAAACCTGTCAATGGCGTCACCACCGCCTCGCACGCAGGGGAGCTTGTCGACGTTGATCCAACCATTCGACCCATTCACTGACCCATCATCCAGTGGGCCCAGATGGCAGCTATGGCTACAAAAGTTCGAGATGGCCATGGAATGTAAGGACATCACGTCATCCAGAAAGATGAAAGCTCATCTACTCCTCAGTGTGGGCGACGAGGTGTTGCGCATCTTCAACTCCTTGGATGTGGATGACGGCCGAGACGCATACCTGAGTGCAAAGGATGCTTTAACGGCACATTTTCTCCCGCAACTCAATCCAGACTATGAACCCTTTATCTTTTGCACGACCATCCAAGCCGCCGATGAGACTCTCGACGCCTACCACACGAAGCTGAGGAAGCTGGCCATGTCGTGTGAGTTTACGAACTCTGAAAGGGAGATTAGGAGGCAAATCATAAATGGAATTCACTCGGAGAAGCTGAGGCGTCTCGTGCTCAGTGAAAAGGGCATCCCGCTACAACGCATCCTGGAACTGGGTCGACAGAGGGAGCTTGCCCACTCCAGGGCCGCCGACATGGAAGCGACCGTACAAAAACTCCAGCCGTCACTCTCCACAGCGATGGTCGCTCATATCTCGGACAGACAATCAACGAGAAGCGAAAGTGGCAGCGGCTACACCCAGAACAGGTGGCAGCCTCGAGTACCAGGACCAACCGAATGTGGATGGTGTGGCGGTCAAAGGCACGGAAGGCGAAACTGCCCGGCGCAAGGCACCACGTGCGGAGCATGTGGCAGGAAGGATCACTACGCGAAAGTGTGCAGATCAGCGAACACACCACTACAGCCTCCGCAAGGATCCCAGGAAAAAGGGTCATCGAAAAAAAAGAAACAAGCCAGCGCGAGGAGGGTAGCGGTAGTCAACTCCTCGACGGAAGAAGAAGGAGATGACCTCTCAGCCCTACGACAAACAGCAGGCATGGAGAACGAAGGAAAGGGCCGAAAGGTATACTTAGTATCGACACTAAACCAAGGGCCAGCACCGTCGAAGAGAACCGCCAGGTGACGAAAATGCATGGTCAACATACAAGGCCAGGACATACAGATGACCATTGACACGGGGGCCTTGGTAAACGTCATGCCAACCACCGTTTTCCAAACCCTCGCACCACGACCCGAGCTAAAATCCACAGACACTCGGCTGTTTGCTTACGGCAGTCGGAGACCCTTACCAGTCATCGGGAGGTTCCGCACCACTCTTGAGCATGGCGAACAGAAGTTGTGGTCGAAGATCTATGTTGTCAAGGCGGGAATTGAAAGCCTGCTGAGTGGAGATGCGGCTGAAGACCTGGGCGTGGTCAAATTCATATGCCACATTGATGACATGTCCGAGGTCGAGAACTTCCTCAGGCAACACCCCAAGCTACAGAGGGGGATAGGCTGCCTCAAGGGAAAGACCATCAAACTACATATTGATCAATCAGTGCAACCACGGGCGGTAAGACACCGAAGGACACCGTTCCACATGAGGGAACAAGTTGAGAAGGAGTTAAGGTCACTCGAAGCCGCTGGCATTATTGAAGAAGTCACGGGACCAACACCGTGGATTTCCCCGATGGTGGTCACCCGGAAGCCCAAGCAGCCAGGAAAAGTTCGGATCTGCATTGACATGCGCCTGCCCAATGAAGCCATAAAAAGAGAGCGACACATAACACCTACAATTGATAAAATCATCACTGACCTCACTGGATCGTGTGTGTTCTCGAAAGTAGACGGGGTACCACCAGCTTAAACTCCACAGAGAGTCGCGCTATATCACCACGTTCTCAACCCACCTAGGTCTGAGGAGGTACAAGCGCCTGAGTTTCGGCATATCATCGGCCGCGGAGGTTTTTCAACAGACCATCCAGGAGGTCATCAGAGACATACCAGGGGTATTAAACGTGAGCGATGACATCCTAATACATGCACCGGACACTAAGGAACACATCACGAGACTCAAGACACTACTGGGCAGGCTGGAAAACGCCGGACTCACAATTCATCGAGAGAAGTGCGAATTCCTAAAACCAGAAATAACCTTTTTTGGATACAGGTTCGACCGCACCGGCATATCACCTGATCCCCAGAAAGTGGCGGACATCCGAGCTGCCAGCCCCCCAACGACTCCCACCAAGGTGCGCAGTTTTCTGGGAATGGCCACCTACTGTGGCAGATTCATTCGGAACCTAGCAACCCTATCCGAACCGCTGCGGGAGCTAACAAAGGCCAGCACCAAGTGGGAATGGGGGCCCGAATGCCAGGAAGCATTTGAGAGCATAAAAGATTCCCTATCAACTGATACCAAGATGGCCTACTATGACACGGACCTCCCGACAGAACTATTTGTGGATGCCAGCCCAGTCGGACTTGGAGCAATCCTGATGCAGGTCACAAAAGAGGGCACAAAAAGGTCGATTGCATATGCATCCAGGGCACTCACAGCAATGGAACAAAGGTACTCCCATATAGAAAAGGAGGCAATCGCCGTTCTCTGGGGGTGTCGACACTTCCACATGTACCTATATGGGCGCAAGTTTACGGCATTCACCGACCACAATTCCCTACTACCAATCTTCATTGGGTCATCGGCACACCCACCAGCCAGAATCACCAAGTGGCGGCTACACCTCCAGCAATATGATTTCGAACTTGTCTACCAACCGGGCAGCGGCAACCCCGCGGACTTCCTGTCGAGACACCCACGACCAGCCACCCAGCAGGAAGTGCTGGTCGCCGAAGAAACGGAGGAACACATTTGTCAAGTAGTCCACACCATGAGGCCCAAAGTGATAAACATTGAGGACATTGCAACAGAAACCCAGAATGACCCCTGTTGCGATCTGGTAAAAGATGCCATCATGTCAGGCAACTGGAAAGAATTCATGTCGCACACACGCAACAGAACCGAGAGGGCCAAGGAGTTCCTAGCAGGCATGTTCACGGTTTGACAAGACCTCTCAATCACTGAGGGAGGGCTCCTGCTAAGGGGTGACCGCATCATCATACCCCCAAGGTTGCAAGACAGGATAGTTGCCCTAGCGCATGAAGGACACCAAGGGCTCGCAAGAACAAAGGCCCGGGTCAGACACAGGGTATGGTTCCCTCACATAGACGATCGTGTCGAGGACCTAGTGAACACATGTCTACCCTGCCAAATAACGAGTGGGCCACCAGACCCAGAGCCAATCCTATCGGCAGAGCGTAGCCGGGCACGATGGGAAGCGATCAGCATTGACTTTTGCAAAATCAAAGATGGTCTACATCTACTGGTGGCAATCGATGATCACTCACGCTACCCAGAGGTCGAGATACTGGAGTCCACCGCCGCGGAAGTGGTCATCCCGGTGATAGAAAAGATGTTTGCCACCCATGGTCTGCCCACGACCATTAAGAGTGACAATGGACCCCCGTTCACAGGGGAGGAATTCAGGTCATACCTACAGTAACTGGGCATTAAATACCACCACATCATGCCAAGGTGGCCACAAGCTAATGGGGACGTCGAGCGTTTCATGAGGACCATCAACAAGGTACTCAGAGTGTCAAAGGCAAACGCCAGCCCGTGGAGGATCGACCTATTCCGGTTCCTAAGGAACTATCGGGTCACCCCCCACAGCACCACAGGCATACCACCTGCTGACCTTATGTTCGGAACTATCATCAACTCGTCGATTCCCCATCATCCAAGCAGGACCCCTGACGACGTCGACCATGCACGCGTGGAAACGAGGAGAACACGTGCCAATGCTCACATGAGCGCCAAGAGAAGAGCAAGGCCCTCAAACCACCGAGTGGGTGACCAAGTCATCATGTTGCGAAACCCCACGAACTCCAAGCTAGACACCAGTTACGAAGAACTGCCATGGACCATTAGCAACCGACGCGGGACCATGATAACTGTCACCCGAGGAGGTCGAAAAGTAACAAGTAACGCCTCCTGGTTCAAGCCCGTGCCCCAGCAACTCTGGACGGATTGCGAGCGGCCTCACGACGACAACGAGCAACAAAGCAGCGACGTGCCGGCGCAAGACCCCGAGGAAGAATCCGCAGGGGATCGCAGCTGGCAATCACCGATACTGCCCAGCCGTGAGGACACATGCAGCGAAGGTGAGCAAACGTATGAACCGAGCGGGGACAGCCCCCAAGCGAAACGGTACAGTCTGCGGAAGACCACGAGACCGCCTGCGAGGCTGAATGACTATGTATGCTAAGCCAAGAACAGCGGCAGGAGTTTGTAGTTGAGCATGTTGTTTATGTTGTTTTGTTGAGTTAATTTGAAATAAAGGAGGAATGTTATATCCGCCCTACGTCCCGCAGCGCGGTGACGTAGGGCCGCTAAATAAAAGCCCCGCCCCCTGGAGTATGAGGCAGTTCCGGGCAACAGCAAGCCAGCGTGTGCGAGTGTTTCATTTCAGTGCTCATGCTGCGATCAAGGCCGTGCGGCCTACTGGACCGGAGCCAGCTCCTCGTGCTGGGCCTCCGGGAGAACGGCAATCTAACATCTAGCTGCTGCCCATCTTTCCTCGCCGCCCCCCCCCCCTCCGGCCCCCACTCTTGCTCCCACACATGCAGCTGCATGCGGGCATGTGCCCAACAGCAGCTCTGCACATTTCACGGCTCGCCCTCCATGAAGGTGTCTTTGCATAGATGCGGCGGCTGAGTCAACGCCCCTGGCAGCGAGCGTCTCCATGCCCTCGCCAAATTAAAAGGACACACCTGCTTCCTGTGTAGCCCAATCTATTCGCATGGTTTGTCGTTTCTATGATCACTGTGCAGACAATCGGGCTTCTATGCGCTGGAGTAGTGTGTGTTCAAACTTGACAAGGAGTTATGCTGTTATTCGCTCAGCTTTTCTGTAACCACGAAACGATGCGGCACAGTGTTGCAAAGGTTTACTGACATGAGCTTTGCAAGCTGTATTCCTGGTGCTATATATCACGTGTCAGACTAGCTTTGCAGGACATGTGCGCATGGATCGGTCTAGAGTTCCCTTCCCCGGCTGCACTGTTTCCTCTGTGTGTGTTATTATGTCATGTGTGGCAACACGCCGCTGCATAGTCTCACCACCTGCATTCCCACTGGATGATTAAAAAGAACCCAACCTGTCAACTACTTTGAACTTGAAGTTTTGTCCTAAAGGCGCCCACTCAAACATCACGTGTTCTGCTTTAGCTCTGGAGGTGAGTATGCTGGAGCGGGCAGCAGGGGCCGACCTCACATGTACAAGCATTACAAGCACAGTAAATTCAGTTTGCCCAACATGTTTCCAAGCCAAAAACAAAGATCACCTCTTGCCTCGAGTATTCTCCCACCCTCTGGAACTTACCCGCAGGATATTCTGGCTTTTGGCTACACACTGCATGCCAGCTCGGCTGTCCCACCTATGCAGTTCTGCATGTTCCCACCAGATCCCGGAATGGAAGGACATCAGCTGTTGCTGCGACGCCCATCCTCCTTAACTCTGACCAGATGCTACACTGTGCACCCCTCAAATAATTCACACCGAGTCGTGAGTTCACCACTACTAGGGCACTAACTCCATGCCCAAAACGCAGCATTTGACAGATATTTCCCAAATATTGCGATTTGCAATGCACCTACTTTAACATGCACGTCCCTGTAAGTTTTTAAGACGCAGCTGCACAGACGTAGATAGCAGCGGAACTACCTGAAGGAAAAGCACAGAAGGGCCAGTCTTGATTCGTCTAGGCATTGCCCCGCCAGGTGGCGAGATTGTGGGCATCTGAAATGCCCACATTATCACCGCTTTTTTGGGACCTCCAGCATCTGTTTTTAACTGTATGTTCAAAGGTTGTGTGAGCGCATCACTTCACTTTTATTAAAAAAAACAAAAAAAAACAAAAAAACATAGGTTCACATGTTTCGAGGGAAATATGTTTTACCAACACTTTTTAGATGGGGTTAAGCATATAATAAACATTTTGATTTATATAGCGCTACAAACCCTCAGGCATCTGAGCGCTGCTCATTATTACCTACGGTGTGTGGGGCTCATTTATCGACCTGGGAAGAATGAAAGGCTGTGTTTGTCCCTGCCAGGATTTGAACCTGCATTGCAGGACTGGCACATATGTCAAAGCAAGCGCTCTACTCGCTGTGCTATCTGACCACCTTACAAAAAGTTCCACTTAGGAATAGGTATGAGGGAGGTTTCTGGAGGCAGCAGGTAAGGTGTAAACTATGTTCCTTTTTTAAGATCTTAAAATAACATCAATGAGGACAGGGAGAGGTCGGGAGCGGGAGCTGAGCCCACTGGCTCCCACCACCCAAGTAATATTGTTCCAACTGCCTGGGTTGGAACTCACGGCCTCAAACCACAACACACAAACATTCCAGTCACTCCAGGAACATTGTCCCCATGACATCACTAAGGGCCTCATTACGACCCTTGCGGAAATGGAAAAACGATGGCGGAAATGCAATACCGCCATCGAATACCGCTCGTTGCGATTATGACCCGTCACCGTAAAGTACGATGCCATTAGCGACACCGCAGTGAACGGCAACGCTAACTGCACCAAGCACGCGCACGCGCGCCCTGCAAAACCGGAATTACCGCCGTGGCGCAACGGTACGCGAATTCCGACCCTAGCGGACATGCACTGAACGCCATCAAGCATGGCGGAAAGTACCATTCCGCCATGGTGAGAGATACGGCATCGTGAACCAACCGTAAATGGCCCTACTGAGTGCCTGTACTCCACTCCCTGGCCACATTGCACAACTCCTGGCAGGCGCAATGTAGCCACACTATGCTACCAGTGAAACCTACAAGTCACCCATGCATGCCAACGTAGAAATGCATGCAGGGGCTCCAAGTGCCTTGTGAGTGGCCATCCATATTCGGCATGTCACCATTGCCGTACTGATGCAGCACAGGCATGTGAAGGCTCAAGGACACCAAAATGAACAGAAAGACCACATGACACAAAACAACAATAGACCCCCATCGCTTGCCGCCAGTGTAAGGCAACAACCAAAGCAGTACCCTGAGTGAGATTGCACCAGCCCTGTACCCTTGCCAGTGAACAAACCAACCATCAGCACAAGCATGTACCAAACAAGTTGGCAGAGTGACTGAGCAGCCAGGCCATCACAAGAGGGGCCGATGGGAGCTGCAGGGCACAGATGGCACGAATACAGAAGCAATTCCAATGGACATGACCCCAGTCTCCCGCCAACAAACGCACGCAAACACAGGCACCTGTGACCAGCCATATACTGATAATCCCATCATTCCACCAATCGACCTGGCCGACAGGCACCAGTTGGGCAAAAGCTAATCCCCCGCCCCTGAGCAGCACAACATGAAAACAGTCACAATGGCAGCCCCTATCCGTGACCTTACAGTGCTACGTAGGCAAACGCGGCCAGTACAGTACCACGCAACTCAACTCAGAAGCCGGAACACAATGCAGATCATCTCACAAAACATAGCGCCACAAATCGGAAATTGCCACATCACCTGCAAAGAATTACGCAACACGGCAAATATCGCAATACAATTTAAATGCACATCCAAATAACAAAGGCCATACAGCAATTTGCGCATGAACACCAAAACATCCATCAGCACCGAGGGCTGCATCCGCAATAATTGACCAGCTTCCACTTGTGTGACGCCCTGTACCTTCATGGCACACAGGGCCTACATCAACGTTCCAAAAGGCAACATGGAAGCGCCCAGAACCGCAGGTCCGTCCCATGAGGTAGGCACTAGTCCAGCTGAAAGGCTGTAATGTTGCACCTAGCCACCAGTACTGCGTAAGGGCATGTGGCCCATTGGCGATCGTCCCATAAGATCGTAATGGTGCTCCACTGATTTACCCGAAGCTGCAGGTGTCGAGAGTAAAACCCATCTGGAGGAGTGGCGTACAGATGGCATCTGCAAAAGGGCAGGAGATACCTGTCACCCAAATGAAAGACAAATTAACCGTATGGCCTTCAGGACTACTGATGCATCACACACTTCATTCAACACACCGAATCCACACCCATATGCATGCTAGGCCACTCCAAAGGAATACATACACCCCGAAATCACTAGCGAATCATAACGAAATGAATCGAGGTGTATACACCATTGGCAACGACTGTTACTGTGCATGCGTCCGTCAAGACAGAACCCATTACATGGGATTAGTAACGTGCATAGACACAAGTGTATGAAGGCGCGTCGAGACAGGGAGGATCCAACAAGGGCAGATAGACGTTGGTCCCACTATGGCAGCTTTGCATCACATAGCGCAGGGGAAGGGGATCGATTCATTAAACCCATGTACATGGCAGAATAAAATAAAATCAACTGTCCATGCATCCATTCAACATCCCCTCATCCCGCCATGAAAACGCATGAAGATTCACTCACATAATATTTGAAACTTCCATTGCGTCTGTGCGTAATGCAGTCTGCAAAAACCACTGTGCTCCTGGCCGGATCGGTAGTGTTGTGAAGGAACATGTTTTTGGGAACGTCCTGCCTTATCGTCCACTACGCTATTGCGCATCCCATGCAATTCATATCAATCATTGCTTGCTCGTTATGGGCCCTGTCCCAAGGACAATCAACAATAGAACGTTACATTTCCAGGCAGACCTGTGGGCGTCTCCTCGCCGCTAGTTCAAAACAAAAAGCGCTGTCCTTCGAATTCCACATTTGCAACATTACGTCGAAAAGGCTTCTGTGAACGCTTGCATTCACAATTACATCTATGTAGTGCGGCTGTGTGTCATAATGCTAACTGGCTACTATCACAAATGGAACGCCACGCCCGTCGGTGAAGTTCGTTACTGTGCTGCATGAGGGTCCGCCGTCGATCGAGTCCTACATACCACTGACCCTTCACAAGTATGTTCGCGACTGCAAATATGGCATGTGTAACAATGGGAGCATAGCATAATATTCATTCAAAGTACATTACACTGCCATCGGGATTTGATACATGATTGCAATTGCAAGATGCCATGCGGCCAAATGCAGCGTTTCGTGCGGGACGTGCTCGGGCAGAAGGGATTGCAGCTGCCATAGATTCAATCAATCAGCACAGGTTGAGCCCATACAGCCTGACAGCACATAAATAGCACACCCAAACCCCTCCCACAACCACACCCACTCCAAAATGCTACCGGCAGGACTAGCGATGTTGGCCCTGGGGGACCAGATAGCACTGCAAGTACTACAACTACAAGAAGACGACGAACAACAACAGCTACAACAACCGGCCGCACAGAGGAGACGGAGGAGGAGGAGGAGGAGGAGGAGGGCAAGGCAGGGTCAGCAAGGCCCACAAGCACTGCCACTACCACCACGCAGGCAGCCCGCAATCCCACGCCTCCGAGCCAATCCGTTCAACCTCAGTGCTGAGCAGATCCACACCCTCTACCGTTTGGACCGGGACACCATAATCGCCATTGTGGACATGACACACGCTGACCTCGTGAGCATGATAGATAGCCCAACCGCCATCCCACCCCTACTGAAGGTGGTGTCTGTACTCCACTTCCTGGCCACAGGCACCTACCAGCACACCGTCGGACAGGTGCATGGCATTTCACAGCCACTGTTCTCACAGACACTCTTCCAAGTGCTCGATGCCCTCCTGAAGCACGCCGACGACCACATCACACTACCACGCACGGACCAGGAGATTACCAACGCAAAAGTGGGATTCCATGCACTAGGCGGCATCCCGGGTTGCATTGGTGCCATCGACTGCACCCATGTTGAATTGGTTGTCCCACATGCCATGGAGGTCCAGTACCGCAACCGGAAACAATATCATTCAATCAATGTGCAAATGGTGTGTGACTCCAACAAGATCATTACACATTGTTGTGCCCGATTTCCAGGATCTACCCATGATTCTATGGTCCTGAGGAACACAAGAATACCACGCTACATGGAGCGACACGCAGGGCACAGATCCTGGCTACTCGGTGAGTCTCGTTCCATGCATGACATCGTGGCCCATTTGATGCGTCAATGACCTTGCAGGAAGGGGGGGGGGGCGTACTTAGCACTCTCATTCCACTGACACCCTTTATTTGTCACATACAGGTGATGCCGGGTATCCACTGAAGAGATGGCTCCTTACACCAATCCGGAACCCACAGAACCAGCATGAGGAGGAGTACAACCATGCCCACTCACGTACCCGTGTGGTCATTGAACAGGCATTCGGGCTACTGAAGGCTTGTTTCCGCTGCCTCAGCAGGTCTGGCGGGGCACTCATGTACAGCCATGAGAAGGTTTCTAAGATGGTCATGGCAGGTGTCATGCTGCACAACATGTGCGTACGTAGGAATGTGCCCATGCCCCCTGACGCTGAACTGCATGCACCTGAAGATGGTCATGATGATGGTGGGGATGTGGCGGCACCTCAAGGAGTCCATGAGGCACAGGATGCACGTGAACTCCGACAGAGCATCATAGATGCATGCTTCTAGCAACCACGCATGGTGCCTATTACATGGAAAGGGGACCTGTGGCACTGTGTGTGTGTAGTACAGGCACATTTTGGACTGTACGCCTATGAAGGCATCGTACGCAAAGATCAATGTCCACACATCTCATTGGATGATGATGATGTACTGTATTGCTAATGTGAATTGATTAATACACCCTATGGACCCGCCACCCAGTGGAGCCCAACACACCCCCTCCACCCTCCTACCTCCCCCCCCAACACCAGTGTCCACAGATGCATATTGTCCGTGGTTAGACGCTATTGCAAGCCCCCTCTACGGGTATCAGGGGCACCCCTGCCCGTGGAGCGCAGGTTCCTGCCAGATCTACGTTGGGGGCTGCCCTGGACGGAACTTGCCACGGATGATGTCTCTGCCTGCTCGCGTCCATGCATGTCTCTGAGGGTTTGTGAGAGCTCCGTGAGCACACGGCGCACAGCGGCAAGTTCAGCACATACGTCTTTGGACGTCGCATGCAGTTCCCCCCTCAGGCTCTCGGTGCTTTTCTCCATTTGTGCTCTCAGGATCTCGGTGCTTCTCTCCATTTCTCCCCTAAGGCTCTCACTACTTTGCTCTATTTCTTGCCCTGAGTGTCTCAGTGGATGTTTCCATGGCTGCCCTAGAACCCCCGCATTCATTTGCATGGTCCTTGAGTAGCGTGGCCACTTGCTGCTGTTGCTCGATCAGCTGGTCGAGGGACTGTTGCCTCTGCTGGGCCATGGACATTTGCGGTGGTGTGACAGAGGGGCTGCTCAACACATGTTGCCTTGGCACAGGACTTGTGGGGGTTGGCCAGTCGTCGTCTTGTGGGTGCCCCTGCGTGGTTTCCTCATGGTGTAGGGGATGGAACATACAGGGGGATTGGGACAGGTCATGGATGGTTCCTACGTCGCCAGTACTGTTTTCCGTGTCGGAGCATGCTGGCATGACAGCTGTGTCACCTATGGTGCTGCTACCACCAGAAGCAGTGCCATCTGCTACATCCTTTGGGGGGACCTGTGGTGCTGGTGTTGTGGACATGCTGGCTGCTGGGGTGCCTGTTGCAGTCCCCTCCAGTGTGCTGCCACTTGATTCCTGCTGCTGCCGTGTCTTGATCCGTGCACCTGAGGTGGAGGGTCTTGGGACGTTGGTCTTGGCCCTCTTTGCAGGTGTGCTGGTAGGGGTGTCCTGCAGCTCGTCGTTGGAATCGGACCCTGTGGTGGAGTAAAGGAGGGCGAGCGTTAGTTATGGGTCTGTGGATATTGGAATGGCAATGTATCACATGCATTGGGGTGGTACATGAGGGTGATTTGGGACTGGGCCTTGGAGGTGGTCTCATTTTTGTGTGCATTGCTGATGCTTTGATTTGGCAGCGTGCAGTTGGGGGTGCATGCTGCACATGTAGGGGGTGTTTTTGGCATTTTAATTAAGTTATTTATTTATTCTGAGTCTTAGAGGGCGCTATCAGGCCACAGTATGTATTGCACTATGGGCACACATGGTACAGCACATGTTCGTGCTTTGTGGATTTGGCATTGTTTCATTTGGCCAACCTACCTGATTCTCCGGATGTCGGTACTCCTTTCTCCATCCCTCCGACTCCCTCTATGCTCTCCATTCCTATGGTGGAGGCGCAGATTTCCTCCCAGGGGGTCAACTTGATGGGCGAATCTGATCCTCCCCCGGTAGCTGTGGCGATGTTTCTGTTCGCAGAAAGTATGCTGCGGACGCGGATCCGCAGGTCGTCCCACCGCTTTCGACATTGCTGTGGCATGCGGGGTGTTGTCCCCACCGCACTTACGCGCTGTGCCACCAGGGCCCATATGGCCTTCTTGTTGGCAAGGGCCGTCCTGGTCATTTGACTGGAGAAGACGACGGCGGCATTCTCCTGGAGGGTCTCGGTGAGCACGGTCAGTTCCTCACGGGAGAAGTGGACCTGCCGCTTGCGATCACACGCTTTCTTGGCTACTTTTCCCATATTTATATTTTTAACTGGAGTTGCTAACGGGTTGGGATGTGTGTCAGGGTCGGATTTTTAATGGTTGTGTTGGGTTTTCCATTTTATAGTTGTGCGGCGTGCTGTTTCCCGTTCCGGCTACATGCTTTTACTTCCGTTTCCGTATATTTACGGTGGCCGTAATTTGCGGTGCCCGCTCATTACGGTGACCGCTCATTACGGTGACCGCTAAGATGGGTGGCGGTATTGCACCTGGTGCAGCGTACGGCGGCGGTAAGGGGCGTTTTGGGGTCATTTCCGCCATTGCAGCCTTTCGGATTCCGCCATGGCGTAATGCTCGTGCCCGATGGGTCGGAATTAGCCGCACTTTGCTCCATCGTGTGATGGCGGAAACGCTATTTACGCTATGGCGGTCAGGTCTGTTGATTTCCGCAAGGGTCGTAATGAGGCCCTAAGTGTAACCACGCAAGAGGACATGAAATAACATTAGCACCCTAGCAGGGAGAGCCATCCAATCAGGTGATTAGGTACGCACGCTTGAACCAGTGGTGAAAGGCCACGTTCCAATGCCGCTGGACGGCCGGCTCCACCTGACATCATCTACGCCCACCCTCTGTCCCCTTATTATTACTATTTTTTTATGTTCACCCCCCACTTACCTTGTTTTGACTGTGGTGAAACTTGCTGCCACAGCCGCACCTTCTGCTCTGCTCCGGACGGTGGTTAGGAAAAGTGAAGAGGGGCTCTGTACGGAGCGCCACCTTCCGTTTCTATGGTGGCCATCTTGGAACAGTCTTTCCGTTCCGTGAACAGGACGCTGTAAAACGCCACGTTGATGTTGGGACGGGTACTATTGGCCTTGTGTACCTGTTCCATGGGCAGTTTTCAAGTGTTGAGGAAAGGTTTTTCCTCTTTTTTTCGGGGACTAGGGTGATTGAGGAGATACATTTATATAGAGGCAATTTCACCACTAGCTTCTCACCTTTCCAACATATCGGCCATGGAATGATTACTCCATGAATGACAGTAACTTTCACTGAGCTGTGTATATCGACATCGATCCCGGTATCATGGAACATATTTTAATAGACATACAAAATATAAAAATCATGTATTATAGAAAAACATGAACACATCACTATGAAAATGGGGGCCTGTTAAGGGCCGTTCAAGCAATCAGCGTTTTTCAAGAAATATAAGAGGAATATAGTGCATACATCACATAGAGATGGTGATGTCAGCCCCCATCTGTGGGGTAAATCAACATACAACCTTCTACATTCAAAAGTGTGTAATGTTAGTAACACTGGTGATTTAGGCGATCATGAATCCTTTTCTATGTATCATGACACGATTGACGGAATCATGCAGACATGCTTAACAGTGCATGCTTTACATATGGGGCAAGAGTATTCGAAATTAGCAGTATTTATAAAATACCGCCAGACTCTTGATGTGGCTCTTAGAAATGCCAATAGTTGATAAATGTACGAATACTGCAGTACTGAGTACCTAAGAAGAGAAAAAGACCACATCATGAGTACTCTGGTGCTCCAGATATCCTTAGAATACCTTGATAGTTTAAAAAGAAAGCATGAGCTCAGAATGAGTGGGAAAGTCTAGCACACTCTGAATAAGTGCCTGCTTGTGGCAAGTAAGTGACTTAGCAACAGTGGGGTGGGAATGAGGCGTGGAAGGTGAGGCAAAGAAGAACATTATAGTATTCAAATTCTCAATACTTACGTTAATGAAAGTCATAGGGCCTCATTACAAGTTTGCCGGTTTGGGAACTACGGTACCGGCAAGCTTGCCGGTACCGTAGTTCCCGGACTGGCAAATTGCAAGTTGTGCTTGCAGGTGCCTTTCTGCCCACCAGGTCGGACCTGGCAGGCAGAGTGGCACCAGTGAGCACAGCATGTCGATGCACCGGCACCATTCATAACGGTGCCGGTGCATCTGGCTTCCCCAATCCCATTGAGCGCTTTGGGGCTCAAATGGGAATGGGGAAGACTTTATACACGGCGCCCAGGAATGGGCAAATACTGGATCCGGCAAGGTGTAATGACCCGGTAATTGCCCATTCATGGGCACCGGAAAATATAAAATACCGGAAGCAGCCGTGTCTGTACTACAGGCTCTGTTACTGCCAGCCTCGTAATGAGGCCCATAATTCTATTAAAGACATTGAGACAAAGGATTATGCTTTCTCCAAACTTTACTTCTTGATCAACAATTTAACTGAACAATAATATATGTACAACAAAACAATAAAGTACAGAAAATCTTTGTTAGCTCATATAATATTGGTGTTCCACAAAACACAGGATTTCATCAACCAATCCCATACACAACAAAGTCCAATAAACTCTGTATCTTCTGATTCCTCAGACTCTTTCGTTCGCTGGTCATAACTCTTAACTTTTGCACCCCAACTGGTTGACGTCAACTGAATATTGTCTTCTAAGCACTACTTCAGGAACCTGCTGGCTTACTATCTGCATTGGAAGCTACAAAATAAAAACATCCCTCAAACTCTTGATCTACATAGGGTGGGCAATCATGACTCATCATTACATACAGTAGCATGAATCATCAACGCATCCAGAATTTAATACATTCACGATTGACAGGGTGTAATAATCCTTCGATTCTGTGTCTTTAATAGAATTGGGACTTCATTAACGTTAGGCTTGAGACCCTGAATTCTATGTCATGACCGGAGGCTCGGATTATGCTTGTTCAAAGCTTACATACCACCAATGGTACAATTCTTTCAATTCGTTTGAAATAACAAATCTTGAAAGTCGGTTCACTCTACCAATCCGTTGCCTTCAAAATACCCTCCAGCCATGCCCCTATGTTGTGTGCTTTAGAGGCCATTGCCCCCCTCACTGAGTGGGCACCATAACTTTCCACATCAATAACCGCCTGTTGCTTCACCCTTCTTACCCATCTCACCAGGGTCGCAGTTGTTGCCACTCCAGAGGGTTTACACAATTCTATGAGCAATCGGGTCACTGCTGCAGGTTGTAGGTTCTCAGTCAGTTTCTCATAATTGGATTGTACAAAGCTTAGGCTGGTCCGGGAACGTGTCATAGGAAACTGTCCTCAAGCCCATCTTTTTTCTTTTCATGATATTGAACTTCACCTGCATTGGTGATACGGTCTTCCATGTAATCCCCAACGCTCTCACATCAGATACTATCTTGCACGATATGAGACATAGAAGAGTTGTCACTTTGGCTGCAAGTGCTTTTCCGGATAGTTTGGTGTTGTGAGGCCATCCTGTAAACAACCTCAACACCCGATCCACATCCCATAGCTGTGTGTACTTTGGCGTTTGAGGTTTTAACCATTTTATGCCTGTCTGTAATCTACAAATCAATGGGTGTTCCCCTACAGCTATCCCTTCGTCACACGGGTGTCCCACTGAAATCGCAGAACGCGCTATATCAATTATCCTATACGCCTTCTCTTGAACAGCCAATTGCACTAGGAAGTTTGCTACTTGCACCACATCCGTTCTAGAGGAATGTACGTTCCTCTCTATACACCAGCTACACCGCTGTGTTCAAGCTGATCTATAAGCCTTCCTTGGCCAAGGAGCCCATGACTCCTCTGTGATGCCTTCGGCTTCTCCTTAAAGTCCCAGGCTAGCCCAGGATCCCTGGAAACTTCCCATGAAATTCGGTTCAGGCTGCCTGCCTGTCCCAATGGGTGAATGCTTGCTGTGGGTCCTCACACATTTGTCTCTCATCTCAGGAGAGTTATTTGATTGCCAAAAGTCATATCCAACAGACTGGGAAACCACACTTGTCCCTTCCAGTCTGGTGTGAGTAACAACAGCGTGCCCTTCTGCCTCTTCGCTTGTTCCAGTATCCTCAATATCATTGAAAATGGTGGTAATGCATTCTCTCTGTCCAGGCCTCTGGACTGGAAAATTGCATCTGCCGCTTCTGCTTCTGGATCCAGTCTCCAACCGGAGAAACAAGGCAACTGGTTGTTTAACCTCAAAGCAAACAAATCTGTCCAACACGGGCCCCATCATGCCATTAATTCCCGGAATACCTCCACATCCAGCTTCCAGTTGCAGGCCTCCCTGAGGTATATGGAGTTCCAGTCTGCAACTTCATTCTGCAGTCATAGTAGATGTTCTGCTGTCACAGAAATGTTTCCATGTAGGCATAAATGCCAAAAGTCCTTCTCTGATTCTGCTGCCATTCTGGATCTCGCTCTGCCCAGCCGGTTGATATACCTGACTGCGGATACATTTTTCATATCTGAGTAGTATGCAACATTGTACTCTCTCTTGGGTCCAACATTTAACTGTAATGGACCCCTCTAGCAATTCTAGGCAGTTGATGTGTAGATCGAGTTCCCGACACGACCATCTGCCTCTCATCGTCATATCTCTGCAATGGGCTCCCAGCCCCATCAGTTGGCATCAAACTCTAATACTATGCCCGGGAATGAGTCAAATATTGCTCTCACCTTCCAAGCCTCCATATGCTGGAACCACCACACCAATTCCGCTCTCGCTTCCTCCGATATCAGAACTTTTTGTTCATATGATAGGCCCTTTCTGAGATGTTGAATCTTCAGGGCCCTGTAATGGAGTGGACCTGGGAACATAGCCTGAATAGATGACACCATATTCCCCACCAGTCTAGCTAATTTCCGTAGTGATATCAACTCTCACGCCATCGCGGTTTTGATCTCTTTTTTGATGGTGTTCACCTTGCCCAATGGTAAACTGAGAGTCCCTTGGTTTGTGTCTACCATGAAATCCAGAAACTCTATGGATTTATCTGGCTGCAGCTGAGATTTCTCCCAATTCACTAGGAAGCCAAGCTGCTGCAGCAGGGTGATCATAATTGTCCGCCACATTGTCTCACTAACACCACCCTTCACCTACCGTGATGACAAAGGTTCCCCCACATCTGGGCTAGATGTTTCGCTTCCAGCATCACTAGGCATATTTTACACTACTGCCTGATCTCGCTGTGACAGCCGCATTAGCCGGACAGTACCGCCTGACTTCCGGCCCAGGCGTGATGCCTGATTTCCGGTTGTGGCGTGCCAGCCGCTCACGTGACCGACATTCTGTCACATGAGCTGGCACTTCTTCTTGAATGGAAATGGGCCGCATCAGTCATACCATCCACGGTGAACGGCAGCACGCGTACCTTCACACGGTCATTCTCCTGTGCAAGTAAGTGTCAACGGACCTTGCTGGTCCTTGCAGCACATTATGTGCTGCTTCTTTTATCTACCATGGACGTCTTTTGGACGTATACTATACCGCAACATTAGCAGACACTTCTGTCAGCTTTGTTAGCCCTTTGCTAGCCTAACCGCTGGTGGCCCTATCTTGAGCACACATGTTTCTTTCTCCCCACAGAGAGCCGGGGACTCGGATCCATGTGGGCCGCCTATATGTGGGTACACCAATTTTTCCAGCTGCAATTGCCTTAGCAGGGACCAATGTAAGGTATGTCTGAACACCAGACTATCTGTTATCTGCATTGTCACTTTTTGCCTACCAAACCCCTAGACCTCTTCTATTTATTACTGCCTGGGGCTCTTAGTGACCTCCCTTCTCACTATTGCTCACTGTTGGATGGGTGTAAAGTAGGTATTTGACATTGGGAGCACCGTATAGTAGGCAATATCTGATCCACCCATGTTCCCTTACACCATTTACTTTAGGATGGAGTATGCAGATATGGGCATCCATTCACAACCCGAAATAGGATGTTGACAAACTATGTGTCCCTTTTTTCCCAAATGGATAGTAATATTAGTACTAGCAGTGTTGCCTATGTGAATAACATCCAATTATGTGTTCATTCACATTCAATTGAATTGATGTTATTAGCTCTCAGGTGAATATGGCTACATACACTTCCTTTTTGTTTCCCATAGGTTCCCTCTCCATGTGATCCAGCCTTACGGCACTTACAACTTGGGGGTAAAGTATTGACACTCCCTACAAGTTGTACCATTCCTGCCTCAATATGGTCAGTCTTTCAATTACCCGTACCAGACTGTACCAATTGATGAGAGTAGAAGACCGTCCTGATGAAAGTGGCTTTACTCGCACACATGCCACAGAAACCGGTCGAAGGTGGTTGCTACTTACAAGAGTCACAAATCATGCCTAACTTGTAGTTTGAGCATTCCTTTTTTACCAACTACCCATGATCTGTCATTTCTACATCATTCCACAACGGATTATGGGACTTGGTGTCTTTTTCGTTGTTTGTTATGTCGAACATTGTTTGTCAATGTATTTGTGTCGTTTTTAGACCAGAGTCCACCATGGCCAGACAGACAATCTAGTGGCTAATAAACTTACAGATACCCCACTTGATGTTTCTCCGATTGACCGTAGGTGTACCTTTTTACGTGACCATTGAGTACTTCTCTTCCTTTTTCCACTTATACATAGTGGAAGAGAGTGGCATAGGTCCAACAAGGCTGAAAGCATTACCTACCTAGAAGTGGTTAGTTTACCTCTTTTTCTAGCCACTGTTTGTAAGCGGCACAGCACCGTTACCTAGAGGAGGCTTTACACTTAGGCAGGGATAGTTAGACATTCACTCTATCCCTTTCTGTCCTTCCATCACATCCTTGTTTGTACATATACCCTCCCTTTGGCTGCTAGCACGTTGGTCCTGAACCACATAGGCTTCTGGATTTCATGATGAGCATTAACCTACATTTCCATACAGTGTTTTTTTTCCCTATTTTTGTGTTAAAACTGATCATAATCGTCACCTGTTCCTGAAGCAGTTCCTTGTCCTGGCACATTATACATGTGTCATTCGGGTACATGATCAAACAGATGCCCCGCTCTCTTAGTCGGCTTACTACCAGCTTCATCAGCTTGCTGAAACACCAAGGCGATAACGCCAGACCAAACCGCAGACACATGAATTCCCATGTCAGACCTCTCCAGAGAAACCACCGGAACATCCGGTGATCTGCCACAATGGGTACTGTTAGATAGGTGACCCTGAGATCTGTCCTGGCAAGCCAATCCCTCTGCTGCAATATGACCCTTATGAGGTGAATACCCTCCATTTTGAAGTGTCTGTACGCTATGAAGTCATTGAATTATCTGAGGTTGATCACCGGCCTCAGCTTATGCTTGCCTTTCACTAGGAGCATATTGCTCTTGAAACCCTTTTTGGTGATTGAATGATAGCTGGTTTTCACTCTGGCTCTCTTATCTCTGCATCCAGCAATTGCTGGTCCCCTTCACTGTGCACCATAGGCCCTGGTAGTCTTGTTAGCACTTGTTGGTGATAGTAATCTAAATGAAAACCTTGGACTGTATCCAGGACCCAAGTGTCTCCCAAAATACATCTCCAGCTTTCTATGTGCTGTGCAACTCTCTCGCCGACTGCGGGTGTGGCTCTGCCTTTTGGTTGCAAACACTGCACTTTGTTTGCTCTCACCGGTGTTGTTATGCTGTTGACACTCAGCATGACGCCAGCCCCTTTCTGTGCCTCTTCCTCCTTGAGGAAAAGAATGGGTTTGGCTTTCGGTCATCTTGCTCTTTCCTGTGACTTCTGTTACTGTAGAATCTGCTATAAAGATAGCGGCTGGCAGAGCGGCCCATGCCTCTGCCAGCCTGCCGAAAACCAGCCTGCCAAAGACCCACTGAAGGGATGCTTGTGCTTTAGCTAATACAGCGTAAATATTTACAAATCTTGACATTTCTTCGATGAAAGATTTGCGAAACAGTACGTCTTTGACCACTGCTGTTGCTTCAGATGTTGCCAGTTCAATTAATTTTGGGTCTATCCTTATCTTCTTCTTTCTGTGGTGATCACACTGTTAGTGTTATCCGACAGGCTTATGACCCTCTGGGCCCATCCCGTCAGCACAGCCAGGTTTATTCTCTCCCCTTTCTCTTTAGCCTCTTCTGCCATCTGGAGGATCTTTGTAATTGACCCTACGTCGTCAAGCATTTTATCTTGGCATGATCTCCAAGATCTATCAAGTTCTTTCTTCACGTCCTTAGTATATCTGTCCTTGAAGGTGAGCAGTCTCTTATCTATCTCTGGTGTTTTGGCAATTCCTTCAGGCAGATGTCGCATCGGACACTCCACTCTTAGTTTGTTTCTGGCTTCCTTGGCCAGTGATGTCCTCGGCATCTTCTTCAGATACGCCGATATTTCAGCCGGTGGTCCCATTCTGAGGACCGTGGATGAATGAGAGCATCTGGGTTAAAGTCGTCCCCATCATCCTCCCAATTCACTGTGGTCTTCCTTTCCTTGAAGCTTTCCTGCTTTTATGTTCGCTGGACGATGATAGTGTGTCTGTCTCTTCCTCACTGGAATGTACTTGCTTGCTTTCATCCTCCATCTCCTCCAAACTCCTCTGAGGAGTTTTCTTGCCACCTGCTTTTTTCACCATTGACCTCACTGCCTTTCTCTTGCCACCCTTCTTCTTCCGTGGCATGCCTGGGGGGGGGGGGGTGTGTGGGCACTGTGTACCATGCAGGCTTTCTTTCTTCCCCGTTTCTCTCTCCCCGGCTCACCTGGTCCTCTGATCTCCTCCATGCCTCAGGAGAACTGTAATCAATCCTCCATGGGGTATAGATGCTGAGACCCATGTCCCGGGCTAGCACCCAATACTTTCTGGATGACCTGCCAAATACTGGGCTGAAACCTTTTCTGGCTTGTGTGTGGTCTTCCCTGTTCACTAGAGCTGCTCATATTCCTAGACATCCAGTGATAGGCAGTAAGTAGATAGTGGCCAGGGTACAGCTGACTTATCAGACTTTCAGGTTTTACTTGGGACTGTGCCCATCAGATGGTTTATAATTTTAACCAGCGGGGGGTTGCTGCAGCTGGCCGTTCACTGATTCCTGTTTCCTCCTGTTGGTCCCCACACAGTGCTCGTGATTCGCTCCCTCCCTGCTAGAGTATTGCCAAAACAAGCCACGAGCTGCGTGTTATGAACGACATGCTCCGTTTGTTCTGTCACTTTTAAGCTGCACAGAAATGTGTCCCTCCAGCACTGGGACTGCTAGGTCCTGTTGCGCTGGGAGGCTGACTTTCTTGCTGATCTGCCCCCTACTGGGTGGTCTATACTTCGGGGCACCGGAGCAGCCACCTCGACATGCCCCAAACATGGAAAGGTTCAAGCGATCACTTTGCTGCGCCCACTCAGCCCTTACGTGAGTGCTGTGATCACCCACAACATAAGTCACATTCAGTATTATGAAAACAGAATATATGAAAGGTGTACTTACCTGCTTCTCGTGCAGCAAAGAAAGAGGATGAGGTCACAGGAGATACAGAGTTTATTGGATTTTGTTGTTCATTGGATTGGTTAACACGTGTTTTGTGGAACACCAATAATATATGGACTACCACAGACTTAAACTTTATTGCGACTTGTAGTTTATTGCTTTGTTGTATATATATTATTATTCAGTTAAATTGCTGCTCGAGAGGTAAAGTTTGGAGAAAGCATAATTCGAGCCTCCGGTCTTGACATTGAATTTAGAAGCCTACACTTGAGAGAATGGGCAGTGAGAAAACACTACACAGAACTGTTGATCAATTTTCAGCACTGTTTTGACAACCATGCTTGTCTAATAAAATGAACCGATATGCCTATTTGAGAAATTATTTGCAACAATATATGTAGGTTTCACAAAAAAGGTGGCTTTCTGTTTTTCCTCAAGAGCTTCACCTATGGTTTCTCTGGTGGTCTACGGGCGTGTCGATGAATTGTCCGGTTTGTTCATCCCCTGTGTTGTCTAATAACAGGGGTCGCCAACTCACAGGAGTGACAGGGGACTGTTGGGGTTCTAGCCTCACACAGAAACGACCCTCATCATCTCATCCAACCTGAGCAAAGCAATAGTCAACGGCTCATGAGATCATATGGCAAGCCTTGTGTCAATATGGGGGGGTCCTTGACCTCATACCATGTCCTGCAATTGTGATACAGGGAGCTGCCATGAGACTTTTCAGTGCTGTATTCTGGAATTGTGTAAGCAGAGAGCATACTTCTAAAGTCAAACTGGAAACAAAAAGGGAATGCACAACTATGATCTCACTGTTGCTATCAAACCTAGAGTGTAGTAGCAAAGTTAAGCTTAAAGAGTGCTTAATGGGAATATCAGGGTTACTGGTAACCTCAAACTGTGATCATCCTGTGGATGTCAAGCTTACTTAATGTCAAACTGGGAGCTTATTTGGAGTGGCAAGCTTAAAAAGGACTGTACACCTGATAGTTAAAGGGAGTGCAAAGAATAATGAACATGTCAAACTGGGTGATTACTGTGAATTTGAAACTCACTGTGAATGTCAAACTGTAAGCCTATTGGGAATGTAAAGCTTACTGGAAATGTTAAATTGAGAGTTTACTGTAATCATCATGATTGCTGGGAATGTCAAGCTGGATACTTACTGGGAATGTCAAAATGCAAGGAATGTCAACCTGGGTGTTTTGTGACAGTCAAACTTACATAGAATGTAAAACGCGTTGTAGGTTAATGGGAGTATAAAGAATACTGAGAATGGCAAACTGGGTGATTGCTGTGAATGTCAAACAGGAAGGTTATTGGGAATGTGAAGTTTACTGGAAATGTCAAACTCAGAGTTTACTGTACTCATCATGCTTACTGGGAATGTCCAACTGGATAAGTACTAGCATTCAAGGAATGTCAAACTGGGTGAATCCTGAGATTGTCAAACTGTAAACATACTGGAAACATAAAACGTATTGGTTATGTGAACTGAGATCTTGCAGTGAATGTGAAGATTAGCAAGGCGGACTAGTTATGACATATAAACAAATACAGTCACACTGCGCCACTCAATAAGTTCCATGCATGATTGCATGCGGTTTATTCAAATGAAGGTCAGCATGACACGTTTCTCGAGCCACCGCTCTTCTTCTCAGGCTTAAGTGCTCTTCCCTTCCAAGGTGTATCAATAGTGTCACTGTATCAAGAGCACTTCAGCCTCAGAAGAAGAGCGGTGGCTCGAAACACGTGTCAGGCTGACCTTCATTTGAATAAACCGCATGCAATCACTCATGGAACTGATTGAGATTGGCGCAGTGTGACTGTATTTGTTTAAGTGTATATTACTTTATCTGTCGAGTATTAGGTAAAATACCCACGCCATACACTCATCTGCCGCCATCTGATTATTACAAACCAGTGTGCGGGCGCTTGGGTCTCTATGTCTTTAATGCCACAGTGTTCTTAGTTACTATTTATGACAACAACATTGATAATGATCAATTCGGTTCTTATTGAAAAGTCACACCAGGAGCTTACTGGTAATCTCAAAGCAGTAATGGACAGAGAATGTCATGTAATGCATTATAATGTGAAATGGTCATATTTAGTGCAACATCTGGTAACATGGTGTAGGCTGGGTAAATAAAGTGGAGAGATAGTGAATGGTTCCTGGAAGTAGAGCAGAGGTATCCACAGTGTGCCTTGGTATTTTTCTAGGTGGTTTCGGGTGAGTGCACTTCGGGTGCGGGTATCATGAGGGAGCCACACGTTTAGTTATACTGCTGCACTCACTACCAACATGGTATTACCAGTGAACATGAGGATCAAGGAATTGCAGGAGTTTAGTTTGGTGGACTTGAAGAAGTTGCAATATGTTATGCAGAGTTCAGCTCTCCTTGATCAGCTGTCAGCGATTCGACGTTCCTGGGGAGTTGTATTACTCCTGGATTTTCTGTCTAATGTTCAGTCTCTGCTGGAAGCCACTCCACCACCTGTCTGTTCAGAACGAGTAGGTGAGTGCGCTCCGGGGAAGCCTCCTGAAGGGAAACTGCCTTACGGAAGAAAATGCTTCTCCACGTTGTCTGGGGGTCAGAAGGCGCCTGGAGAAAAGGAAGCAGGAGGATCAAGGAGTCAGGAGACCAGGATGGAAGCAGGTCCAAGGAACCAGAATGAACTTGAGAAGAATGAGTAAAGGAAAAGAGCAAAAGAACTCGGAGAGAACTGACAAGGGAAGTAACAACAACGGTAGAAGAGGATGAACTTATAGTGCCCGGGGAGAGATCGGAAGGAGTGTGAGATAACAAGAGCAATACATGAACATTGTGACGCACCAAGCAACTGGATCCCGGTCTCCATGTAGGCAGTCTCAGGTCCTGGCTCCCGGAAATGGAAACCTGATGGAGTTAGCGGCGGGTGCCATCTTGGGATGGGCAAGGAGTCTGATGTCGGCCGCCATGTTGGTTGTAGCAACACTTCCAGCAGTGCGATAGAGACCATTGTGGACTCGTGCGGGACATAGAGGTGAGATGGTGTGAGCAGAAGGGGGTTCTAGCATGCGTTCTGTGTGGTGGCCCATGTGTACTCTAAGGGAGGTGAAATAATTGGTGACCGGATTAGTGGGTTAACAATACCATCATTATGCCTGACCATGGATGTTTACCAGGCCAGGGATTATTTATGTTTACATGTTGAAAGCCAACATGTGCTTTCAAACAGAAATCATTGACAGAGAATATGTCACAGTAGGCAGTTTTTACTGGCATCACCAACAGACCAACACAATGGATAATATTTTAAGTAGGGTACATTAGGGTTATGTACAGGTTTGTAAAAGAAAATGTAAAAACAAATATAACTGAGGATACTGTTCCCCAACAGGAACAAGATGGCTTCTCATTCTTAACAGGTGGAGTTTTCTCTCCCTTTCCTCAACATCTGAGACATCCCCCAATCCCTTTGCACCTGCCCTCTGCTTCTGAGGAATCTGGTCATAAAATATTTGATATGTTTATTTTGGAGGAGTTCTGTAGGGTCCTCCAGTCCCACATCTACCTGCTCACTAGGCCTTCCACAGTATGGCACTCACGTTAGTGCCAGCTACAAAATTCTCCAAGCTGCCATCAGGAAATGCATATCCTAGTCTTTCCTTTCTTTTCTTGCCCTTCCACGTTCCTCTGTGAACTGCATTTGATCCCAGATACCTCAGACACTCTTAATCCTTGATGGTCTTCAACTATCTCACTCTAACAGGGCATGTGTGCCTCACCCTCCTCTTCCTTTTCAATTCTTCATTTGCTTTTCTTGTAGTTCTCTAGCTCCAAGTCTCAAGCCCCCCACCACAGTTTGTTCACTTCCCTCTGGAGCCCAGGGTCTTATTCAGTTCCTTGAATCCCTTCCCCTATCCTCCTCCTATATGATTCAAAATGGTATTTCAATAAGGGGTCTTCATTGACCGCACCTCTTTCCATCATGTCTGTCTCCTGCCCCTTCCACTGTACTCCCAGAGGCCTTTCATAAAATTTTCCTTGGGACTTCTACAGCTGTTCTACCACATCCTATACACTTCAGCTCTCCACCATCTTCCTGCCCTTTCCCGTCACCCTCTTCTTACTATTCTCTTACCTTTACTCCTCACCATCACCTACAATTATCTCCTTTTCCTCTTTATCAACCTCTTCTCTGATTTCGCCACCTCCACCTCCTCAAACTCTTCACAACCTCTTTGTCAGGGCTTTTACCCATCTCCTCCCCACCACATTGGTTGAGCTCATCCTTCTTGCACCATCTGTTAATCTTCTCACACGTACTACCCACTTTCTTCTTAGAATCTTGTAACGCCTCCTAGTCCTTACACCTTCTACCACCTTCTCAGCAACTTGGTTTCCATTCTCCTTTTCATGCCCTCTATCAAACTGCTAGTCAATCCTTCTACAAACCTCTCTTTCCCATTCACAGACAATCTCCTGTTTATTTTTTTTCTAACAGCATCCCTCCTGCTTCTCTGTGCTCCCTCTGGCCTCTGACGCCAGTCCACCTTTGCCTTCAGCATTCTTTCCAACATTAGCGAAAAAAGCACCCACCACCCAATTGAGCCAGCAATGACTTGCTGCTTGTGATTGCTTTACTTGCAGTACTGATTATGTACATGTGTGGCAGCATGGCCCTGCGGCCACAGTGCCCCCTGGGCTGACCCTAAATAAGGCTCTTCCGCAATGCTGAAATAGGCAAGCACAGTCTGAGTGCTGCCGAGCAGCTGCTTATTACCAAGTGTTCCAGCTTCAGGCAGCTTCCTACGTAGAAACTGTGTTGCATTATGTAGAAACTGGATAATTAGGAATTCATTTGAGTATCTCAATATCGAGAATGCAAAAATACAGTGTTTCGCATCTTGCCAAAAATACATACAACTCTTGCCAGACTTCCCGGCAGGCTGATAGTAAAAGGCTGTGGTTTAGTTTTAGAAACAATTTGTAAATATGCACATTTTTGCCTTAAGCTAATTAGCCAGAAAGCTGTAATATATCTACACGATAGTCCATCACAAATGCAGTCCCGGGAGGATAGCTCATCAGCAACGTGTTCTCCTTGGAAGCAAGACGACACGAAGCAACACAGGTTCGAGCCCCTGGCCTGCGCTTAAAAACCTCTTGGTATTTAAGCGTGTTATAAATACGCAACTAAGACAAAAAAAACAATTACGCAACTAAAAAAAAACTGTTCCTGTAACAGCGCCTCGATGCCCACAGGCTGTGTGAGCACTTTAAAATGCAAAATAAATAAATATCTATGAAAATATGAGATTCAATGAACATCAGGATTTTCTTGTCACTATGGATATTCAATCATTTTAAACAAATCCCCACAAATGGAAGCCATAGAGGTAATTAGAGATATCTTATCCATCAGCAATCGAGTAGACAATGGGCCTCATTACGACCCTGGCGGAAAGGGGTTTGCGGCAGCGTTAGCTGCGCCGACCCCTTTCCGCCAATTCCGAGTTCCCTTTCCGCCATGGCGGTTTTTACACCTGCAGCAGGTGTAAAAAACCATGGCGGTAAGGGAACTTGGTGTTAATTACGCCACCGTAATTTACGGTGGCGTAATTAACGCCTTCCCCACTCCCATTATGCCCTATGGGGCAAAAAAGGGAATGGGGAAGGGTAAATGGGGATTGGGGACTTACCGCCCCGCCAAAGTCTGAATGGGGCGGTAAGTCCGCCAACCACCATGGCGTAAACGTAGTTTACGCCATGGTGGTAATGCCACGGCCCTGGCGGTAACTTACCGCCAGGGTCGTAATGAGGCCCAATGTACTAAATTAATCCATTGTTGAATTAATGACTGGAGCGTAAGAAAGAAACTACTTTGAATCTACAAGTGAGCAACACTGTGATGGGAGCAGTATTCGCACCCAATCTTGCCACACTGTATATGGCAGACTTTGAAGATTGTTTTTTAAAAAGCCATTTTGTGAAAAAATCAAAGTCTGGAAAATGTACATTCATAACATTATTATGATTTGACTTGGAGAAGAAAGTGAATTACTACTGTGTGTAGACTGGATTAAACATTGACATATAAATGTACAGTTTCCAAAGGTGCACAGTAAAGAGAACATACATTTCTTAGATCTAGAAATTAAAGCCGAAGATTACCATCTAATATGCTCACTGTTTAGAAAACCATCTGATCATAATATGCTTCCTCATTAATGCGGGTTTCACCCATGCAACCTGTGAGGATTCTGAAGGCGTAGCTCGGGACATGTCATGCCATATGAGGCAATATTATATCACATATGTCATGACATATCAAGTAAACACTGCATATGTCACACCCAAATATCACAACACATGTAAGGACATATATTGTGACACAGGCCATAGCATATGGCATGATAATGTAAACATCATGACTAATGAATTGACATATACCATGGCATGTGTCATCTTGTTAGGCACAATGTATGACTTAAATTGACACGACATATGTATCACAACAAAAGTAGCAGCATTAGAAAAGATGGGACCCAACATGTTACAACGTTTGTCATGAAAATAGCATAGCATATGCCAAGAGATATGACATAAAAAATGTAATGACATGCAATACAACATATGTCACAATATATGGTGTGGCCCAGGCATATGCCATGACATGTAGAAATGCATATGACTGAAAATGCTATGACATTAATCAAGACATGTTACATGGCATACAACACAACATATGTCAAGAAATACAATACATCAAATGTCAGCATATATTACAAAATAAAATATTTGATATTTAACACCTCATATGACACATTTCTCTCATTTGTCATGACATATGACATGCCATATGAACATAACAATAACATATATCATGATATATATCCTGACATATGATACAGTTATGTTATGTTATGATCTTGGGATTTATACTGTATTATTTGCATGTCTTCAAGACCCTGTGGGCCTGTTTAAAGTTTGTCTAATTGGTATGTTAATCACTGCCACCAGCTGCAGGACCTAACAAAAGAGCAGGGTGGGTCCATGAGGCCTTTGTTAGTTAATCAGGCTGGCCATGGCAGGAGGAAGCTTGGTCCTCCCCCCTCCTTGAGATGAAATAGTGTATTCCTGTTTGTCACATTCCAACTAATTATGACAGGGCAGAAAGTGCTTGTAGGCTGTGTCCACCCAGAGTACACAGGTCTATGCGTTTTTCGTGGTGGTAGCATTGGAAAAGGTGTGTGGATTAGCCCCAAACATTTTCATGAGGTTGTTCTACCATCATTCCATTTAATAAAAAATGTCACAAAGTCCATGTGTACGCACGCCCACCACGCGGATGGTCAAATTCCTCACAACATAGGTGTGTGTTTCCAGAGGGGAGCCTTTTCTGCCCAAGGAACCAGAATGCATTGGCCATGTAGCGGATCTATGCAAACTGGTCCTGCGTGTGTATCATTGTGTTGTTGGAACTGTGATGGGAAGGATCTTTGTTGTGCCGGTAGTGTGTTAGAGTATAGACACATGAAAATGCTAACGGGAGAGTTAGTGAAGGGCTCCATAGCTGTTTCGAAGCATATGTCAGGTGCGCTGGTGGCGACTTGCGCAGGTGGTGCCAACTCTAGTGCCATGTGTTAAAAAGGCAGGTCTTAAAAGTTAAAGTTTTCCTCAATTGTGCAGGTTCTAGCTAGATCCAAATATTGATAGGACATCCTGAGAGAACAAAATGCATTCAGCAAAGTGTTTGGATCTTAGAGTGGAATTCTCACTTTCAGTCTTAGATTCCATAAGAGAGCCTTTACAAATACACAGAAGAGGCACAAAATAATACATTTTTTCGTGCTACAAATCTCTCCCATGGGAGATGTTGCCTCATGTATCTTTAATGAGTTGTCTTTAGGGCAGCCAAGTTGTGCCAAGGCACACTTATTTTGATAACTAAGATAAAATGCTTCAAACTCGAGCATCCACCAAGCCACATTTATTTTCGGAGAAAATGTCATTAAAATGAAAAACAGGAAAGGATCTGAAGGAACTTCTGTATACGGAATAGATTCATATCACAGTGTAATGGCGGCTATCGGACTTGTGTGAAAATGAAGTTTCTATATTTTGTATGCTGCTTTGATAAAAGAGTTCTTCCCGGCTACCGCTAGATACGTCATACGCCTGGCAAGTTAGTCACCGTAGAACTGGCGTATTACGCTTGCTGTCTTTCGAAACAAGCCTTGAAAAAGTGAACAGGTCTGGCTTTGTTATTATGTTCAGCAATAACGTATGCATTAATTGAATGTTTGCTGGTGACCAGACCATGCATCTCGGTTTGGGATGGAAAGTAGAGGACTGCAGAGTGCTAACTTCTGGAACCTACTGTGTGCGAGTGGGACAGAGCTGGGCTACCAGGCCCCGGAACCTCAAAATGTTACATTACATGCAATTCTTGTGAATGAGAAATACAGTGATTTGGAGTGGGTGAAAGACACAAGTACCATCGCCAGTGTTTTGGGGCAGTCAGTGTCCATCTCTTCAAGTGACTAGACAAGGCACGAGTCATCAGATGGCACCTTGGAGGAGGAATGTGAGGAGCCCGGGAACCCTGAGTACAGCATGGACTTGCCTGATTTTCCTGGAAGGGAGCAACAGAGGTTCACGGATGCGGATGACAAAAAAACAGTCATTGTCCATCTCTTGAAGTAAATTACAAGACACATGCAATTGCATGACGCTTGAGAGGACAAGAGGGAGATCATGTGATCTCTGAGAGCAGCTTGTTGAGAGGCAAACCAGCCTGATTGTGCCAGGAGCGGACAGTAGAGATTCACTGAGACTTCACTGGTGACATAAAAGAGTCTGTCTCCGTCTCCTGTCTCTCGACGTGAGTGACAGGATACGTGTCATTGCATAACACTTGAGGGGAAGAGATGGAGTAGCCTGTAATCCCAGAGGGCCGTTTGTGGGAGGGGCACGCAAGTCTGATTTTTCTGCAAGGGGGCAGCAACGATTTGAGGAGGCTGATGACAGATACCAGTCAGTGTCCTTCTCTTTAAGTTAGAAGACACAACTTGCAGCATTGGGTGAAACCTAGGAGGAGCAGTAGCAGGCTCAAGGCCTCCCTGAGAGCAGCATGTGGCAGAGAACACTTTGCAGATTTTGCAGAGAGATAATTGGAAGGGGAGTGTCACACAACAGACAGTGTCCATCTCTTCAAGGAAGTGGCTGAGACACATACTATCTGCTTACACTTGGGACGAGGAGCGGGAGGGGCTTGTAATCACTGAGGGCATCTTGTGGGAGAAACACGCTCTGCTGATTTTTGCTGTGAGAAAGTATCAGAGATTCAGGAGGCAGGGCTGTTAGGGGAGCTTTCCTAAAGTACACTTGGAAGTAAGACTCTATAAAACTAGCCCTTTGTATACAGGTCCCCAACTCTTAGTATAAGTCAGTACTACCCAAAGGATTTGGTAGAATGGCAGAACAGCCAGGCTTATCGTATGAGGAGGATGTGAGATGTAGGTAAGTGCAACGAACCCAGTCAAGACAATAGCTCAAAAAAACTCTTACACCCTGAAAGTTATATTAAAATATAGATGTATTATATATACACAAGGCATGAAATAAATACTCTTTCAGACCAACCAAAACACATAGGAATTAGTCACAATACTTTTCAAAGGTGACTGCTTCAATTGTAGTTTGCTTGTGGTTACAATTGTTACAGAGATGACTAATGACAGTTCTACCGTATTATTAGTACAACCGCGCACTCACATGGATTACAGATAAATGGTAATTGCATTCATGTAGTAAAGTCACATCAGACAAAGGGCCTCATTACACGTTAGGCGGTAAGGGTTTACCGGTACCGGTAAGGGCACCGGTACTGGTAAACCCTTACCACCTTACTACGAGTTCCCTTTGCGGGACCCGACCTTAACGGCTAGTTTTAACAGCCGTTAAAGTAGGGTGCCGCAAAGTGACCTTGCAGCTAATTACGGTACTGCAATTTGCAGTACCGTAATTAGCGCCTTCCCCATTCCCATTATGCCCTACAGGGCCAAAAATGGGAATGGGGAAGTGCCTTGGTGAATGGGGAATTACCGCCCCCGCTCACCTTGTAGTAGGGCGGTAATTCCGCCATCCACCAAGGCGGACACTGTAAAATACTGGCAGCAACCATGGCGCTAATAGCGCCATGGTTACCGCCTACCGTGTAATGAGGCCCAAAGTCTGAAGTAAGAAAAAGGATGGTCATTCTGTGGGATGTTTTTACCCATGCATCCGAGCCCTACCACAAAAACTGTGCAGTACTGGCATTGAAAACATCATGATGGCCAGAGCTTCCCAGAAAATGCCCAGGGAAATGCATGAAGAATAGGCTGCCACCCATTTTGCCGATGTTATGGGCACAGAAGGGCACTGCCTAAAACCACCATTGGACTACCCACACAGTAGCCTGAAACCATTGGGAATGGCAATGCTGATTGCCAAAAGCAACCTAGAATTGTGGGGAATTCATTTTCTTAAATCCCAAAAATGGGTGCATTAACAGTACTCACCACTATCAAAAAGCCGGCGTTTTAAAACAACACCAGACTTTTTTGTGTAAAACTGAATAAATGAACCCAAAGCAGGCCAAAGAAAGACTTACTGAGAGGTGGATACAATGTAAAGTTATATTCCGAAGTGACTTGAAGGTTTATAACAAGACTGGCTGAGCTGTGGATTTCAGCAGTTTAAGTAAATTTGGACTGAAAGACACTAAAAATCTAAATGTTTAAAATAAATGAGTGACCTACTTTGAGTGTCACATAGGTTGCAATTGTTTAAATGTCATAGTTTTAAACTTAGAATCAGCATTCTAGCTGCATATGTAAAAATTGTTAGTTTTATTTGAATGCAGAAAACTGGGTAACTAAAAGTGACATTAGCTGGGGCCTGGCTTAAGGAACTGGATTCTGCTTGACAACATCCCCCCAATTGGAGTGAAACTGGATCCACAGCAGTTCCCAGGCCTAGCTGCCTTTTGCTGTTCCCACCAAAAGGGATATGACACTTCTCTGATTGAATTACCTGGGCTCTGCAGGAAATTGAACAAAGCCCTGTCCTGACTCAGGCAAATGTTTTATTGGGGGGAGTCGTAAATGTGGCTTCCTCCTGGAAGGAAAGGGGAGGAGCACTGCCTGTGAGAGCAAACTGGCTTGGCAGAACTGGAAAAAACAGAAATTCAACCTTGTGCTGGGGGGAAACCACACCCCTTTGGGGCCAGAACATAAATCTAAAAAGATGGATCATTCATAGAGCGGACTTGTGAACATTTTATAAGTGATATCATTATTCTTGTGATTTTTCTGTGCACATTTGAAGACGTGTTAGGACCCGGTGGTATGTTCAGGGGGTTTTTTAGCGGAAAAGAGGATATTACTCTAAATGTATGTATGTTAAAAATCTGACACTCCACCACCTAATGCCCACATGCTTTGCGAACATTTGTGTAAATTCGGGGATAAATCCAATATTGGTAACCCGACCAAAAAGTGAAATATGTTGCCATTTTTGAATGCAAGCCCCCAGGAAGAGCAGAGTTGGAACAGGGGATACCTCATGTGATATGTGATGGGTGCGTGTAATTTTAAACAAATGTGTACCTGTGCAAATATGCATTTGGGTCAAAATATAGATTGTGTGTAATTTGACAGGGGTGGGTTCTCTGTATCATAAACAGACCTCATCATGATGACACTTCATTTCATTCCCCCAATCAAGGGGAAGAGGAGGAAGTGACCAATCTGCAGTTGAGAGAGGGGCTGGCTAGTGATGCTGCACACACACCCACTTTCAAAACACATAAAAGCAGACAGTCAGGACAGATAGAGACATTCTATTCCATCTGCTGCGGGATGCTCTGCCGGGAAAATCCATACTTTACCTCCATCAACCTCCAGAGAGCCAACATAGAGACTTCAATCTATCCACCTTCAGAGACCAAGACTTTACTTCAGAATTTGTAGCAGAGAGGTCAACTACAAGCTAAATCCCTCTTTAGCAGGCCTCAAATCATTGCCACTATTCACAGCCAGGCGAGTTGTTTGAATTCTTTGCAAGAACTCTTGCCATTTGCCAGAGAGCAGTGTTGTATCCAGAGAGAGACCAGCTGAACCGGAGACCGCTGTATCCGGACCCACAGACCTGATCAGAACCAGAGACCCAGACCAGCAGAGTAGAGCTGACCCAGATCACTGTGAAGTGCCGAGACCAAAACCGGAGTCCAGTCCAAAACCTGACCAGATCCGTGGCGTGGCCTATTTCTAAATATATTGTGAGTACCTAGCAGAACTGTGCAGAACCCAATCTCTTAGTTAAAATAATCTAATCCAAACTATTTTAATCTAAGTAGAACTGCCTCCTTACTGTCACCTGTCATTTGCAAAGCTGTCACCTGTCATTTTTAGCTGCAAGCTGTAACCTGTCGCTTTGAACTTTTAAAATTTCAAATCCAAAAAACAACTTTCACAAAATCGTTCATTACTCCGTAACCGTTTGGGCTAGGAACTTGGTTTCACTTTCCTCTGAAAGCTTAGAATCGTACCTTTCCAACAAGCCTAGAACCGACTTCCTACTCCTTATACTAATCATGATTCTCGCACCCGTGAATTTTGCCGCGATTTGCGCTTTGGCCCGATTTCTTTACTTGTAAAAAGATAGCTGTTTTTCCTGAACTGCTAAATTTCGTTTGCCTCTTAAGAACCATCCCTGAATCATTGCTAGAGTGAGCCTGGACTAATATTAACTAGATACCACTCACCCTGAACCTCTAGAGGGAATTAAAAGCATTTTAGTATATTTTTCACTTCATTGCCAGCACATATAAAAGCATTTTGGGCCTGTGTTTCAAACTTCTGTAGTCTAAGCTTGCTGGGGTGAACTGAATTACATTTGATTGCATTTCTGAGAACTGTGTGCTTCCCTTCCATTTCCTCACATTGCATAAAGGGGGGGGAGTGGATTGCCAGAGAAAAGTGATTACATTGTTTTGTTGAAATCATATTGAGTATTTTCTGTATTGCATTTTCATTCAACATTGCATCCATCTGAACTTATATAAAGCATTCTCTACCACCTTATTCGTCTGTTCCTATTCACAAGTGTGATAGTGCCAGACTACCATTATTGATTACTGCTCAGATTAAGTGTGATATCCAATTATTAATTATTATAAAGTGTGATATCTAGATCTATTGTTTAAATTATCAAGTAAACCTTTTAAACTTGCAAAACAGAACTACTTCTTGGCTCAGGGGGGTCAGGGGGATTCCAAGAGAGGTGTGTTATATAGGGGTAGTCATCCAGAACGCATGAACTGGACATAAAGATATATCAATAAGGGTTTTCATTCAGTATTCTAGACTAGGCGTTGACTTAGCTGTAGTGTTGAATTGAATCCTCTTACAATTCACACATGAACAATATTATATGTTCTAGTAACACTTTTCAAGGCTTTTATTGCCTTGTAAGTCCAATCCTTAAATAGCCAACAGTTAGGAGTAGAACAGAAATGCTTAAGTAGCAGCAGAAAAGGCAACGTTTCTCAGGATACTTAAGTCACTAGAAAACTAGAATACAATATCCTGGCAATATAGCACAAGCTATAGGTACCTTACAAAGAAATCCCTAATGGGACACTAAACCTGTCAAGCCTGGGCCAGAGGTATGGGTGGACACACAAACACCTTGTAACACACTCCAATCACACCGGAGCAACTCTTTGGCTTAAGCTAAGTTCTACCTTTAGCCCTAGAGTACTTCAGGTAAGAAGAAGTAAATGCAGCTTGATTCATTTCTGTGAAGCAGTGACGGACCCGGTTTCCCGATTCCTCTGTCTGGTGACAAAAGGAAGGACTCTGAATGGGATGTCATGGTAGCAGTCACAGGAAAGGACCCTCAGCTTGGACTTCTTCAGGCTCTCATGCCGGTGTGCGGTTTTGGTGCCTTTTTTTATCAGCTCTAAGAAAGGAAGGTAATTGCCTGGTTGATCTCCTTTGGTTCTTTGGTCCTGCACTTTGGTGCAGGTACTCAGATGAGTGGGATCCTACCTCTTTAGGTCCAACTGGAGCTCACCAAAGTTCTGGGACGATTCGTCCATGCCAAGATTCTGCACTGCAAATGGTTCAGAGGTCTCCTGACATTTGCGGTTTGCAGCCCTTGAAGGTAACAGCACCTCAGGAAATGGCTTGATTTGTGGTTCTTCTTGGGGCTGGTTGGTCACACCAGCCAAAGGGAACAAGCCATCCTCTTTGGAGCTCCTCTGTCAATAAGAATAGGTGGTCAGGACAGCAGTGGTAGCTTCACGTTTACTGCAAGGGTCTGCAGGGTTCTCTGGTCATCTTCAACTTCGGATCTTCAATTCCAGTGGTAGACTTGCCTTCAACATAAGGAACCTCACCTTATATATAGATTCCCCATTGACCCCTCAGTAAACTCTCTCAGCAGTTTACAGAAAGGGGTGGGTGGCTGTACAATCAAGACAGCCAACTCCCCAGTGGGAACTGGTTCCATTCAGGCACTCAGGCAGACAAAGGGCAGGGGAGTGTAACACTCCTCCCTGTCTTCCTGCCTTTGCAAACACACTGGAGCCTAGGCAGTGACATCCAAGGGTTCCTGTCAAAGGAAAAACACACACACAGACCTCTCCCTCCCAGAATCGTAGAAGAAGGGCTAACAAATGACAACCCCCAGAGAAATGGTGAATAAAGAAAAGCGCCACCATGTTAGAACATAGGTGACCGTATTATGCATAACCAAGATTGTGAATACAGTCGGCAGTAAAAAATAGCACAATCCACTGCCACCAGCCATAACTGTAGGGTTGCACTGTGACTAGAAATTCACAGGAGCAGAGAGAAGGGGCTAATAGGTAACCCTTAGCACTCCACATAAATTGGTGCATGCCAACCTTTCTTAGGAAAGAGTTTTAGTAAGAATACAAAGTATCCTTCTTTCCTTAAGAACAGTAGTTCTTAAGGAACAATAAACAATCTCCAAGTGGAATCCAAGGGGTCCCCAGCAGTGTCCTGAAAAAGTTAAACACGGATGCCTTAAAGAGATATGGAGGAAAGCAGACTCCATAGAATAAAGAAGAACAGAAAGTACAGAGTTCCCAAAAGTCAGAGCAAGTAAGAATGAATGAAGGGGAAAAGGGTTACCCTCATTCAGTATAGAAAGAACAAGGGCCAGAAGTCCAGCTAAAAGTGCTGGGGGTCTCACTAGCAGATGGGATTAAGCATACACCGAATACATCCTCCTAAAAAGGATACATCGGAACAGCATGTTAGCACACAAAAAAGACAGACAGACTCAGGGAGAGATGTGTTGCTCATAGTGTTTTCAATCTAGAAGCAGCACTTGCTGTGTGTAATCCAGAATTGCATGTGATCAATTAAAGGTATCAGACAACTCATGCTGCACACCCTGCCACTATGGTGCATATGTGCCAGTGCAGGAAAATGCACAAGTATTGCACCACAATGGTGAACATCCACCAAGACTAACAGAGGACTAGGCTTCTTCAATTCTGTCCACTATCTACAGGGTGGAATTGGTGGGTGTACAGAACCTCTCTGCAGAAGATCAGGGAAGATAAATAGATGAAGGGCTTGAAGAGAGGGATGAGATGGACCACCCCAGGTATCTATCTCCACTGCCCCCACCCGCTGGGTTTGACAATGCTTGAACGAAATAGGGGACTGTACCCGATAGATGAACACTGCCCACCTCTGTAAGTCTCTTTGAGAAGCAGCCTCCCTGACACAGATTGGAAAGCCCATCACTTCATTAACTGGCATCCCCCACTGCCAGTACCATCACACCCATATGAATCCCAGCCTGCGTGCTAGCACGCTCTGAAAGTCAAACGTGTGGCAACACTTCACAGAGAAAACACCAAAAAAGGATCTGGCCACTTGGTGATCCGAGGGAAGCCAGAGACCAACTTATGTGTTGCACCTATGCAGTCCCACCTTCTTCAGCACCATGCACAGACATGCGAAGAAGTACACACAACGAGGCTGCATATCCACCCACACCATCAGGCAAGCAGCGTATCTGCAGCAGTCCACACATGTGCCCCTGAACGTTCTGCAACTTTGCCACTGTTTTGCAGTGAGCCACCAAATTCTAAGGGTGCATTACAGTGATCGACCATTTCTTCAGGACATACACATGTAGGCATGTGACAGTGGCTAGAAATGTTTCATAGTTTCATGACAGACAGAGACCAGGCTTTATTCTTTCAAATAGATCTCTGGCTTATTCTTGTGTGGACAACTCTGAATTCCAGTGCCTTTTGGGAAAATTCAATCACCACAGGGAAGTACCCATCCAACATTATTTTCTTATGCTTTCTCAGGTTACAGCTGCAGTGGAGTGAGTATGACACTAGTCCATGGGAAACAATTCCTGACCTCTAGGTGAACGGGGAGTGGCTGCAGGCACAGTGGGGTATCAGGTAATAAAATTGCAAAAATGTCTCCAATAAAAAGAATTGCAGCAAAAATGCTGTGGTTTGACCCAGTAAAAGTGTACCCTACAATTCAAGGGGAGCGAGGGTTGCGGGGGTGTCCCCTGCATCCTTTTCATGATGGTGGCGGCAAAACCACGGCATTTTTGCCGCAATATTTTGTATACACAGCCATTTTTGCCGTGATTTTATGACATGGAACCCACAGTGGCTGAGTGAGGCCTCTTAGTTTCATTTGGGTTTTGTTGCAGCAGACAATGCACAACGTGTCCTTACTGCCTTAGGAAGTACCAGGACCATGCAAATCCCCTGCTTTGTGCTTGCCGTTCACCTACTGGTCGCAAGCTTCATCGGCAATTGGGAGCCTGCAAATGAAATTGACGCTGTGTCCAGGAAGATTGGCTCCCACTTCAGCTGGGCTTACCAAGTCAAGCATGATCTGCATCAATGGGATGTGTGCCACTAGTTGCAACTCCACACCATGAAGACCTAAGTGGACATGTATTGGAACTCTACTTAGAAAATGTTGGACAGGCTTCGTGATCAGTGAAATCACAACAGGGGTCTCTGAAACATTCTAAATGAGTCATCTGTCACTATGTCAGTAGCGGCTGCTGTCTAATATCTGTTTGTCTACTTTGGAGAAGGCCATCAATGAGGTTAGCATTCACAAGGAGGTCCTGAGTGAGGGTCTTCCTTCGGTGTTTCTGCTTGCACGCAACTGACCAACATAGCAAAGTTCGGTGCCGTGACAGGAGATGCTGATTCAGAGGAACCTTGTGTGGTGATCCAGGAGTAGTTGCACTGAAAGATAGAAGTGAGGACCAGCTGGCTTCCTTTGTGGACTCATGTTTCCATGTACAAATGGCCACACTTCATCAGCATGTCTTCGGTGAGGAGGCCTCACAGTAACCATTACAAGGACAACACATTATGCAAGTATGCAGAAATGTTTTGCTGCAGCACTAGTGACATCATTTGGAGAAGGACCTTAGGCATCAGGAAGTACACCAACTAACCCAAATACTTTCAAATAGACCAGGCATGTCAAGCTCCACAATGATTGCATCAATGGGCTGTACATCCCTGATGCATGTGGAAGCTTTGTGAGGATTGCGGGACTCGACTTTGGGGATGAAGATCTACGGGACACCCTCCTCACTGACTCAGGCAACCTGCATACAGACAGGCCATCAGGAAGAACAAACAGTGACACAACAGAGGCCCAGATGATTCTACTGGACACTTTACCTATTGGACGGGATGGTGACAAACTACAGTATTGGTAGAGGAACCAGTCCTTCGGGCCAGTAGCACTAGTGAAACTTTCTATAGAATTGCTAAGCTGCTCCCTGCCACTCTGAAGTCCTAGAGAGTGCGTGTGCGGCCGGGGGACGTGTCTCTGACCTCAGGAGAAGCCTTGCAGGTCCGCATGTTGACTTTGACATGTTGACTGCGTATGGTTGTGATAAAGATAGCAGTAGTAGTGACTGTCACAGAGAGGCTCTAACTAGTTACTGTCTTACACATGTTCTTGATTATGGTGCGAGTAATGATTTTGAATCCTTGTATCATATTGTTTCATGATCACAACTCTTGTTAAACATTCTCCTTTTCCCCCACAGGGTGCAGCTATCCATTAACACTTTGTAATGTGTAGGTTACCCCACTGGGGGCAGTCACCAACTAAGGGTCACAGGGTCATTCACCCACTAAGCCTCTCTGACTCTTTCAGAGGGCACAGTCACCTACTAAAGTTATTGGGCCCTTTCATCGGGCATAGCCACACACTAAGGTTCTTGGGCCCTTCACATGGCACAGTTTACACTCTAAGGTATTCATGCTCCTTCCTTCACAGGGCATTTTCTAAAGATCTCAGAGCTCTCACGAAGACCACTGGCACTTTTGCTGGTGGGGAATGCTATAAGGCCAGTTCCCCCCCATAACTTACATTCCTCACAGTATGGAAGGGTGGTGAAGCTACATATGCCTTCTCAGTTTGACTACAGTCACTACATGGTCGAGTTCCACTTGGTTAATAGACGTCCTGCCCAAGGCCCCTCCACACTTCACTATTAAGTTCAGGGCGTCCTGCCAAAACGAGCATTGCCAGTGGTGCAACTCTTCCAACCACTTGTTTGATGGGAACCAGAAACAGGGGTCTTCTGCCCCTGACCACAGATGACCATGACTGGCATCGGTTGCGCAGGCAAGAGGGGGGCAAACGTTTGGGTTCTGTGTGCCGAGAGTTGCTACCATGCTTAAACCTGGTCCTGGGATATGCTGGGGCCTTCACACTCTTCCTCATTGCCACGGGAGCGGGGGATAGTAGCAAACAGTTGCTAGATGAGGACGTGCCTTGTACACTTTCTTGTGCCACCAGTGCACATTTACTTTTTTTTTAAAGCTCTCACACAGGCTGCGGGAATCGAGGCGCTGTTACAGGAATTGTTTGTTTTTTATTTGTGTAATTTTATTTTTTTTGTCTCAGCTAACGCGCTTAAACACCCAGAGGTTTCTAAGCTCGGGCCGGGGATCGAACCTGTGTTGCTTCGTGTTCTCTTGCTTTCAAGGCGTGCACGTTGCCGCTGAGCTATCCTCCTGGTTATCCTCCAATGATTCCTAATGACTATCATCACTCAGGTGCAACCCATGTCCCTTCCTTTCTCCACTGTTCAGAATGCCTCAGGTTCCTACCCTGATACATGTCCCTTCCTTTCTCCACTGTTCCGAATGCCTCAGGTTCCTCCCCTGATACATCTCCCTTCCTTTCTCCACTGTTCCGAATGCCTCAGGTTCCTCCCCTGATGGTCTTCTCTGGTGGCATGGCAACATTGGCCCACACCCAGGAACATGTGGGCTGTGTAAGGAAGGCTCGGGTTATTGCTCCCTGGCCTTCTCATGTGCATGGCTTGCTCCCTCCATCAAGAAGCAGGAAGATGTTCTTTCTCCACCACCTCCACACCTCCCTCCTGCTCCCCTCGCCCTCAGGAAGTACCACCACCTGACGTGGCACCTCACTGGCTGGTCCTCCCCTCTGAGTAGCCTCATGATGGACCCCCTCTTTATCCTCAGCAGCCTAAACCTTCTGGGTAGAGAACACTTCCTCCTCTATACCCCTCATCCACCATCCTAAACTCTCCCGCCAGTGTAACTGATTCAGCTCTCCTCCCCTCACATGAGGAACATGCCCTCACGCTCCAACACCGCTTCAGTGTAGTCTGTGTGGCCATCTACATGAGGTCCAACCTTCCTGTCTCTCGGGGGGTGGGGGTGGGGTGATCCATGCAAGGTCTTGTAGCCCGTGACTATCAAAACCTTTTGACAGCACTGTGGACCAAGGTATTGGTTACCTTTGGTGCGGGTCCGCGCACCATTACTCTAGTCAATGGGCCTCATTCCGAGATTGGAGGTAGTCATGACTGCCTCCAATAACGGTACTGACCCCGCCCTGGTTCAATGGGGACTTACTGGTCTATTCCGACCTTTGCGGGACCGGTAAGCCCCATTGAAAATGGCTATCCTCATTCCCATTTGAGCCCCCGTAGGGTTCAATGGGAATGGGGAGGGCGCAAATAACGGCCCGGCACATGCCAAGGCCGTTATTTGCACCCTGGTCCCCTAACAGGAACCGTAAGGTACGTTTGGTCTGACCAAACATACGTTACGGGTCCCGTTGGGGGACCTCAGAATAGGGCGCAAAGGGATTACCGGCACCAGTGTCGTTACCGGTGCCCGGTATCCCTTTGCACCAAGGTCGGAATGAGGCCCAATGACTAGATGTAACATTGGTTACAAGGTCTTGGAACCTTTTGTATTTAATCTTCTTTGTGGTTTTAAGATCAATTCCAAATAATGTTCCAAACAATGTGTATTTTTTGCAAAATGCCAAATGCATTGTACAGCCTTTGCCAATAGCAGCTACACATGCCAAATCGTTTCAGACCCTCTGTCCATCCTCAGGGCCAGTAGCTCTGTATGTTTATACTCGTTCTATTGCACCTTTAATTGGCTAAATATTTACAGGAAACCAAAATCACTGGATCAGGTTACAACACATAATCCGATCAACACCAAAGATAATCAATTGGTAATGAAAATATACCACGCCGTGACATTAGTGGAAAGCCACACAATTATAAATTGCCGACGCAAAACATGATTTTCCTTACAGTTGCATCACCCGTGGTACACATTATCATATCCAAGACCATTTCCATAAAATTCAAAAGAAAATCATATATTTTGCCATAGATTCATTGAAAAGGAAACCATCAAAATGGAGATGCCGTTCAACATGGCCAGGAATAATTAAGGGATAAAATAAATAAAGCATGATAAGACATTCAATCAGTGTGTCCAATTAACCCCAACATAATGATGACAATATAAAAAATAAGGAGGTAGAAAAAAACAAAAAAAAACAAAGAGAGAGAAGAGAGAAAATAAACTAAAGTAAAAGATGAGTAATGATTCCCATGTAAATGACCACCCTATACCACTGGCCATACCACTCACATGTCCAAAACTAGGCTTCACGGTATCAAGTTGGTTCCTTTTCGCTCACTGCCACTCGCACCAGTGTAACTGTCCCCATGATGTGGGTCCTTATGGTACAGTAGTGAGGGGCTTGGGGCGACACACGTGCCATTAAAGCAAACGTAATGAAGGCACATGTACTATACATTCCCATGTTCGTAAATCACGCAGTGCAGTGGGGCACACTTCCTGCACTGAAACGCAGGCACTGCTCACCACGCCGAGGTGGTCATTTTAAACAACCGAGTTTATACAATGCACGTGCACATGTTTTACACATGTTTTTTTTTTTTTACAAGCTCAATGTTTTGAATGCGCAGAGGGAGGGTCATGGATTGGAATTAAGATGCCGCCACCCTCTCTGCTGCGTCATGCAAAACCTGCATGCATTTGCGACGGCTCCTGATTTTCATGCCGGAGGACATGCATCGGATCCACCAGAAATCCCTGCACATGCACATGCCTCCCACCGTGCATGCGTGCATGCGGCAGGAAGCCTTCAGTAGGGTCCGGAAACCCAGGTCTGCCCCCCGGATAGCCAGACATTGTCTGCAGTTTGTACTGCAATGACAGTACCACAGGGGGCACACCCCCCACACATGCTAACAATGGCATTACCACAGGGCGTACCCCTCCATGCTAACAATGGCATTACCATGGGGCGTACCCCTCCATGCTAACAATGACATTACCACAGGGGTACCCCCTCCATGCTAACTATAGCATTACCACAGGGGGTACCCCTCCATACTAATAATGGCATTACCACAGGGGTACCCCCTCCATGCTAACTATAGCATCACCACATGGGGGTACCCCTGCATGCTAACATTACCACAGGTGCTGCTTCATTCTAAAAAGATCTTTCGTTTTGACAAGAAGCTGCTATTACTCACCCGGCATTGCGAGCTGCCTCTAGGCTCTTGCCGACATCGTTGCATCACCGCGCTGCCAGGAGGCGGGGCAACATCGGACACGTGACTTGATCACGTGATTGTGGGCTCCTACAAAGGACAGAGGCTACCACCCTTGCGGCGTTAAGCCTGACAGGGGTAAAGGCCAGGAGGCTGTTGAGCGGCTGTTTGGCGCTGGTGGCGCGATAATCAGGGAGACTGCGGAGGAACTACCTCTTTGATCCCGTCTGAGCGCCCACTCCCTCTGTGCGGTGCGCACAGGCTACATATTGAGTACCTTAGGTGGTTCCAGCTGGTCTGCCTACGGCTAGCATTATTGTACTCTCTGCAATGACTGCCCAATCAGGCCAGGGAGGCCCCCAAACAAGGAGGAAAACGATTCAACAACGACGGATGCAGAATCCGTGGACAGCCTTGAAGGCAGACGCGGCTTCAGACACTTCAAAGGTAAGCACTGCTTCACGGAAACATGCGTCTAAAGCGCTACCTGAAACGGTTGATTTAACAGGAACAAAGCAATCACTGTTAACTGCTGTGTCCCCTTCCGACCCCTCTATGACTTCTCCCTCGCACGATAAATCCTTTGATGCCCCAACAACGAACACAACGTGCGCAGCAGGCAGCAAAGAGGTGTCAGAACGAGTAACAAATGACTGTTGTTTGTCACCAGGAAATTCCGAAAATCCTCTTACCCTGACAAGTCTTGCTCAAGCTAATCCTACTGCTCCTGTGCCACCTCCTGCGCTGCTTATATATCCACTACAAACCATTGGTAATCAGATAGCTGACGGAGGTGCACACACTACGTCTGACGCCATCCTAAAGGGGGCAGTGGGAGCTGCGGGGTCTGAGGGATCTGTGCCGGCACTCACGCCTGGGGACGCCGAAACAAATGATTCATTAGAGAAGGCTGTTCCACACATAAATGTACCTCAACAAAGGCCACTACTAACTCTTGACAACTTACTTCCGATTGGCCTAAATTTGCCAAGAACATTTTCATTTAACAATACATCTCAAGCCACGCCTAACCAGATCACCTCAGAAACAGCTGATGAATTTTTTTCCCCTTTTGAACTTACGGATGCAGAACTAATGGAAGCCTTACAAGATGAGGAGGGAAACGGGCGCCTACTTGAATCTGATGAAATAATATTAACTACACAGACCTTAGACACAGACCACGCAACTGTAAGAACCATTCCGGCAACTGTCGACACACCGCAGAGAGCTCCTCGGTTTCTACAATCCAAGGAACATACGACGTCTAATACCATTCAGTCTCTCCATGGCTACACAACTTCAAAAGGCAGTCAGCAACATACATTCCAACGATACAGTCGCAATCACATCGACCATGCTGATCTCCTTCATAGATTGTGTGACAACATGGGACACATGCAGATGGGGAATTTCAATAAAATTTGTTCGCCAATACGTGACAAACGAAATGGCGGTGGTACAGGAGAAAGTACCTCGAGCACACCTCACGTCAAGCCAAGAGGTCCAACATTTAACATGGACCCCTCCAGTAAATCGGGAAATGAGAACTTAAAGTCTACAACATTACAATCTTCTCAGGAATTACCTATTACCACGGCCGCTACCTCGACGCTGGCAAAAGATCCCAATTTGGAGAATTCAAACAGTTCACATTTAAGTCTGTCAGACAAAACCAGCACTGAGTCAAAACCAAGTTTGTCCTCAGCAGCTGCAATGCAGATTTACAATAATGTTCTAGCAGCCTCGTCTGCGGTACTCCTTCCGTTTTTGAAAATGTATGAGTCACTCCACGTGGCCTACAAAGACCAGACGTCACTCATAATAACTCTAAAAGAAAAAATGGATAAATTCGACTATGTGACACACTTCCTGCAACTACGGTCGACACAAGAAGCAGAACAAACATTAAGATGGCAAGAGCGCCTAAGTGACCTCGCAGCGCTTCACCACTGCCAGAATGACTCTTTATCCGACGGTTTGCTTGAAGCCGTAAAATGGATGAGACATTCAGCCATGATGAACCCAAGCATCGAAACTACAAAGCTTCAAGTGCCCTCACGATCGAGCAAAGATCCTCACAACCTGCAAGTTCAAACACAGAATACAAATGCAAATGTTTTAATTTCGAACAACACTGATGCAGCTTGTGAATCTTCAACTACGACCGGCCAGCAAGAAGCTAGAGTCCAGGTCGTGCAACCCCCCCGAGTGTGGTTCTGTGTCTTTTCCGAACGAACAAGCAATCTGTTTCAATCCAAAACTGACTTCCAAAATATCTACAGCCTCATTTGGAATCTTCAAAGGTCTGGCAAAATCACTAAAGGTTTCCACAAGGCAAGTTCAAACAACCCAGAAACCGAAAGGCAGGCAGTCAGAGCCTGGGAAAAAAATTGCCAGACCCTAAAAAACATGTACAGCATTCAAAGTCACAGAAATTCATCAGAAACATAACTCACGACTGTAGAGCTGGCTTATTCGAAAGAGCTAAACAGCCAAAAATTGATGACCAAAAAATTGTTCAGGAAGTCACAAACCACAGTAGAGGAGGCCGTCATGTCTCTCCGGCAAGCAAGAGACAAAGAGTTGACGCAGACCGTGAAAGTCCCATGAGCAAGTCATCGGGATCAGTAATCGATATATCCAACTTTTCTACTTACTCTGATGAAGGCACAGCTGATCGCTCAATCGTCCCTTCCAATATGGCCACCGATGACATCCAACATGAATCCTCGCATAGGCTAAATCCAAGAGCGGGACAGGAGGCAACCTATGATAATAGGTGGACAAAGCCTGAGGACTGTCTAAATCTGCCTATATGCCTTAACCCAAAAAATCCCCGACAGCATGAAAAAAAGCAGGTCCGATACTCATCAAAAGCATCCACATCTTTGAGATCTGGAGCTAACTCGCTAATCTGCAAATTGAAACTACAAAATCTACATCGAGAAGACCATGATTTGAACCTGAACCGCAAAAACGTACTGAAACTATTCTCTTGCATTCCATCCCTCAGAACGATTTTGTCGGAGGACATTCAAATAGTTGAGTATGCTTCTGAAAAGTGTTGTGACCAGGTACTGCTACACATTTCCTCAGGATCAGTTTGAAATACAATTCTGAATGCACTAGAGGAATTGTTAACATTTGGGTTCGACATATCGGTGGAACCGACGAGCTTCAGGTCCGACATCGAAATGTCCAATACAAAAGAACCTTTCAAGGGACCCAAGAACAACGACGTGCTGAGCTTGGTAGAGAAATGGCAATCTCAGAAACCTCATGCACAAATCTTAATCATCCAGTGAAAAATGGCAGCCACACTAACATCTCTGGTCACCGTTAGCCATCAATCAGCAGTAAAAAGTGTATTTGTGAATTTATTTCATGGAACACTAGAGGATTCACTCATCTATTCAACAAATTTGAGGCTGACCTGGAAAGGGTCTTTGTCATTTGTCTTCAGGAGACATGGTTGTGCGAGCCACCATCGAGGGACGGATTCCAGACTCTATTAAATCCTGCAATTAAAAATGCAAAGGGGCGACCCTCTTCTGGTTTGGTCATTATGATCAAAATAAACACCAGGTGGCGCCTTGTTGATTCCTCCAGTCCTAATCCGTTCGTACAAAGTGCACTGCTCCAAACTACAGACGAAGACCAAGAAACAAGGAAACATCTGCTTATTATAAATAGTTACTGGAATCCGGCAAAAATAAGCACCAAAAAATTCATAGACTCAATAACAACCTGCATTGATCAGACATTGCTAAACTACAAGAATCTATCAATAATCTGTGCAGGCGACTTAAACTGCTCCTGGTTCAAATTCGATCATGCAACCAAGCAGTTCAAATTATCATCACACGATGAAGTAAAAAGTCGGGAGTCCAAATGGAGGCAGGCGCTATGCAATAGAAATTGCAATATGGTAAATGGACAAGTTCCGGGCGACAAACCACCCCAAAAAACCTGGTCATCCCGATACGCCCAATCAATAATTGATTACTTTTGGGTATCAAAAAGTTTCTTTTAAAGTGACATAAGACTATCAATAAGCTCAATGTCAAGTAGTGATCACAATCTGCTTCGGTTGGCCTGTATGGTAGAATGGACGATTGAGCAAAGAAAATACGATCTCGTAATTTCCGTAAACAGTGGCGGAAACCGGCTGAAGATGGATAGACCAACGATAGAGAAAATAAGCCAGAAATTACACCGGACCTCTGAACAGTCTGTAAACTACGCACCGTTACTATTTGATTTCATCACAGTTAAATCCGCTGATCGTACAATGGGCTCTAAACATAAACACCTCTCATCTTCAATCCTGACACAAGCAAAACAAGTGATGAGACGAGACATAAGAACCCTAAAGAAGTCCCACAAATCGGACAGCGACACAAATGCAATCAACAACGCCATACGCATACGTCGCCAAAAATACCGCAACTGGTTAAAATCGCAAAAATCGATAATTGAGCAAGATCAAGCTGAGTACCTGATGAGGCATTTAGTCCAAAAGAATTCCCGAGAAATCTGGGCAATTTTGAACACAGGAAACTCGAAGCACCAGTCACTACCATCGAACGAGATTGATGCCGACTCATGGGAACAGCATTATGGCAACATCTTTTGTAAAACAGCTAATGAGGACGCTAGAAAACCTGCACAAGAGACAATATCTTGGGAACCTCGAATAACAGGACCAGACATAAGACTCGCCATACGATCCCTGAAAAATTCCCACGCAGCAGGCCCAGATTTAATATCAAACATGATGTTGAAAAAGAACGAGGAGCAATGGGCAATCTTCATCGAACTATTGTTCGCCTGTGTGCTTACATCAGCAACGATACCTGACTCCTGGCGGGACGCAATCATAGTGCCAATCTACAAAAAGGGCAATCGGGCGGATCCAATCAACTATCGCCCGATTGCCCTGTTGGACACTATAGGTAAAATCTTTGCATCTTTTTTACGTCAAAGGCTGGCTGCGTGGTCTATGTCAGAACAAATCCCTGATATCCGGCAAACATTATACCAAAGGCGTGGGGGTGGAGGTGAACCTGGTGCTCCTAAACATTCTCAAATTAGAAAGCCAAAAGGCAAAGACGAGACTATTTCTCGCCTTCATAGATCTGAGGGGTGCTTTCGACAGTGTAAACCGAAACAAACTGTGGCAAAAACTGGCAAATTGGAACTGTCCAAGAAACCTCATCGAGCCAATTAGAGCACTATATACGCAAACCACCGTCAGCATAAGACTAAACAACGAAGGCACCCTATCCAAGCGGATACCAACCAGCATAGGTGTGAAACAGGGATGCCCATTAGCTACTGAACTCTTTAAATTGTTTATTTCTGACATCCCTGCTCATCGCAAAGATGTGCAATGTTTTCCACCAAAACTGAATAACATCGAAGTAGGATGCATAATATATGCTGATGATGTGGTTTTACTGGACAGAACCGAGATAGGCTTGCAACGCCACTTAACAAACCTTCATAACTACCTGCACAAAAATGACCTGGAGCTAAATATTGAAAAAACTAAGATCATTATTATTAGCCAAAATCGTCCGAAAAGACAAAAAACCTTCAAGTGGAAAATCGATGACATCTGTCTTGAAACAGTCAATTCAATCAGATATTTGGGAATCATCTTTAACAACTCAGTCCATGAACATCACTGGAAGGTTGACATGGTCAATCGTATGACTCAATTTGGCATTCAGGGACAGTTGCTGAACAAAATGTTTGGCAAGTTCACTTTAACACCGCTCTTGATTTTCTATACCCAAAAGGTAGTTCCAGCAATCACCTTTGGATCAGAATCCGGTTGGAACATAGATGTCTCGTTTTGGCATAAATTGGAAGGAATCTTCTGGCGGCGTGTTCTGAAGCTTCCAACCTATATATCAATGACCCAAATCAGATACAAACTTTCACTGAATTCTCTACATTCGCATGTAATGTGGAAGTCCCTAACAGTAATGCGAAAGATGAATTTGTCTCCGACAGCCCCTGCATTCCAAATTTTCTCTGCGACATGTAACACAGGGAATTCGAGAATTCTCGATGAGTGGAAGCAAATCATGCTGAGAATCTTAGCCATTGCTGATCTCAACCTGAATGATCTACTAGAGAGACCACAACTAGCAAAAAAAAAGTTCGAACAATGGTGCTGGATTTCGAACAATGACTCACGTCTCTTGAAACCGACCACCTTAGACGCTGGAGTTGGGGCACTTAAGCTAAATGTTACAAGCAACTACCTAAAACACTGCCCGTCTCGACATCATCGTGAGCAGTTCTTAAGGTTTCGTTTAAATGCCATAAAAACGAAAGAAATGATGTGGAGTCGTCACTTTAAAGAAGTGAGTAACAATATATGTCGTTTCTGTCACTGTGAAACCGAAACTTCTGAACATCTCCTCACTAGATGCAAAGAAACCACCGCCAAACGGATGACACATCTGGGAAATGTTATTCCTGTGGACTGTATTAGTCAAGATTGGTGGTCATATGCGGCAGCCGGACACTGTATAAAAAATTAAGCTGTGCCGTAGTTGACTACTTGGACTCTCTACGTCTCGACATAAACTTTATTTGAAACAACGTTTCATCCAGGATTTTCAGAAGTGGCTCGAGCGGACGGTAATAGTCTGATGGACCTTTGCTTGTTTTGGAGAAGTCCTTTTTTTTCGTCTTCTTCCTTCTTTTTGGATACATAGGACCACATTGTAATAAAAGTCTGATGTCACAATGCTCGCATTGAGACATGTCAGACTGGTGTTTCAATAAAAAAATAAATAAATAAAAAATAAAAAAAATGGCATTACCACAAGGGTACCCCCTGCATGCTAACTATAGCATCACCACATGGGGTACCCCTCCATGCTAATATTACCACAGGGGTACCCCTCAATGTTAACAATGGCATTACCTTAGGGGTACTCCTCCATGCTCACAATGGCATTACCACAGGGGTACCCCTCAATGTTAACAATGGCTTTACCACGGGGGGTACCCCTCCATGCTAACAATGACATTACCACAGGGGTACCCCCTCCATGCTAACTATAGCATTACCACAGGGGGTACCTCTCAATGATAACAATGACACTACCACAGGGGTACCCCTCCAAGCTAATCATGCATTATCACAGGGGGTACCACTTAATGCTAACAATGACATTACCACAGGGGGTACCCCCTCCATGCTAACAATGGCATTACCACAGGGCGTACCCCTCCATGCTAACAATGGCATTACCATGGGGCGTACCCCTCCATGCTAACAATGACATTACCACAGGGGTACCCCCTTCATGCTAACTATAGCATTACCACAGGGGGTACCCCTCCATACTAATAATGGCATTACCACAGGGGTACCCCCTCCATGCTAACTATAGCATCACCACATGGGGTACCCCTGCATGCTAACATTACCACAGGGGTACCCCTCAATGTTAACAATGGCATTACCTTAGGGGTACTCCTCCATGCTCACAATGGCATTACCACAGGGGTACCCCTCAATGTTAACAATGGCTTTACCACGGGGGTACCCCTCCATGCTAACAATGACATTACCACAGGGGTACCCCTCCATGCTAATCATGCATTATCACAGGGGGTACCACGTAATGCTAACAATGGCATTACCACAGGGGGTACCCCCTTCATGCTAACTATGGCATTACCACATGGGGTACCCCTCCATGCTAACATTACCACAGGGGTACCCCTCAATGTTAACAATGGCATTACCTTAGGGGTACTCCTCCATGCTAACAATGGCATTACCACAGGGAGTACCTGTACCCCTCCATGCTAACAATGGCATTACCACAGGGGTACCCCTCAATGTTAACAATGGCTTTACCACGGGGGGTACCCCTCCATGCTAACACTGACATTACCACTGGGGGTACCCCCTCCATGCCTCCATGCTAACACTGCCATTACCACCGGGGTACCCCTCCATGCTAACAATGGCATTAGGACAGGGGGTACACCTTCATGCTAACTATAGAATTACCACAGGGGGTATCCCTCCATGCTAACAATGGCATTACCACAGGGGGTACACCTTCATGCTAACTATAGAATTACCACAGGGGTACCCCCTCCATGCTTACTATAGCATTACCACAGGGTGTACCCCTCCATGCTAACTATCGCATTACCACAGGGGGTACCCCTCCATGCTAACAATGACATTACCACAGGGGTAACCCCTCCATGCTAACAATGACATTACCACAGGGGTTACGACTACCCCTCCATGCTAACAATGGCATTACCACAGGGGTTACCACTACCCCTCCATGCTAATAATGGCAATACCACAGGGGGTACCCCCTCCATAATGACTATAGGTATTTAGAAAATGTGGTACTGAGTCATCACCTCCATGACAAACAGCACTCATCGTCCCATTGATCCAAATGAGTAATGTGGTCACTGGGCTGCCTCTGTGTGGGCTGCCACCCCGTGGAACCGTCTTCTTCTTTTCCTTGCACCATCTTTCTTTTATTCACACTACATAGGGCACTCAATTGTCACTGTCTTGGACAATAGAAACACAGTGGCTCAGCTGAGGATGGAGTAGCAGAAGAAGAGGCAAGCAGTCAGCTAAAAGTAGCAGTGTGATGGAGAAGCAGTGTGATGCAGTAGTATTGTGATGAAGAAGCAGTGTGATGGGGAAGCAGTGGAATGAATAAGCAGTGTAATGAGGATTCAGTGTGGTGGGAAGCAGTGTGATGAAGAAGTAGTGTGATGGGGAAGCAGTGTGATGGAGAAGCAGTGTGATGGGGATGCTTTGTGATGGGGAAGCCGTGTGATGGAGAAGCCGTGTGATGGGGAAGCAGTGTGATGGATTAGCAGCATGATGGGAAAGCAGTGTAATGAAGAAGCCGTATGATGGAGTAGCAGTGTGATGGGGAAGCAGTGTGATGAAGGAGCAGTGTGAGGGATAAGCAGTGTGATGAAGAAGCAGTGCGACAGGGAAGCAGTGTGATGGCGAAGCAGTGTGATGAGGAAGCTTTGTGATGAGAAGCAGTGTGATGGGGAAGCAGTGTGCTGGAGAAGCAGTGTGCTGGAGTAGCAGTGTGTTGAGGAAGCAGTGGGATGGATAAGCAGTGTGACGGGGAAGAGGGTGATGGAGAAGCAGGGTGATGGAGAAGCATAGTTCTGGAGAAGCACTGTGATGCAGTAGCAGTGTGATGGGGAAGCACTGCGATGAATAAGCAGTGTGATGAATAAGCAGTGTGATAGGGAAGCAGTGTGATGGGAAGCAGTGTGATGAGAAAGTAGTGTGGTGGGGAAGCAGTGCAATGGAGAAGCAGTGTGATGGGGAAGCATTGTGAAGGGTAAGCCGTGTGATGGAGAAGCTGTGTGATGGGGAAGCAGTGTGATGGGGAAGCAGCGTGATGGGAAAGCAGTTTGATGGAGAAACCGTGTGATGGAGTAGCAGTGTGATGGAGAAGCATTGTGGTGAAGAAGCAGTGTGAGGGATAAGCAGTGTGATTAAAAAGCAGTGTGATGGCGAAGCCATGTGATGGGGAAGCAGGGTAATGGAGAAGCAGTGTGATGGGGAAACATTGTGATGGGGAAGCTGTGTGATGGAGAAGCCGCCTGATGGGTAAGTAGTGTGTTGGATTAGCAGTGTGATGGGATAGCAGTGTAATAGAGAAACTGTGTGATGGGGAAGCAGTGTGATGGGGAAGCAGTGTGATGAAGAAGCAGAGTGAGGGATAAGCAGTGTGGTGAAGAAGTAGTGTGATGAATAATCAGTGTGATGGGGAACCAGTGCGATGGGGATGCAGTGTGCTTGAGAAGCAGTGTGATGGAGTAGCAGTGTGTTGAGGAAGCAGTGTGATGGATAAGCAGTGTGATGGGGAAGCAGGGTGATGGAGAATCAGGGTGATGGAGAAGCAGAGTGCCGGAGAAGCAGTGTGATGCAGTAACAGTGTGATGGGGAAGCAGTGTGATGAAGAAGCAGTGTGATGAATAATCAGTGTGATGGGGAATCAGTGTGATGGGGAATCAGTGTGGTGGGGAAGCAGTGTGATGAGAAAGTAGTGTGATGGGGAAACTGTGTGATAGAGATACAGTGCGAAGGGGAAGCATTGTGAAGGGAAAGCCATGTGATGGAGAAGCTGTGTGATGGAGAAGCCGTGTGATGGAGTACCAGTGTGATGGGGAAGCAGTGTGATGAGAATGCAGTGTAATGTCGAAGCCATGTGATTGGGGAATCAGGGTGATGGAGAAGCAGAGTGATGGGGAATCAGTGAGATGGAGAAGCAGTGTGATGGAGCAGGAGTGTGATGGCGTAGCAGTGTGATAGGAAAGCAGTGTGATGAGGAAACAGGGTAGTGGAGAAGCAGTGTGATTAGGAAGCAGTGTGATGGAGAAGCCATGTGATGGAGAAGCAGTGTGATGGAGAAGATGTGTGATGGAGAGGCTGTGTGATGGGGAAGCAGGGTGATAGAGAAGCAGGGTGATAGAGAAGCAGGGTGATGGGGAAGCAGTGTGATGGAACATCCGTGTGATGGATAAGCAGTGTGATGGAGTAGCAGTGTGATGGGGAAGAAGCGTGATGGAGAAGCAGTGTGATGAGGAAACAGGGTGATGGAGAAGCCATGTGATGGGGAAGTAGGGTGATGGAGAAGCAGTGTGATGGAGTAGCAGTGTGATGGGGAAGCGGCGTGATGGGGAAGCAGTGTGATGAGGAAACAGGTTGAATGGGAAGCAATGTGATGAGGAAGCAGTGTGATGTGAAGCCATGTGATGGGGAAGTAGGGTGATGGAGAAGCAGTGTGATGGAGTAGCAGTGTGATGGGGAAGCAGCGTGATGGGCAAGCAGTGTGATGAGGAAATAGAGTGATGGAGAAGCAATGTGATGAGGAAGCAGTGTGATGGTAAAGGCGTGTGATGGGGAAGCAGGGAGATGAAAAAGCAGCGTGATGGTGAAGCCATGTGATGGGGAAGCATGATGATGGAGAAGCAGGGTGATGAAGAAGCAGAGTGATGCAGAACAGTTTGATGGGGAAGCAGTGTGATGGAGAAGCCGTGTGATGGAGAAGCAGTGTGATGGAGAAGCAATGTGATGAGAAAGCAGTGTGATGGAGAAGCCGTGTGATGGGGAAGCAGTGTGATGGAGATTGAAAAGCAGTGTGATAGGGGTGAAATCTGGCGAAAGACAGCAAATGATTCAACAGGAAGTGTAAAGGGCCAGCCCAACTGGCAAACATTCTGTAAGACTGTGCCCAACGCTTGACAGTGTCCAAAGAGCAATAATTACCCCATCCCCATTTTAGTTTTTTGAGGGGGTGCACATTACCTTGTTCAAGGAGAGCACCCATGTGCTGAACTGTACGAGCACCCAATCCAACTCAAGGCTCCTTGGAAATCATTATTCCCTCTCACCAGTAAAATATTTCATTGGGGGCGTGGCCTGCACCCTTTGGCTCCCCTGAGGTTGTGGACTGCAACTCTCAGCATCCCTACTCATCGTAGTCATGGTTGAGGGATTTTGGGAGCTGTAGTGTACAGACCCTGCGTTTACACAGACCCCTGGAGTTCTGTCCCCCGGCTGCATCGGCGAGGCTACCTCAAACTTGCATCCTTTCGAGAATGACTCAAGTCAGCATTGAGTGCATGGAGAAATACAAGCCTAAGGCCATTTGGGTTGTGTTCTGTGCAAATGGTCAGCGATATGTAATTGTGGTGTCATGGGGCGGGGTGCTGTACTGTAAAGGGGTGTTGTACTGTAAAGGGGTGCAGGGTCGTATGCGCTGCGAAAACACATTTCCGACTAAAGCCCAGCATTGCATATCACTCCGAGCAAAATTGAATATTGTTATGTTTTCCGCGGCCACAGGCCTGCTCTTTAAATAGTTTCTGAAAATGTCAAATCAAGAGCCCAATCAATTAGCCAGCAGGAGCTCTGGTCCCTAATTTGTAAGATTAACTGCACTTATTGACGGCTGCAGGGGGGGCGTGCTTCCAGAGGAAGGGGTTGATTGGCCGGCCATGAGACCGAGTGGACTTCCGATTGCTCAGCGCAGAACGTCTCAATATCGCGCTATATACGCACGTTTGTCTTTCGTTAAACTAGTACTCAAGAGTCAACCCGTCTTTTACATGGTCTCAGCACAATTCTTAAATCTCTCTCCCCGCCAAGGCGTCTGTTTTATAAGTACAATAAGACTATTGGTGGTCAAAGACCAAAGAAGAGTTTTAAAATCAGTGTGCCTAAAATGGTGTCCTTTGCTCCTGACGCTCTGACCTCCTAAACCCCTTCCCCCAAGATGTATAAATCTGGGCCTCTTTTATAGTGGCCTGAAAGTACAGCACCTCTGCGGCCCCAGTCCTAAGGCTGCTAGGATTATCATTCGGAACATTTGTAGAAGTCTGTGCCTATCTCACATTTTACTCAACCAAAAAAGACTCATCACCAGCCTGGTCCACAGAAGACTGCCAAGAAAACGCCCCTCAATTCCTTTGCCCCTCTCAACAATGTTTTGAACTTGGCTACCCATACCCTCTCCAACCTCCCAGGATTCTCGTTCACCTCTGCTCAACACCGAAACCCTGTGTGGCTGGTGATTCAATATCACTTACCTTCACAAGATCCCTGCTCACCTCCGCTTATGGCTTTCATTCTATGTGGCACCTATGCAGTGTCGCTTATCCTCCCAAGATCCTTGCTCACCTGTGCTCAGCACCTTCAACCTTTGTGACTAGCAATTCAATATCACTTACCTTCCCAAGATCCTAGCTCACCTGCGCTCTTCACCTCACACTCTGGGTGGCTAGCTGTGCAATGTCGCTTACCCTCCAAAGTTCCTCGCTCTCCTCTTCTTAACACCTTCACCCATTGTGGGAAGCTATTCAATATCACTTACGATCCCAGCAGGAGCCTTGTTCACCTCCGCTTATAGTTTTCATCATACAACGCTAGCTGTGCAGTGTCACTTATCCTCTCAAGATCCTCGCTCACCTCTGTTCAACACCTTCACCCTGTGTGGCAAGCTATTCAATATCACATACCTTTTCAAGATCCTCGCACACCTCCGCTCTCCACCTTCACTCTTGGCTACAAGCTGTGCAATGCCATTTATCCTCACAAGTTCCTTGCTCACCTCTGCTCAACTCCTTCACCCTGTGTGGCAATCTATTCAATATAACTTACCTTTTCAAGATTCTCGCTCACCTCCACTCTCCACCTTCACTCTGGGCATCTACCTGTGCAATATCCCTTATCCTCCAAAGATCCTCACTCACCTCTGCTCAACACCTTCACCCTGCGTGCCTAGCTATTCAATATCACTTACTTTCCCGAGATCCTTCCTCACCTCCGCTTATGGTTTTCATCCTATGTGGCTAGCTTTGGGATTTTGCTTATCCTCACAATATCTTCATTTGCCTCTCTTCAACACCTTCACCTTGTGTGGCAAGCTATTCAATATCACTTATCTTCACAAGATCCCTGCTCACCTCCGCTTATGGCTTTTATCCTACGTGGCAAGCAACGCAATGGAGCTTATTCGCCTGAGATTCTCGCTCACTTCTGCTCAGCACCTTCACCAATTGTGGAAAGCTATTCAATATCACTTACCCTTCCAAAGATCCCTGCTCACCTCCATGTATGGGTTTCATGCTATGTGAATAGCTGTGCAATATCGCGTAACATCCTAAAATCCTCATTCACCTCCGTTCACAGCCTTCGCACTGGGTGACTTGCTATGCAATTATGCTTAAGCTCCCAAGACTCTCGCTCACCTCCGCTCAGCATCTTCACACTATCTGGCTAGCTATGTGAGAAGGAGCAGCTGCATGCCTCTGCGGGAAATCCCACCCCCTACCTCCTATATGTTGGAAGCCTGAGATTGTGCCATGCTTGACACCATCTTTTGTGACCATACCACGGCGAGTATTCGAAAGAAGGTATCCATTAAGAAAACCCTATCAAATGTATTCCTCGAAGAGACGATAATCTGAGGGAGGAACTCCCTGAAGGAATTTGAAAAAGAGTGAAAGAGAAGCCAGTGACGTCACAAGAGACGAGCATGACGCAGTGAGATTACTGGCTGAACAGAATGTATGGGTCTTACAGAAACTGATGATGAAGTTAAGAAACGAGTAAACTTTCACATGTGAAAAGAAGATTGCAGAAAATGCAGGCTGTTCACTAACTGTACAGATGCTGTAACGCAAGTAGACTAAGTGATCACAGAAGCTGGCTATATGTAGTAAACAGACTGCAGGTGAATGCACCATTGTGTAGAAGCTGGACATCAGTGTCATGAATTTAGTAAGCCAGGCCCATGGAGAGGAAATTCAGAGAACTGTGCCACAGCAAGAATTAGCTGAGATCTTACAAGAACATAGCAAAGCTGTTTGATCTGGTGTCAAAGCTGAAGCAGCCAAGGTCATCCCTTGTTAAGGTGGAAAGAAAGAACAGCAAGCGTGTCAAGTTTTATTCATTTAAGGCATTCTAATGCTGCAAAATGGACCAAATTATGGTCTCCTATGACGTGAGTCAAGGATGGAAATAGAGTTGAGCATGGAGTCCTAGAACAATGATAGTGCATGATCGCACTTCCATATATTCCCAGAGACAAGAATATTTTGCAAGACCAAGTTCAAAGACAATCTTCATGGCAGAAAGCATGGGTGATGAGAGATGATGGGGTAATTGGGTGGGGAGGTAAAGTTAAATCCACCTCCTGGCACCTGGGTCTTAGCTTACGAGCTGCTAAGTGAACCAAGCACGAGCATGCTAACCAATTATAGAGGGCATATAACAAAGGGCCTTATAGTGTGAAGACCAATGAAAACCCAGGTACTTAATAGTGTTAAAGATTACATGTTTTTTAGAGGTAGTCATAAGTAGTCCACCTCACAGTGGGCAGCCAGTCACAATCCGAGTCCCTATGCAATGTACACTTAGATGTCTCCCTTAACCAATCCCATCCCTTGACTGGTTTTCTATTTTTTGCCATGTAGTATGACGTCCTGCTGACATATTTCTTTCACATAAGGAAAATCGTCCAGAGCTCGAGCAAACGTCTGTTGATGTCTGTTGTAATTCCCTGTTTTAGATAATTGTAAATAAAACAGCACCTTTGCCATCTTCCTGAGTTGGTTCGTTCATTTGGTGTCAAAGTTATTCTGCATCCCCATCCATTGCATACACGGAGGCCATATGCTCACATTCAATATCTCTTAATCTCACAAGATCCTCATTCAGCTCTGCTCAACACATAATCCCTGTGTGACTGGCTATGCAACATCACTAAACTTCCAAACTTGCTATGCAAAATCCACTAATCTTCCAAATCCTAGCCTTCTTCTGCTCAACACCTAATCCCTGTGTGACTGGCTATGCAACATCACTTAACCTCCCAAGATCCTCTCTCACCTTCACGCAAAGCTTTCACACTGGGTGGCTTTCTATGCAATATCCCTTAACCTTCCAAACTTGCTATGCAATATCCATTAACCTTACAATTCCTAGCCCTCCTCTGCTCAGCACCTTCACCCTGGCTAGCTAGCTATGCAAAATCGATTAACCTGTCAAGATCGCTGCTCACCTCTGCTCACCGCCTTCACTCTGTCTGGCTAGCTATGTTATGTCATGGTAAAGGATCTTATACCGGGCACTGTTGCCACCTGCGTTGTCTCTTGGTGTTCCTGCCGATCTGTAATGCAAGGAGGATGGGGGATGGTTAGTAGTATTGAGCGGGAAAAAGAACAAGAGAGCTGTTATGCGCTGTAGGCAGCTTCAGTTCTGATACACCGTTCACTGTGCATATGTGTGATTTTCGGTTGCTGGCTGCCATGTGATGTTGGGCGAGATTATGAGTGGTTTGTTTCATTGCTGTGGAGTTGTGAAGTACGTGCGGTTTGTGGTGCTGTAGAGGTATGGTTGTGTTTAGTTCAGAGTTTGAGAGGTATGTGGAGAGGGGTGAGCTTTACATTTCCTACCCCCCTGCACCCCTGTTCTGTCTAAATAAATGTTATGTACCGCCCAAAGGACAGAGCTACCTACACATTGTCACCACACAAGACACAGTTACTCATCTCTTACAAGCTGCACTGAGACACCACAGTCTGGTATACACCCCAGACCAAACAAGAGACAGCACCTACCTCTAGCTGTCCCTAGTCACACCATCCCCTGAACATTGCAATCAATAGTGTTGTCTGTCTCTCAAGAGACAGAACAAGAAAAAGTGGACCTACTAGATGTCTACTAGAGTTCCACAGAACATCGGCAGTGCCTTGGTACATAAAGGCAAGCTAAACAGTTTGCTGATTATTTTGTGGATATACTTGCCAATCTTATCACCATCAACACACAAGCTTATCAAAAAGGTGTCAATGTCTCACGAAACCTGCATTTATTTCTCCTGAATCACAAAACACTCCATTAAAAGGTGTTCAAATGTCAATTAGAATTCAAAGCACTGGTACTACGAAGACACGTAGTAAGATCTACAGGCTCCCGCTCTATAAAATTAGGCAGTCTGGTGTTCGCTGTATTGCAGTGTTTTTTTAAGTCAAACAGTTTCAACGGCCTTCACCAATTATGACCATCTCTCCTGACCGCCTGCAGGGATCAACTAGCTTATATAATTAATCCAATAGTTCAAAGGAACCCTAGTGTTGGCCAACTGTCTAAATGTGATCCATCACCCTTCCCCTGTCGATCATTATGCAGTGTAGCAATTACTGTCCCCACGGGTTACTTCAGGGGCAGTGTGTTCCCCGTAGTCAACCCGTTGACTGCCTAGTTTCAAGATTCAGCCCTATTCCTTTATTTGTGACGAGTTTCACAGCCTTGGTGTTCCCATTTAGTGGGACACATATCCCTCCACCGTTGTCCCTCTATCAGGAAGGATACACTTGAGGAAGGATACACTTGAGGTCTCAAAACTGCCCTTCCCAGTCAGACACCTCTCTTCTCCCCTGGCCTCCACTCCGGTCCAGCCTACACCCCACTCCATTCTGTACTGTGTTTGTTTCATGGTGTGTGAATGTTGTTCAGTCGTTTTCATCCCGTTTAAAGCTGAAGTGGGATCAACCTAGTTTTGAAACACTGCTTTAATGGTGGAACACCTAGATTTGGAGCACAACTATAAAGGGACAGAATGTCTAGATTTGAAAAACAGCAGCAATTGGGAATCCCTTAGATTTGAAACACAGCAGGCAGTGGGAGAAAACACAGAGAAATGCCAGTAGGGAAAAAGTCCATCCAATAAAAGGAACACAACACTAGAGGGGAAACACCTAGATTTGGAACACAACAGTAATGGAAAAAAACACCAATATTTGAAACACAACAGTAGTGGTGAAATGCCTAGAATTCATACACAGCGCTAGAGGAGAAACACCTAGAATTGGAACACAACAGTAATGGGAAAAATCACCTATATTTGAAACACAGTGGTGGTGGTGAAACACCTAGAATTTGAACACAGTGCTAGAGGCGAAACACCTAGAATTGGAATACAGCGGTAATGGGGGTAAACACCTAGATTTGAAACACAGCAGTGACAGGGAAAAAACACATAGATTTGAAACACAGCAGTAGTGGGGAAACACCTAGAATTGGAATGCAGCACGAATGGGAAAACACCACCTACATTTGAAACACAGCAGAAGTGGGGAAAAACACCTAGATTTGAAACACAGCAGACAGTGGGAGAAAATACCTAGAGATGTAACCCACCAGTAGGGAAAAGGTCCTAGAAAAGTAAGACAACACTATAGGGGAAACACCTAGAGTTGGTACACAACAGTAATGGAAAGAAACACAAAACACCAATATTTGAAACACAACAGTAGTGGTGAAATGCCTAGAATTCAAACACAGTGCTAGAGGGGAAACACCAAGAATTGGAACACAGCAGTAATGGGAAAACAACACCTGTATTTAAAATACAGTGGTAGTAGTGAAACACCCAGAATTTGAACACAGTGCTAGAGAGGAAACACCTAGAATTGGAACACAACAGTAATGGCGAAATGCATAGAATTCAAACATAGTGCTAGAGGGGAAACACCAAGAATTGGAACACAGCAGTAATGAGAAAAAACACCTATATTTGAAATAGAGCGATAGTGGTGAAACATCTCTATTTTGAACACAGTACTAGAGGGGAAGACCTATCATTGGAACACAACAGTAATGGCGAAAAACACCTATATTTGAAACATAGAGGTAGTGTGAAACACCTAGAATTTGAACACAGTGCTAGAGGGGAAACACCTACAATTGGAATACAGAAGTAATTTGGATAAGAAAAAAAAACAAAACAAAAAAAACATAGAATTGAAACACAGAAGTAGTGGGGTAGGATCTAGAATTGGAACACAACAGTAATGGGGGAAACACCTAGATTTGAAACACAGCAGTAACAGGGAAAATCACATAGATTTGAAACACAGCAGTAATGGGGAAATACCTAGAATTGGAATGCAGCACGAATGGGAAAACAACGCCTAGATTTGAAACACAGCAGAAGTGGGGAAAGCACCTAGATTTAAAACACATCAGTAGTGGGCAAACACCTAGAATTGGAAGAACACAGCCATGGAGAAAAAAACATAGATCTGAAACACGGCAGTAGTGGGGAAAATCCTAGAATTCAAAAACAATATTAATGGAGGAGAACAGAAACTTTCTAAAAATAAGTGGGAGTTGCCAGCTTGACAGAGGTGAGACATGTTATAATAGGCAATAAAAGTGGTGGGACATGAAAGGAGTACAGCTATGCAGTATTGCTGACCCTTCCAAGATCCTCGCTCACCTCTGCCCGCCACCTTCATCGTGGCTGGTTAGCTTTTCAATACTGCTTAGACTCCTAATCTCCCCACTCACCTTCCATCACTGCCCACCCTGGGTGGCCAGCTGTGCATTATCATTTCCTATTCGCATTCATTCTTGTGTTTAAATGCACCCTAGGGTGCCCCGTCCAACATGAATGCCCGTGTCTCCCAATACTCACTCTCTCACATTCTACGCTACCAGGATCTCCTCAACCTATCTGTCCCCAGGCCACCCCAGCTGGCTTATACATGTTCCCGTTCACCCACCAGGCTCCCAATGTATTATTGCTTTCATGTGTTAACATGTGTATATATGTAAGGTGCTTTGCTTCAAGGCGCTTGCGGGGGCTGGACATATATAGTGATATTAAAAACAAAGAAGTGTTACATAGAAACGGGAGTACAAGAAGACCATTATGGTCATTAGGGGAGCCTGGAAGGGTGTTTTAGGTGCTAGGCATGCTGTCTGTCTCTAAGGTTTATGGTGGGTGACGCTACTCATCCTGGGTACAGGTTTCTTTGAGCATGTCCATATTTAGGAATCTTTTGATCTGCTTGAGGTTTTGCTCTTGCCATTAGTCGTGGTGATGTTGTTCCTCACTATATGTATCAGTGCTATTAACGTAACGGTCCCTTGATTTCAAGGTGAGTTTTTGGGCTTTCTATGCTGGCCAGGACGTTATTATTCTGGCTGAGATGTAGTGTTTCAAAAGTCTGGAAACATATTATCAAGCTTTTTTCCAGATGTTTTTGCGGACCTCAATGAGTATTTTCAATTTATTTATTTATTTGTGTGTATTTATTTAATATTCATATAGTCACGATGGCTGTGCAGTGCATGTACATTACAAACGATGTATGCATGCATACAATATACACACGTCTCCAATGTGAAAACATCCACCGCCCAGGGTCAAAGATTGAATATACTACCTGTGGTTAAACATGAATTCTAGAATGAGATTTGCAGTTTAATTCTCTTTCAAATAATTGGACTTTTTGATTGGTTAGCGTCTGGATGGGGAGCCAGTTCAGTGCTTGTAAGACTGGTGAGATATGGTCATAGTTGATGAAGATGTAAAAAAGTTGTGCTTTTCTCTGTGTCAGTTCCATGTGGATGAGTCAAACCCAGCTAGAGCTTAGTACAGTTTTCGAACTTACCCAAACAGAATGCTTATGCTATTTCCCCATATCAACCCCCTTCCCTCCCAGGAGGGGTGCCAGAGAGGTAGAGCGATTTCACACTCTCCCTACTTTGACTCAACCGCCATCACCACTGGATTGCACATCTGTACATATCTATTTAATTACTGCTCTGTAGAAACGGCTGTATCATGATCAACTGTATTCATCGTTCTTGAAGTCGGGCTGTAGTCCCACCGCATTGCTGAGAAAGGCTCTTGTCACTTGACTTCTGAGAAAAAAAGACTCTGGACTCGGCGAATGTGTTCAACCTTTGGCCAACTGCTGGACTTTCATGGACAGTGAACAGCTAGCTACTGTGCAATTGCATAATCATGCAGTGACCTCTAAGAGAGTGGGTATTCTGCAATCTGCACTTTAGCCTAACACGGGGAATGGATCACTGTCTGACTTATGAGCGTGTCTGGCGTGGCACAGTGATGGCTTCGGATCGGTGGCAAGCTGCCAAGTTGGGGCCTTTTCTGCCAAAGTCTATGCCTGCGAATGTTGGGGTTCTGGAGGGATTGCCTCAGTCTTATCGTTTATGTATTGCTGTCATCTTACCTTTGCTGGCGCTTTTTGGTAAATCGTGTTTATAACACTATTCACAATACAGCGATACCCAGTTGTATTTTAAGGCGACCTTGGTGATGACTTTTGGAGTTTGTCACCTACTTGCAGAAAGTTGAAAACGGGATACTACTCAATGTTTGTCAAGAGTTATAACCCTCATTCTTCACTCTGCTAATCCCACAGTTGCTGTATCAGTGTCCTGGCACTTATGCATCCTCGGGGCCTTGACCTCCCACAGCAATTCTTCCCAGCTCCTGTCTATCCATAGCACTTTGCATCTGCACACTCTCCGCTCTGTAGGCTCTCACTTACACCTCTCACGGCCCAAGCCATGTAGCATTCCGATCACTTCGTCTATGGCTCACCTACGAGCTCGGACTCCACAGCACTTACTCCCTCTTGCCTCTCCTTTCTGCCCTTGTATGTTCTGAATACTCACAAGGCATAGTAGGTTCGTCCCTCTGACTCTCCCCCCTCTGCTCTTAAATATTGTGTTGTAATGTATTTCCCACCGTTGCTCCCTCCTGCCCTGTGGGCGTTTTGAAGGAGTATTTTCTTATTGTATAAGCACCTATCAAGCAAACAATAAATAAAAAATTAAATAAATGAAATAAACGTATCTAAAATGGAGGTGATCCTCCGGCCCCCCCGCGTTGACTTAAGGACACATTAATCTAATCCCCCCTTCATCATTGGTTCTCCCTACTGCCAATCAAGAGAAGACTAAGGGCCTCTTCAACGATTTGGGCGGAGATTGGGCGGAAGCTTTGAGCTGGAGGTAGATATCGCGACTTTCCGCCTGTTTTCGGCACTATGACTGCAGTGCTAATATTACTGTGGTAATAGCACCCAGAATGCCCCATTGGGTCCAATGGACCCAAAGGGAATGGGGACTTACTGCTCCCCGCCTGCAACTCGGTATCCGGCACTAAAAGCACTGGACCGATTAGCAGCAACGCAATTTGCGTTGGGCGGTATCCTTGCAGATTTACCGCTGGCATACCGCCCAACTTGTGATGAGGCCCTTATGCCCTGATTAACAGAGCGTTTTATAATGGGGTTTTGCCATTATAAATCCCTTCTGTGAATTAGACCCTGAGTAATATTTCCTTGGTGCAGTGTCCTCACAAGTGGTTTTATGTAACACATAATTCGATGGTAGCATGAAATGTATGACAGCGAAAAAGTACATCATTTGTTATTTGCTGTTTTAACATGAAATTCTCTTCGTAAAGCGTGATATAGGAGCAGACACGGTGTGGCCAATGCATTTCAGTTTTCTAGTCTACCATCAGGGCAAAGTCTGTGGAAAAAATATAGAAACAGCCAGTTTTGACCCCTAGATGTAATATGATTACAAATAGAAATTGATAAAAAAATGTAAACTATGGTGACCATCACAAAATCACTCCTTAACATAGCTGTCTTTCTCAGAAGAGAGAGAGCAAAACATAACATAACCAAATAGGTGTTTTGTAGAGCGCATCTCCACCCCCAGGGGTATCCTGGGGGTAGAGCGCATCTTCACCCCAGGGGTATCCTGGTGATAGAGGGCATCTCCACCCCTGGGGGTATCCTGTTGGTAGAGCACATCTTCACGCCCAGGGGTATCCTGGGGGTAGAGCACATCTTCACCCCCAGAGGTATCCTGGGGGGTTTATAGTCATAACGGCGAAACAAAAATGTTGACTTACAAAAATGTCTAAAAAAAAATGGCGAAAACAATAATGTCGAAAACCTATACATATAATGAAAAGAGTCCATTTTTAGAAAAAAAAATGTTGAAAAAAAATGTCAATTAGCACTATCAATAAATACATAAACAAGAAGAGTATCATTTACTAGGGGGGTCCCCCCCAACCCCCCCAACCCAACACCCCCCGGCCACCCCCGCCCACCCTCCACCACCCTCTCACCCCTCATACTCAACACATTTTAATTATATATATATATATCTTTTTTTTTTTTTGAAAAATTCCAAAAAATGTAGAACAAATTCGACATTATTGGTTTTCAACATTATTGTTTTCTAAAAACTTTTTTCGACATTTTGACTTTCGACATTATTTCATTCTACATTATGACTGACCACCATCCTGGGGATAGAGCGCATCTGCACCCCCAGGGGTATCCTGGGGCTAGAGCGCATCTCCACCCCCGGGGGTATCCTGGGAGTAGAGCGCATCTTCACCCCCAGGGGTACCCTGGGGGTAGAGTGCATCTCCACCCCTGGGGGTATCCTTGGGGTAGAGCACATCTTCACCCCCAGGGTGACCCTGGGGGTAGACCGCATCTTCACCCCCAGGGGTATCCTGGGGGTAGAGTGCATCTCCACCCCTGGGGGTATCCTGGGGGTAGAGCGCATCTTCACCCCAGGGGTATCTTGGGGATAGAGTGCATCTCCACCCCTGGGGGTATCCTGGGGGTAGAGCACATCTTCACCCCCCAGGGGTATCCTGGGGGTAGAGCACATCTTCACCCCCAGAGGTATCCTAGGGATAGAGCGCATCTGCACCCCCAGGGGTACCTTGGGGATAGAGTGCATCTCCACCCCTGGGGGTATCCTGGGGATAGAGTGCATCTCCACCCCTGGGGGTATCCTGGGGGTAGAGCGTATCTCCACCCCTGGGGGTATCCTGGGGGTAGAGCCCATCTCCACCCCTGGGGGTATCCTTGGGGTAGAGCACATCTTCACCCCCAGGGTGACCCTGGGGGTTGACCGCATCTTCACCCCCAGGGGTATCCTGGGGGTAGAGCGTATCTCCACCCCTGGGGTTATCCTAGGGGTAGAGCGCATCATCACCCCAGGGGTATCCTGGGGATAGAGTGCATCTCCACCCCTGGGGGTATCCTGGGGGTAGAGCACGTCTCCACCCCCAGGGGTATCCTGGAGCTAGGGCGCATCTCCACACCTATCTGGGGGCTATTGAAAGATGGCAGGTGTTTATTATCACCCAACTCAAGTGTGCTCAAATGTAAGGTAAAACACTTCTCTGATAATTATAGATACGTCTGATGGTAGTGGATGAGACTCACAGAGGAATATGTATGTGGACGGTTAGCTGCTATATACACACTGGGACCTGCATCACTTGTTGCAAACCTCCTGGGACTCTGATGAGCCACGTAACATGCACAGAAAATGTGCATGCTGTAACATGACCACTCTCTCTCAGCACCACCCGAGAATCTGCCTATGGAGTGGAGAGACCTGTGAAAGGTGTCCCACTGTCAGGGAACTCTGGAGATCGAGTGGAGATGAATGAAGGTTCACTGGGTCATTGGGCGTTGCAGACATGCGTGTGTGAGCATGACACAGGTGTCAGTGCATTGGTGTGAGCAGACACTCTCTGACAAAGAAGGAGAGCAAGGTTGTGGAAACCCCCAGCTGCTATTTTGGGCGTGCTTCGTTCCAAGATGGCGGCTGGTACAGTTGAGCCCTGCATCATCCATCACGATATTCCAGATCCCTGGGAATTAGGTAGTGCATAGCGCATGAGCTGTGCCTGAAAAAGGGTATGGGGACATGAAGCATTAGCAAGCAGCATCATGGTCACCACCTCCCTGACTTTGTTCAGGAGTTTGAATCCAATAAAAGAGGTTACTTAACAAAACACTAAGTGGATGGTTTGGATGGTGTATGGAGGTAACCATGCCCTTAATAAGGGCATGGCTGCCTCCATAATGGGTTCCAGTACCGGGTTCCTCCAATGAGGACTTACCGGGCTATTCCAACCATGGAGGACTCAGTACGTACTCATTGGAAAAACCCATCCCCATTCCCATTTGAGCCCCCATAGGGTTCATTGGGAATGGGGAGGGAGCTAATAACGGGCCCGTTAACAACATGCCCGTTATTATCTCCCTGGTCCCCTCGCGGGAACGCTAAGGACGCCTGGTTTTAGCAGGCATCCTTATCGGGTCCCGCAAGGGAACCTCGTAATAGGGCATCCCGTAATGAAGGGTGCCGGTCCCGTACCGGCACCCTTCATTACGGGAGCGCCATGGCTGTAATGAGGCCCAGTGTATTCACATAGAGAGTGCCAAGAGAAGTGAAAAGGAGTAGGCAAAGCCAGCTAACCAAGTTCTTGAAAAATATATGGCTTCAAGGGGAGACTGGTGCAAGAGGCACAGACCCCGGCAAGAGCTAGCATCAAATGAGTAGACATTTTCTTGGCTATAGGGGGCCTCATAGCCAGACCCAGGGGGCTAAGCGCAAATTGTGAAGCAGAAACCCAGAGCCTGGCAGAGGGTTACATATACAGAGGCAACCAAGGGCCAGTGGTAGGCTCCCAGGGACTTGCCACAGAAGGAATGCACAGCACCAAGGACATAAGAAAGCAGGAGGGCAATGGTTGCCCTATACCACTCGGTTAAGGTCAATTAAAGGACAATTCCATGGTGTGGCAACCCTGAGATTTTAAATAAGTCAATACATAGAAATTGGACTGTGATATTATGTAGTCTTATCTTGCATTACCCACTTTAACCTACCATCACCATGCTTGTTGGCTTTCCATGCCTGACCACTCCCTTTATCCTAGTCTACACAGCTATCAATGATCTTGCTCCCCAGAACCTGGATATCCTCATCTCTGTCTACTCAACATAGTGTTCTCTTGGTTCCTCCTCTTCACTCAGCCTCATTGTCCCATGGCACCCTGTGCTTCCACTATTTCTGACTTCTCACCCCACTGCACTGGAACCTGCTGCCCATCACAAGCCAAGCCGCCCAACTGTGGATCTCTTCAATGCTCAACCTTGAACTCCTTGCCCCATCTTCCCTACCCAACCCTTGCCTTCCCCACCACTCCCTCCAGTGCCAAATAATATATATATATATATATATATATATATATATATATATATATATATATATATATATATATATATATATATATATATGTATTTGTGAAAGTGTGTTTATATGTTCAGGGTTGGCCCCAGCCCCAAAACAGTTGGTGGGCTGAGGTTTTGGCACAAGGTTGGCATACTAATCTGGGGTGCAATGGCCAAAGGGACATTTGACCAACCCCACCTATTCGCCCTGCACATGGCGGGGTCCAGCCCTTTGCTATCAGTCTAGGTGGTTTCAGGAGACTGACAATTTTGCAAATGTTGGCTCCAGCCCCACAACAGTTGGTGGGCTGAAATGTTGGCCCGATATAGGCATATCTGTCTGGGGTGAACTGGTGATACTGAAATATGACCAACCCCACCCATTTGCCCTGCACATGGCAGGGTCCGGCCAAGTGCTATCAATCTGGGTGAGTTCAGAGGATTGCTGATTGTGCGACTTTTCCAACAATAGGAAGTTAGAACACAAGGTCAGCATACCAGTCTGGGGTGTACTGGCGATAGTGAAATCTGACCAAGCCCACCCATGCTTCCTGCACAGGGCGGGGTCGGGCAATGTGCTATCAGTATAGGCAATTTCGGGAGATTGACGATTTTGTGGCTTTTCCAATGATAGGAAATTAGAACACAAGGTTGGCATACCAGCCTGGTTGTACTGGCGATAGTGAAATCTGACCAAGACCACCCATTCCTCCTGCACAGGACAGGGTCCGGCCAAGTGCTATCAATATAGGCGATTTTGGGAGATTGACGATTTTACGACTTTACCAATAATAGGACGTTAGAATGCAAGGTTGGCATACCAGTCTGGGGTGTACTGGCGATAGTGACATTTGACCAATCCCACTGCTTCACCCTGAACAGGGATGGAGTGGGGCCGGGCCCTGTGCTGGTGATTTCGGGAGATTGCTAATTTTGCTAATTTTCAAAAATAGGAAGTTGTGACACAATAAAACATATACACAGGTATAGCAGGCCATCACGTGCATGTCAGCTACAGACCCGAGCAATGCCAGGTGGTACCTCTAGCTTTCTATAATTGAATAGCCCTCTTTAGTTTGCTGCACTTGCCCCCTACAGTAAAGTTACCTTTGTAAATCAGATTTTTTTTTTTTTATTTGGCTTCTGGTCTTTGTCCGACTTTGGTCACCACATGTTCTCATCTTTGTGCTTATGTACATGCACCGTTCGGGGGAATGCCTCCACCATCCATAAGGGTGTTATTGCGAGTCATTACGTGACAGAGACAGAGCATGAGAGTGAGAGAGAGATACAGAGATAGAGAGAGAAAACAAAAATGAGAGAGAGAGAGACAGAGAGAGAGAGACAGAGAGAGAGCGAGATAGCACATGAGAGAGTGAGAGGGAGAGAGAGAGAGAGCTACATGGAGACAGAGAGAGAGAGAGAATAAAAGAGAGAGTGAGAAAGATACAGAGAGAGACAGAATGAGAGAGACAGAGAGAGACAGCATGAGACAACGAGAGAGCGAGAGAGATAGAGGGAGAGAAAGAGAGAGAGGGAGTGAGAGCGATACAGAGAGACATACAGAGATAGAGAGACAGATAGAGATAGAGCCTGAGAGAGTGAGAGAGAGAGACATACAGAGAGAGAGAGAGAGGGGGAGAGAGAGAAAGAGAGTGAATGAGAGAGAGAGAGAGAGAGAGATACAGAGCGATACAGAACTAGAGAGAGGGAGAGAGAGCATGAGAGTGAGAGAGAGATAAAAAGAGAAAGAGAGAGAGAGAGACAGAATGAGAAAGGGATACAGAGAGACAGAGCATGAGAGTGACAGAGAGACGGAGATACACAGTGTGAGAGAAAGAGAGAGAATCAGAGAGCGAGTGTGTGTGAGAGAGAGAGACAGAACGATAATGTGAGATAAAGAGACAGAATGAGAGAGAGTGAGAGACAGAGAGACAGAGCATGAGAGAGTGAGAGAGATACAGAGAGAGATAAAGAGACAGAATGAGAGAGTGTGAGAGAGAGATACAGAGAGAGAGAGAGAGAGAGAGAGAGAGAATGGGAGAGAGAGAGACAGAGAGTGAGAGGGAGACAGATACATAGAGAGAGAGATAAAGAGACAGCATGAGAGAGAGATACTGAGACAGAGAAACAGAGAGAGAGTGGGAGAGCGAGATACAGAGAGAAAGAGAGAGAGAATGACAGAATGAGAAAGAAGGATTAAGAGATAAAGAGCATGGGAGTGAGAGAGAGAGAGATACAGGGAGAGAGAAAGAGAAAGAAAGAGAATGAGAGAGAGAGTGTGAGAGAGACAGAGATACAGAATGAGAACGAGAGATAAAGAGAAGGAGAACAAGAGATAGAAAGAGAGTGTGAGAGAGAGATACAGAGAGGTAGAGGAATAGATAGGGAATTACAGAGAGACAGAGCATGAGAGTGAGAGGGAGAGAGAGTTACAGCTTTTACTGCCCCTTTCATCCCCCCTCCCACCCCTGCCATTGACTCTCCCGCTGACAGTCCTCGCTAACCTTCATAGTTGCTATTATTTCATGTGTTTATATTTAGTTTACATAATGAACTTTTTACAAAACAATTACACACATTAAATACATCAATTCATCATAGATCCATAACATTTAAAAAAAACATTTTTAAAAGAATAATTTTTAAAAATAGTCTTAAAAAGTATTCTTATGAGCATACAAACGTGTTTGAGACCCTCATAATTGCACTTATATACAGTTTCCATTATCTGTTCTGACTACCCTTAGTAGCAATGTATTACCTTCCAAGGCTCTGTCACTATTCATCGCTACAACTGACATTATTATTAATATCCTGCGGTTTGATGCATACTTGTTTGGTCCCTTCATGTACCCCATTTACACTTTATTTTGCACCAAAGCTGATATAATGCAATCTGTACCGCCTCTGTCTCTGTATTCAAGCAATCGCACCAGAATGCCTCTGTTTTTATGGAGTCTTATCGGCTAACAAAACGTCCCAAGCAGGTCTATCTGCTTCCTTAACCATACAACAATGTTGCTGGTCCGTGGACATGCTCATATACACCCCCTGGATAGTGAGTCCCAGCAGCTGATGTATCCCGAGTCGCAGCCTAAGATCACGAACCAGCGGGCTCGGGTTTCTAAGAAGATAAGCCTGAGTCTGTAGGTATTTATGTGAGACCCCCAGCACTGGTCCATAGCTTTACAGTTTTTCCAGTGCAGTAAAATTGCAAACCCAATTGTGCTTCGTCATTCTATCACGAAAAAATGATTGAGGGTTTTGCACTGTGTACCCCTTTGATTTGAAATTCCGGGCACAAGCCTATTAGAAAAAGAAGAAAAAAACAGTCCTTGTTTAACCTACGAAAGTTTTTATTTCTAGGAACCTTCTGTGAAGCTTCATCAATTTTCCCAGCAGATCCAACAAAGGGCATGTTGGCTTGCTCTTATTGGCAATGCAGCAGCATCCCCATGGAGGCTCATGCGGAAAGAGGGTCTTTGGAGGGGCTCCTCCTGTGGCAGGCTCGCCACAGTCCCCTGTGCGCAGTCAGTAATTGTAAGCTGCCAAGGAGCTGGCCGCAGCGTGCAGACAGCATTTGGTGAGCACTGAGTGATCGCACTCCGACGGTGGATGTGTCACCGACATCCCCGCTGACAGATGTGTATCGGACCCAAACGGAAGAGGTAGGGGGTGAACACCACATCAATGTATATTGCTCACCAACTCGGGCGGAATGGAGCAGAACGTGAAGCAGAAATGTACACCAAAACCATGCAGCTTCAGGGGTCAATTCATGGACCAAACGTGCGCCGAAAATCCCAGCGCAAGCATGCGCAAGGTAGCACAAGCACGAGAAACGCAGCGCACGCGCACGTGTGTGATTCAAGGAAGACGCTGCGCGTGTTTCCCGCTGTCCGTGCGCCCAATCCAGCCATGGCGCACGCAGGCTTACACGGCGTGCGCTACGCGCACAGCAAAAGCGCACATAGCGCGGCGCACACAACCAAAGTGGGCGGAACAGTGGGCGTAACACGTGGAATGGGGAATAACGTGTGAAAAAGAAGGCGTAACTGGGGAAGTACTGCAGGGAGATACACGGAACGCCCACACGCACGCGAACAACCCGTATTCATGGATTCGAATACGGGAAACCCGCGCACGGCAAAAGACGCACACAGGCGTCAACGCGTCCGCCACACGAAGGCAGACGGAAGCGTCCCCGCGCACCGTATAAAAGTGCACGCAAACAACAAACACGTATATACAGCTACGATGAATGCCCCATTTGTCGCAGCACTGATCGTGGGACACCGCAGGAGGAGGAGAATAGCCAGGGCACGCATTTTCACACCACGGACAAGCCTTTTTGGGATGCCTGACGACCAGGTCTACGGCAGGTATAGGTTTCCACCCCACATCATCCTAGACCTGGTCAGGGAGTGGGAAGATGACCTTACATCCCCCACCCTTTGCTCCCAAGCATTGAGCCCCTTGGAGAAGGTGCTCAATGTCCTGCATTTTTTGGCCACTGGGTCATTTCAGCGGACTACTGCCATAGTGGGGGGGGGGTCTCACAGGCCACGCAGTCACGCTGCCTACTCCAGGTACTGGCAATCATGACAGCGCGCCCCTCAGTCCGCAGGCACATATACATGCCCAGAACACCCGCAGAAAGGCAGGCCATTGTCCTGGATTTTTTCAGGGTGGCACACTTCCCCAAAGTGCTCGGTGCCATAGATTGCACCCATGTGGCCCTACGTCCACCTAGGGCCACTGAGCACATCTACCGAAACCGCAAGCACTGGAATTCCATCAATGTACAGGTGGTATGCGATGCAAAGGGAATCATCACCTCTGTCTATGCAAACTACCCTGGCTCCACCCATGACAGTTTCATATACAGAATGTCCGCCCTGAGCCGGGCCCTGGAAGCTGGGCAGCATGGCACACATGGCTCCTAGGTGAGTACGAATGCCCTTGCACATGCATGCATGTCACACACACACACACAAATAAACAAACCACAATAATCACAACCATTTACACCTCCCCAGGGGACAGTGCCTACCCTCTGAGCAACCACATGATGACGCCAATCCGGAACCCCACCACACCACACCACCCCAGGTAAGATACAACGCCGTCCATATTGCAACCAGGGCCATAGTGGAGCGCACATTCGGAGTGCTCAAGTCACGTTTCCGCTCCCTTGACCGCTCTGGCGGGCAGCTACTCTATGCACCACCAGTAGTGTGCAGGATCATTGTGGCAGCATGTGTCCTGCACAATGTTGCAACACGGCAGGGCGTCCCGGTGGACATGGTGGTGCCCCCACATCCCCAACCACAGGCACAGGCGCTGCCCATGGGAGGGGACAGGGCACGTGGCGAGGAAGCCCGGACCCAGCTTGTGGCCACATTTTTCACCTAAACTCCCACCCCTGCGGAGTGCACACAGGCCTGGCACATACCAGGTGACAATCGATGATGACAAAGAGACAGTCAACTTTCACAACCCTACCACCCTGAGATAGTTGCCATGGAAGTGCCACATTGTCTGCACCCCTAGCTACTTAAACACAAGCTATCCTGTGTGACCAAAAGGCACACATTTGACATGACATGATATGGCCTATACACAAGTATTTCAAGGTGTGATGAGGCAGGGAGGGGGGAACAAGGGAAGACAGACAACAGTACTACTAGGCGAGGTGTCATTTAGATTGTGCAAGTGCAGGGGTAGGGGGAAGGGAAAAGTGCAAGGGGAAGGGGAGGGGGGGTGCAGTACAGGGTAAGTAGACCAAAAAACAAATACATAGGCCAGCTGGTGGCAACTGCAAAGGTAAGTGCAGACAAGTGCTGGGAAGGGGCGGCTGTAGGGATAGAGAGACAGTACCGCAGTGCAGGGGTTGCCAGGGAGGCAGTGCAAGTGGAGAGTGGCTGGGCCAGGGACCGAGGTCGGTGAGAGTGGCCCAGTTGCAGCTCCAGTGCAGTTCCAGTGAAGAATTTAGCAAGGGAGAGGCAGAGAGAAAGCAGAAGCAAAGAGGAAGGTCTTGAGGTGCTCCCCGAACCGGAGATGGTTCTCCTCAAGTTCCAGTGAGGCAGGAAGGCTGTTCCAGAGGGAGGGCCCTGCCGCGGAGAGAGATCTACCCCCAGCTAGTTGCTTTGAGAAGCAGATGACCCTGACATGCAAGGTGTGAATCACACACACCTGCAAAACAGGCCATGGCCATCACTGTTATGTCACTCAAACCCTCCCAAACCACAACATGACATGGCAAGCAATACCCATACAGCAACACAGTAACAATAAGGTACACATTGCTATGTCCAAAATTTACAGTGGCATCAGACAATGATGCCTGACCTGGAATCAGATGAAATGATTGACCAACAACCTCCCACCCAAAATAAGTCATTTCCAAATGCATTACAAGAGTCAAAGACGTAACATAACAATGCATGCCTGTCATTGTGCATTGCAAAATCAACACTGCAGCTTCTGTGTGCTGTGTCCTACTCCTGCAACACACTGCTCAGCACACAGCACAGTGAACAGCCATTGTGTGTGATGCACACCCTTAGCATCACATCTAAGCGACAGACCACATCAAAAAGCAAATTAGGCATGCACAGGATCCATAATTGGTCACAGAACATGTGCTGCAGGGACACAGTGGGCACCAGAAGGCAAACAGTGTACACGTGGATATGCAAGGGTGGTAGTACATGTAGTGCATCACAGTGCAAGTGTGTGGGTCAGCAAGGACATGCACTAAACATATGCATGTGCAATCAAGTGACCATCAGTGTTCTCTACACATCACATGTGAACATTCACCATGTGTACACCCCAGCATGTCAAACCACAACTATCCGCTCGCACCTGAAAGGTAAACACAACACATGAACAGGCATTGATCAGCAGAACACAACATGTACATAGGATACCACCATCACAATGTCAGGGTTCCCATCACACTGCAGGGCAAGGCAACTATCAACAAACCCCCCCCCCTTACAAATGACCATGACTCACTGAACAACTGCACCTGGGTCATGGAGCCTTCAACCCTCAATTCCACCTGGCCACAGGATCACCTTTCCCCTTCGTCACCATCTCCCACCTTGTGTGTAAAAAGGGGCCTGCACCCTCAGAATCCACACTCATTTCCAAAATCACAAAATCCAAGGCATAAAAACAAACCAGAACACCCTCCAGTAGATGACTTGATGTAGCAGTACCTCACAAAGGCCAAGTACTACCACAATGATGCAACGACCAAGGTAGCACAGTAAAACAATGTCACAACAGGATGTCAACCATGTGTGGTACATAACATTGAATGATGCACCATGAACGGATGCGTACTGTCACAGGTCCCGTGTACAGGCACGGGAGTGTCACGAAACAACCACCCCCACTGTGTCCCGGGTGCCTGCAAGGTCAAACTCACACAGGCCCCTGAGACCCTGGTGGGGAAGGAGGGTCAGGGATATGCAGTCGGGACATGTGTTGGCACACTGGATAACTGGAATGAGTGGCAGGAGAGGGGAGGAGGAATGACACATGAAAGTAGGGAATGCACGAAAATGTACTACCTGCATGAACACATACACAATCCAAACAAACTTGGACATCATTGTCATGGCCTTCTGTAGTCCAGGCTTAGGAGTGGCACGAACCAACCACCCCCTCTAGGGTTTTGGCGCCTGCAAGTTCGGGGCTTACACAGGCATCCGCAACCCGAGCGGGGAAAGAGGGTTAGGGAATGTTGCTTGGATAGGTACGGGAAGCAGGAACACCGGGTAGAGGGTACAGGGTTCAAAATTGCATAGGATTCTGGGTGATTAGGGGGAATAAAACATACCAAATTGAATTACACATTCATCCATGCATCAGTGCACCCCCCAGCAAGCCTATGCAGAGCAGTTTGAAAGAAAAACAACAAGACACTTAGCTCTGGTTTTGAGTGCTGGCCTCCTGCCTGTGCACTCTCAGGTCCGGTTACAGGAGCACTGCAATGCTGCAAAGAGAGCCACAGTCAACAACCTGTACGTGCCAATTACACAAAAACACACCACCAAACATGCCCCATAGCAACAAACTACTCTACAAACAGACAATCTGGTGTAGATGCTTCGTACCCATATATAACATTACCCCTGTGACGGGTTATACACAGTCAATGCAGTAAGTCAGCCGCTGGTGGGTGCGTGGCAAATGGAACACCAATGTGTCACAATTGACACAACATGCAATGTTCCCTGGGTAAGCAGACATACCCATATAGCAAGCCATGACTTCAGAGCAAGTTGTGTACCACCATGACCGAAACAAAGTTGGCAGTGCATTTATCATAATGTACATGGAAATGAAATGCACTGCACCCGTATGTCCCTTGCTGTATGTCCCTGTGAGCTGCCCCTTTCCATATCTCGGAAGGCTACATGGTTGATAAAAGTGCCTCGATGAACCTTGGTGTACTGGAGGGTATGTGCCACTGCCCCTGCAGGTGTCCCAGACAACCTTACAATCAACAGCCATCAGTCCACCAACACATCTGAGCTGCATTGTGTGCTTCAACACCAATATTCGTCGAAATTCACCCTCAGTGCTGTGACTAAGCCTGCATGTTCAACTCGCCTGGTGCAAGCTTTGCTGTGTTGTGGCCCCCCTGTGCTGCTCACCTTGCCTGGAGTTCCTTGGAACACATCAGCAGTTCCAGGATGTAGGTCTGCAATCCCTGTGCCTCTGCTTGTGCACACATGTGCATGTGGGCACCAACAAACGTGTCCAGAATTCCGTCATCCAATAGGCCATGTCTGCTGGCAAAGGTGCTCTGGAGGCTCATCCCCCTGCAGAAAGGGCATGAAACACATGATTAATGCTTCAAAGTCATCTGTGTGTGTCTCTTCAGGCATCTCATTACTTGACCATGTCAGAGAGTCACATCATAAATCACACCATCAGTCCGTCTTTCACATCCAAAGTGTGGAACACTATCTACAGCATGAATTGCAACAATCACGTGTACAGTAAAGATAAGAAACATACTACACAATGCATAGCAATGAATGTACACATTAATCATGAAACACCCCATCTAGCAAAAGCTGAACAGTGGACAATAACACCAAAATCATCCCCACTAGGGGTGTAAACACAAGTCACACAGCACCAGACATGCCACTGATATGACAGTCCAAAGCCCTTGTGTAAACGGTTGTGACACTGAACCATCCTTGCGAGCCCTTGGATAAGGGAGGCAGGAGAGGCATATGTGAGTCAAGGACCCCAAGCAGCAAACACATACACAAGACAAGCCTGAAGGGCCCAGCTGGAACAGACAGTGGATGCCTTCAAAAGCCACAAAGCACCGCACCGTCACATGAAAGCACAATAGACAAGCAATTTTAAACTATATTAACTAATTACACTAACTATGGAAAACCTACATTACCTAATTAAACTAACTATCAAACAGAAACTTAACTAACTAAACTAAAAGAAAAATCAAAAATGGCCACATATGACCCGGAGGGGAGGGGAGGCACCCAGGAGGGGGGAGGTACAGGGTGCTGCTCAACATCCACATGTGATGCTGCTGAGCCAAAAAAAAAAAACTCCATGGGCTCAACGCCTGCACAGCCCGACCTATGTGGGAGATAGATCGTCGTCCGAGTCTGGCTCATCCTGGAAAGGAGTACGTGGCACAGTAGCCTGGCCACGCCTAGCCGCAGCTTGCCCCTCGTCGGCAGCAAGTCTGCCGGACGGGTGAGCCTGGTTCTGTGTGGCAATGTGACGTAGGTCTGCATGCAGAACCTCACTTGATACACGTGCTTCCTCTTGCAAGGTAGCACGTGTAACACGGAGTTCCTCCTGCAAGGCCTGGCTGGACAACCTCTGCACCTCCCGGCAAGCCTGTAGCTCAGCCGAGATGGTACGCTCAAGCTGTGCAAACCTCTCCTCTGCCCGCTGCCTCTGGGACATCATAAGGACACCCAGAGTGGATTTGAGGGAAGCATACTCCTCCCTCAGGGCATCCATGTGCGCCTCTGCGTGAGCAGCAATTGCTTGACGCAGAGACGACATTTCAGCCTGGCGTGCCCTGTCTGAGGCCGCCATGCCCAGCCTGAGCGAGCGGGCCGTTGACCGTGCCGCCTGCTGCTGGAGAAGCACCTGCATAGCAGGGGGGAGCACAGATCGGGCCACACGCTCCATGCTCTCAGCGATGTTCTCCATTGCTGCCCCCTGCCGTTCAGAATTGGCAGTCATGTCTTGCTCCCACTCAGTATACTGCGGTTGTGCGCGGCGACTGCGTTGCCGGGCTTGACCCCTGCGGGACCCAAGGACCGGTGGTCCTCGCTGTGTTGGCACTGCCCGCGGCTGCACAACTACATGCCCCCGTCGACGTGATGTCCCAGGCACATCAGTGACTGGTGTGGAGGGTGACCCTGTGTCCCGATCCACCACGGGCGGAGGAACCAAGACTGTCTGATCCCTCAGTGCAGGTGTCGCAGACAGAGGAGTGTCCACATCAGAATCACTCACCCCTGACACATAGACTTGATGCTCATCCAACTCAACATGGACGTCAGAGTTGTCATCAAGGCTGGACTCATAGGCAGCCAGAGACAAGATGGACTGTAGCACTTGGGGGTTTTCGTGGCCTACCACCCCACGACCCCCACTAGTGCTGGGTTGATGTAGTGGTAACAACCCTGTGTCTGGCATGACAACACCATCCTCCGCCTCCATTGCGTCATCAACTGAAAAATAGAGAGAAAAAAGGTCACTACACATGTCAGAAGCACACAATACGCACACACCGACAGCAAACGCATCAGACAGACATGTGACACACAACATATAACCTGGCATGCATGCTGGGTCAACTTTGAATTTCTTCTATGATCAGACCTGTTGAAAGGTGGCAGTTTCCATGGAAGTGGGTCTATGCAGTGCAGAAAATGTGTACGCCACTCACTACCTACATGTACAAGGACTCCATGGTGTGTGCCAGGAAATGTGAAGGCAGTGCAATGTCAAATTCAGACATCACGTGCATTGTGCATTCAATGTGTACCATATCTAGAAGCCAAGCACCCCTCCACCCCAGTACCAAAGCAGGGATGCCTAGCATGGTATCAAAAGGCTGACCATACACCTGTGTATTGACAGGCAGTGTTGACTGGCATCAACAGCTTAATGTGATTCAAGTGACAACTCTGCAAATGATGCTGGGACAGTAAGCAGGACACATGATGAAAACTCTGGATGCCGCCCATGTGTCATTGGCCATTGAACAGGCTGAGGCCTGTGAGCCACACAGATTGTCAGACCCTAAACATGTGTGCAATGCAGGACTGAGCCACAGTTGACATGGGAAGGCTGATGAGATGGCAGGCAATATATGTAACCAAGGACTTGTATTACAGTGATCATCCAGTCAAGGACACATAGGGGCATGCGTGCAATGCACATGGAGCATGAATGGGCACTCATGTCCCTGCGGGACATCTGACCTATGCACAGTACAAGTGAGATACCCTGCATCAAGTACTAAGGCTGTACCACACGGCATATGTCTGGCAGATTCTACGCTGGAAGTTAGCATCTACACAGGACGCATTAACAAGAAAGTACACATTGGCATGATTGAAGAACACCAGGGCAAATGTGGAACTGGGGTGCAGAGTGGCAGAGGAGGGGCAAGGGAGCATGCCTACATGGAGTCCCCGCATGCAGGCAGAGGAGACATGCATGACGGAAGCATTGCATTACTAACACATCAGAACCATGTACACGTCACATGTAGTGGAAATCATGCACAACACATCCCACAAGTGAAACACACTTATCCTCAACAAACACGCATCAACACTCACTGGACTGGGCATCAAAGTCCAGCATCTCTCCCACTCCTTGGACCAATTCAGGTGGTATGAACACCGCAACGAGTGCCTCATGCGGAGTGATCACTTCCTCCTCTGGTGCAGGCCCACCGCCAGTCACCAGAGTCAAGTTGTAATTAGAGGCACGCTTAGCCTTAGTGCTGCATGCTTCCAGTGGGTGTCACATTGGGCAGCCGTAGTCTGACTATTGGCACCCACTAGCATGTCACGGTTGTGGCCCCGCACGTAGTCCACAAGGAAGTCCAGTTCTTGCTTGTAGAAAGGCTTCTTCCTCGACGTGCAGGAGGTTGTGGCTGTGTGTGGGGTCCCAGCCTGTGCTGCAGGTGCAACCTTCCTCCTCTTGGACTGTGGCGCAGACCCTGGCTGGCTAATGCCACCCTGACCAGTATGGCCAGTGGGTTCGGTGGATTGAGCCAAGGGAGTGGCAGGTGGAGGGACGACCAAAGGCCTGACTTGTGTCAGTGGCAGCTGGGTGCCCTCTAATGGACCCTGCGCAGCAACATCAGCTGTGGCAGGGTCATTGACCGCAACGGTCCTGGTTGGCAGACTCACAACCAGGGTGTTGTTGGGTGCATCTGCCCCTGCACTTGCCAACACCCGGCTGTTCCGGGCAGCAGATGACATGACCACCCCAGGGACACGTGTCTTGGTCTGAGCAGCCCGGCCTGCCCCTATGGTTTCCCTCCTGGCCTGTTGGAGATCTACCAAGGGCTCCTCAAGTGCCAACGCAGCCTGCGCTGGCAGACCCTGAGCCTGGGTGGCGGTGTCCACAGCTGCACCTGCAGCTACCACTACCATTGGGCCCGTGGCAGTCGATGGAACAGACTGCCGGGTCACACGGGTGCCAGTGCCAGATGCAGAAGCTGCATCCCCCGGAACCACAGGGGGTGGTGGCATGACTGCACCGACACATGGCACAACATCGTGCTCAAGTGGCGCACCCTGCCTCTTCCCCCTCCGTGGCCGCCCTGGACACCCTGGAGTCCCCCTACTCCCTGGTCACCACGGCCATGTCCCCGACCACGCCCGCCATGAGGAGTACGCCCAGCTGAGGCGCCCCTCACCTTTGGTGGCCTCCCAACCATGGCACAGATGTAGTAGTGCCGGCACAGATGGAGTGATGCCAATGGGAGGTGTACACCACAATTGACCTGGGCAATTGGGATGAAGGGGGTGGGAAGCAAGATGTTAACAGCCTCCCTGCACCTGCAAGGCTGTATGTGACCCCGGTGATGTAGTGACGGGTCACGCAACGCTCAGGCACCCCAAAACTGCAGTAAAACCGTGCACGCAACCCTGAAGCCTACGTGCGTGGATTCAACCTCCCGCAGTACGCGGTGGCACCCAATAACACGAATAACGCGTACGCGTGGGACACGCAGGCTACTATGACATCGAAAATGGGTGCGATACACAGGGGCACCCACAGTGGGAAAAAGAGCGTGTGCGACTCACCGTCTGACTAGCGCGATGCAGAAAAACACGCGTAGCCAATACCCCTGCCAAAAGAAGAGATACGTCCTCGATAGCTGTGAAGTTGTGATGGCGCGCGAAACAACAGGAAGCAGCAACACACGTCGGTCTCCACGAAAGGCACGTACAGCGAACTGCTGGGCCCACTCACCTTTAACCGTGCTGAGGGAAACGCCTGCGCGCGTCACGTCACTTACGCGCATGGGCCCTTTCCTCGGATTACACGCGGACGTGCAGTTTTTCACGTGCGCTGAAATGCCCATGCACACCTGCGCGCGTCACGTCACAGGGGCGCTTGCGCTTGACGGGCCTTCTGTCCAATGAAATTGCGTATGCGTGCAGACGCGCTTACGTGCTAAGGGCCTTTCCTCGAATTACACGCTGACGTGCAGAATTTTCACGTGCCAAATCACTCCGTATCAAGCTGGCTACGCGTAAGCACACGGAAGACCACGCTCCTGCCCAGAAGGCAGAATTACTGCCCCTCAGAGCCCCGAGCACGCTCCCACCTGCCATCTGCTGCTGCCTGACTGCCTGCTGCCCACGTGCCCTGCCATTTGCTGCCTGCACATCAGCCAGGGGTGCTGTTGCTGTGACCACCCCTGCTGGAACCGAAGACTCCTGACTGTGATTCCATCGCTCCACAGCCCAGCCCCAGGACCCAGTTGCCCACCCACTCCTGCCTCTGGTGTTGTCATGTCGGGCACTGCAACATCTGGCACCACTGACAACCCCCGGCCAGAGAGGCAGAGGGGCACCAGCTTCAGTGCCAGGGAAGTTGGTGTCCTGGTGGAGCAAGTCCTGGGGCAGTAAGATGCCCTCTTCGGAAGTTCCCGCGCCGACAAGGAAGGACGGACTCGGATCTGGACGGACATCGTGACTGCCATCAACGCGGAGGGGGTGGCAGTCCGCGACTTCCAACATGTCAAGAAGCGCTGGGAGGACTTCAGGTCCAGGACCCTGAACAAGGCCCGGCGCCTCTTGAAGGCAGCGGATGCTACGGGGTGCCGGGCCACTTGACGGAAGATCAGATGAGGGTCCTGAAACGCATATCCCCAGCGCTCCACGTCCAGGTCCTTGAGAGGCAGACCCGTCTGGAGTCGAGCGGTAAGTGTACATGCATCCTGATTGTGAGCTGTGCGTGTGGTGATGTTTCAGTAGTGTGCATGTTGCACATCTGATTGTATGGGGTCGAGTATGGGTGGGGGTGTACAGGGCCGTGAGGCTAACACATGCGAGGGCTGTAATGTGTGAGACATGGATAGTGCTTGTGTGTGTAGGCTTGCATGCCAAATGCAGTTGTGTGGGCACACATGTTTGGATGAATGTGTATGTAAGTGGACATGTTTGTGATGTCCCGCATGTATGTTGTTTTCAGCTGCATGTATCAGCACTGTGTACATGTGCATTTGTGTGTATTTGACAAGGGTGCAACAGTGATGCAACATGGATGCATGTGACAGCAGGATGTGGAAGCCGATTGGCAGATGTGACATGGATGCCCATCTGAACGCTGCGAAACTTGACAGAGGTGTAGACATGCATGCAAGTGTGGTGGTGTGTGTACATGTGTAGTGCGCTTCCTGTGTTGCATGTGACGTCTGGCTCAGCTTTGCCTGCTCATGCTGTTGTATGTGTATGGATGGTGCTGGCAGTTGCGATATGGCTGTGGTATGGCTCATGTGTGCGAGTTGAAATGACATGTGTGTTGGGGATTGTGATGGCATGTCTGAGGTTTGCCAATGCCACTCATGTACAACTGTCATGTTTGTATGTGTCCATTGTACAGAGCCCTGATGCCTGTGTTTTATTTCTCCCTGTCTGCAGCGTCAACTGATGAAGAGGGCGAAGAAGGTGCTCTGGAGCACAGCGGCGGGGATCCCACTGCCAGCCGGAGACGCAAGGCCCGGCTCCCCTCCCAGGTTGTGATCTCGTCGGGGAGTGAGGAGTCCGGTGCCGCGTCCCAGGCTGCATCTGCCGGGGGGAGGTCCAAGAGGCGGAGGTTGGAGTTGGACTCCTCGGCAGCAGAAGGGGCAGCTGGGACCCCACAGGGCCCAACGGGGGAAGATGGCACGGAGTCATCCAGGTTGGTGGGGGGTTTGGTGGAGGAGGAGGCCATGCAAGCAACAGAGACGGGGTCTGGAGGTGGGGATTCCACTGGTGCTAGTGGTGCAGTGCAGGACCAGGGACAGGAGGCAGCACAGGCCGCCGCGGAGGTGCCTGTGTGCAATCCTGTCCCTGATCCTGTCCCTGCATCATCTTGCACCAGCAGGGATGCCTATGTCCAGACCCGTTTTCAGGCAGGGGATGAGCTCACGACAACTGGCCTTCCTCTGCCTGCGGACGTGGCTATCCGGGTGCGGGTTGAGCCTGTCCTGACTGGTGTGGCGTTGCGTCAACGGGCCATGCGAGGTGACCTGCAGTCTTTTCATGAGGAGACTGCACGTCATCTCGAATGGCTCCTTGACCGCGTCGGCCTACTGGGACAGGTCACCCGGGCCGGATTCCTCCGTTTGATGGGGCTTGCTGCGACCCCCTCCTCAACTGAACCCCCTATGCGCCAGTCGTCCTCCGTGCCATCTTCCCACCCATCAGTCACCTGGGTGCCCTGTGGAGCTGCCTCTGACGGTGCGGCCAGGCTGGTGGAGGAGGCATCCCTGCCACAGTCGGGAGTCGGACGACCAGCAGGGGTGGCCACATCAACGACTGCACCCCAGCCAGCGGAGGATGTGCAGGCAGCAGGAGGCAGTCCACGGGCAGAGGCACAGCAGCAGCAGCAACGTGGTGGGAGCCATGAAGGCTCGAGGCCTTCAACATCGGAGGGCCAGGCATCGGCCGGAGGGCAGGAGGACCCAGGACAGAAAGTGTCTTCCGTGTGGCAGCGGTTGGGCCACGCCATAGATGCGGAGCGGCAGCGGGCAGAAGAGGCACGGCTCACAATGGTCAGGGCGGAGAACTCCATGCGGAGGATCCTGAGGCGGGCCGAGTGCCTCGAGGCAATCCACAGGGGGTTGGAGGTGGATACGTCGACGGCCCTGCGGACCCTCGGGGCCATGGAGGAGGACCGCCTCCGGGACATTGAGCAGGAGTTTGATGATGCCCTGGCCCGGAACATCCAAAAGTGAGCCGTCGGACTAGCCCGCTGCCCTTGTACATAGTTATGTAGTTAGTGTTAGGTTTCCTTTGTTTTTGCCTTTTTTTTGGACCTTTTGGACAATGGGCCACATTTTTGTATATAGTTTTTTTTATTAGGTAGTGTTTTTAGATAGGTTTCATTTCTTTTGTTGGGATCATGGACCCTGGCTTGTTCATCTGTACATAGTTCACTGTTGGATTTTCTTTTATTTTACAATTTACCCATGGAGCAATGGCTTTCGATTATAATTTTCCTTTGGATTTTCTTTTGTGGACTGTGACATTGGACACCATTCCTTTGGATTATGATTTTTGGTTTTGCATTTTTTCACGGACATGCTTCTTTTCATTTTTTCACAATCCCATTTCTGTTTTTTTATTTTTTATTCAATTTATGTTTCCTTTAATACATATTTTTTGATCAAACTTCAATGTGTAGTATCATCTCATTGTTTTCATGCATATCATGATATGGGTTTTGAGATTCACTGACACCCATTGGGTGTATGTGAGGGACATGTGTTTGTTTCCAAACTTGGTGGATGCAATACTCGGGTGGGTGTTTTGCATTTGGAGGCTGACCATAGGGACCAGGGATCTAGATTCTGATGACATGTTGGCTGGGGAACATGAGTTGGGGCCTGGTGGAGGGTGCACCACAGTGCTGGGGGGTGGGGGTGATGGGAGACATGAGTTGGGGCCTGGTGGAGGGTGCACCACAGTGCTGGGGGTTGGGGGTGCAGGGGATCATGAGTGGGTGCCTGGTGGAGGGTGCCCCACAGTGCTGGGGGGTGGGGGTGCAGGGGAACATGAGTTGGACATGAGTGGGGGCCTGGTGGAGGGTGCACCACAGTGCTGGGGGGTGGGGGTGATGGGAGACATGAGTTGGGGCCTGGTGGAGGGTGCACCACAGTGCTGGGGGGTGGGGGTGCAGGGGAACATGAGTTGGACATGAGTGGGGGCCTGATGGCAGGTGCCCCACAGTGCTGGGGGGTGGGGGTGCAGGGGAACATGAGTTGGGCATGAGTGGGGGCCTGGTGCTGGTGGAGGGTGCACCACAGTGCTGGGGGGTGGGGGTGATGGGAGACATGAGTTGGGGCCTGGTGGTGGGTGCACCACAGTGCTGGGGTGTGGGGGTGCAGGGGAACATGAGTTGGACATGAGTGGGGGCCTGCTGGCAGGTGCCCCACAGTGCTGGGGGGTGGGGGTGCAGGGGAACATGAGTTGGACATGAGTGGGAGCCTGGTGGAGGGTGCACCACAGTGCTGGGGGGTGGGGGTGCAGGGGAACATGAGTTGGGGCCTGGTGGAGGGTGCACCACAGTGCTGGGGGTTAGGGGTGCAGGGGAACATGAGTTGGACATGAATGGGGGCCTGCTGGCAGGTGCCCCACAGTGATGGGGGTTGGGGGTGATGGAAGACATGAGTGGGAGCCTGGTGGAGGGTGCACCACAGTGCTAGGGGGGTAGGGGTGCAGGGGAACATGAGTTGGACATGAGTGGGGGCCTGCTGGCAGGTGCCCCACAGTGCTGGGGGTGGGGGTGATGGGAGACATGAGTGGGGGCCTGGTGGAGGGAGCACCACAGTGCTGGGGGGTGGGGGTGCAGGGGAACATGAGTTGGACATGAGTGGGGGCCTGCTGGCAGGTGCCCCACAGTGCTGGGGGTGGGGGTGCAGGGGAACATGAGTGGGAGCCTGGTGGAGGGTGCACCACAGTGCTGGGGCTGGGGGTGCAGGGGAACATGAGTGGGTGCCTGGTGGAGGGTGCACCACAGTGCTGGGGGGTGGGGGTGATGGGAGACATGAGTTGGGGCATGGTGGAGGGTGCACCACAGTGCTGGGGGGTGGGGGTGATGGGAGACATGAGTTGGGGCCTGGTGGAGGGTGCACCACAGTGCTGGGGGGTGGGAGTGATGGGGAACATGAGTTGGGGCCTGGTGGAGGGTGCCCCACAGAGCTGGGGGGTGGGGGTGCAGGGGAACATGAGTTGGACATGAGTGGGGGACTGCTGGCAGGTGCCCCACAGTGCTGGGGGGTGGGGGTGATGGGAGACATGAGTGGGAGCCTGGTGGAGGGTGCACCACAGTGCTGGGGGGTGGGGGTGCAGGGGAACATGAGTTGGACATGAGTGGGGGCCTGCTGGCAGGTGCCCCACAGTGCTGGGGGGTGGGGGTGCAGGGGAACATGAGTTGGGCATGAGTGGGGGCCTGGTGCTGGTGGAGGGTGCACCACAGTGCTGGGGGGTGGGGGTGATGGGAGACATGAGTTGGGGCCTGGTGGTGGGTGCACCACAGTGCTAGGGTGTGGGGGTGCAGGGGAACATGAGTTGGACATGAGTGGGGGCCTGCTGGCAGGTGCCCCACAGTGCTGGGGGGTGGGGGTGCAGGGGAACATGAGTTGGACATGAGTGGGGGCCTGCTGGCAGGTGCCCCACAGTGCTGGGGGGTGGGGGTGCAGGGGAACATGAGTGGGAGCCTGGTGGAGGGTGCACCACAGTGCTGGGGCGTGGGGGTGCAGGGGAACATGAGTGGGTGCCTGGTGGAGGGTGCACCACAGTGCTGGGGGTTGGGGGTGATGGGAGACATGAGTTGGGGCCTGGTGGAGGGTGCACCACAGTGCTGGGGGGTGGGGGTGCAGGGGAACATGAGTTGGGGCCTGGTGGAGGGTGCACCACAGTGCTGGGGGTTAGGGGTGCAGGGGAACATGAGTTGGACATGAATGGGGGCCTGCTGGCAGGTGCCCCACAGTGATGGGGGTTGGGGGTGATGGAAGACATGAGTGGGAGCCTGGTGGAGGGTGCACCACAGTGCTAGGGGGGTAGGGGTGCAGGGGAACATGAGTTGGACATGAGTGGGGGCCTGCTGGCAGGTGCCCCACAGTGCTGGGGGTGGGGGTGATGGGAGACATGAGTGGGGGCCTGGTGGAGGGAGCACCACAGTGCTGGGGGGTGGGGGTGCAGGGGAACATGAGTTGGACATGAGTGGGGGCCTGCTGGCAGGTGCCCCACAGTGCTGGGGGGTGGGGGTGCAGGGGAACATGAGTGGGAGCCTGGTGGAGGGTGCACCACAGTGCTGGGGCTGGGGGTGCAGGGGAACATGAGTGGGTGCCTGGTGGAGGGTGCACCACAGTGCTGGGGGGTGGGGGTGATGGGAGACATGAGTTGGGGCATGGTGGAGGGTGCACCACAGTGCTGGGGGGTGGGGGTGATGGGAGACATGAGTTGGGGCCTGGTGGAGGGTGCACCACAGTGCTGGGGGGTGGGGGTGATGGGGAACATGAGTTGGGGCCTGGTGGAGGGTGCCCCACAGAGCTGGGGGGTGGGGGTGCAGGGGAACATGAGTTGGACATGAGTGGGGGACTGCTGGCAGGTGCCCCACAGTGCTGGGGGGTGGGGGTGATGGGAGACATGAGTGGGAGCCTGGTGGAGGGTGCACCACAGTGCTGGGGGGTGGGGGTGCAGGGGAACATGAGTTGGACATGAGTGGGGGCCTGCTGGCAGGTGCCCCACAGTGCTGGGGGGTGGGGGTGCAGGGGAACATGAGTTGGACATGAGTGGGGGCCTGCTGGCAGGTGCCCCACAGTGCTGGGGGGTGGGGGTGCAGGGGAACATGAGTGGGAGCCTGGTGGAGGGTGCACCACAGTGCTGGGGGGTGGGGGTGCAGGGGAACATGAGTGCGTGCCTGGTGGAGGGTGCACCACAGTGCTGGGGGGTGGGGGTGATGGTAGACATGAGTTGGGGCCTGGTGGAGGGTGCATCACAGTGCTGGGGGTGGGGGTGATGGGAGACATGAGTTGGGGCCTGGTGGAGGGTGCACCACAGTGCTGGGGGGTGGGGGTGCAGGGGAACATGAGTTGGGGCCTGGTGGCAGGTGCCCCACAGTGCTGGGGGTGGGGGTGCAGGGGAACATGAGTTGGACATGAGTGGGGGCCTGCTGGCAGGTGCACCACAATGCTGGGGGGTGGGGGTGCAGCGGAACATGAGTTGGGGCCTGGTGGAGGGTGCACCACAGTGCTGGGGGGTGGGGGTGCAGGGGAACATGAGTTGGGGCCTGGTGGAGGGTGCACCACAGTGCTGGGGGGTGGGGGTGCAGGCTAGTCCCCCGTGGTGTGGGCTGCCTGCAGGGGCCATGGAGGTTGTGGAGCGAACACCTGGGGGGACCCACACAGCCAATTCACGTGTAGTACTCCACAGAACCACTGAATTACACGTACCCTGCTGATGTCGCGTGTGAAACTTCCCGCTCACCCCAAGATACACGTAGCCAGGACATTCGCGTGTGGAACTTCCAGCGCACCCCTGAAATACACGTACCCTGCTGATATCGCGTGTGAAACTTCCCGCGCACTCCAAGATACACGTAGCCAGGACATTCGCGTGTGGAACTTCCAGCGCACCCCTGAAATACACGTACCCTGCTGATATCGCATGTGAAACTTCCCGCGCACCCCAAGATACACGTAGCCAGGACATTCGCATGTGGAACTTCCAGCGCACCCCTGGAATACACGTACCCTGCTGATATCGCGTGTGAAACTTCCCACGCACCCCGAAATACACGTAGCCAGGACATTTGCATGTGGAACTTCCCGTGCACCCCTGATATACACGTACCCTGCTGATATCGCATGTGAAACTTCCCGCGCACCCCAAGATACACATAGCCAGGACATTCGCGTGTGGAACTTCCAGCGCACCCCTGGAATACACGTACCCTGCTGATATCGCGTGTGAAACTTCCCACGCACCCCGAAATACACGTAGCCAGGACATTTGCATGTGGAACTTCCCGTGCACCCCTGATATACACGTACCCTGCTGATATCGCATGTGAAACTTCCCGCGCACCCCAAGATACACATAGCCAGGACATTCGCGTGTGGAACTTCCCGCGCACCCCGAAATACACGTACCCAGGACATTCGCGTGTGAAACTTCCAACGCACCCCTGATGTACACGTACCCTGATGGAATCGTGTGTGGAACTTCCAGCGCACCCCTGAAATACACGTACCCAGCTGAAATGACGTGAGGTACTTCCCGCCCACCCCAGTGATACACGTAGCCCGCTTGCCATGCTGGTACAGGGTTAGCGCAGCCCTTTGCGCTGGATTGGGGATTTTGATGGCTTTTCCCTGTGCGAGAGGCGTTCTTGGGGGCGTAACTGGTGCTGCTGCAGGGTCGCTGCACCACTGTGCGCCACGGCTGGTTTTGGTAGCTGGAATCCATGAATACGCTGTGCACGGAAATGGATTTTAGCGCACGCGGCTGGCGCAGGTATTCGCACGCGCACACTGTGTGCCAGCCGCGTGCGCCACTTGTGCGCTGAATTCTATGAATTAGTCTCTTAATGTCTGAGGTGCTGGGATCCTCAGAGCTGGTCTGAGGGCAGCATAAATGCAGACCAAAGGGAAGGTATTGTTCAATTACTGGCAACCAATAGCTAATTGTATGGGCCAAGACCCTGCTCTCAACCCAGCATGTCCTGTCTTCCCGGTGCCCTGATTCATGGCCTGGCCAGCATAAAAGGCAGACAGTGGAATGGCTACTGGCAGAGTAAAAAAAAAAAGGAAAAAGATGCAACTGAGTTGTGAAGAGTACCAGCCTGCAACTCCTTCTCGGAACCCATGAATGGCTGTATTGTGATGCATTGAGAGATCAATAGCACAGATGGAAAACAAGTTTGACAAACTTAACGAAAAAGTGCCACAACTAGAAACGAGAACCTTTATGCTTCAGCAGAGAACCAGAGAACTGGAGCAGCAAACATCCTAGTTGTCTCCACTGGTACAGCAAATGGAGAGTGTAGTGAAGGCACTAATTCAGGGTAATGCACTGATGGTATCTCAGATAGAATATTTTCAAAATGCAGCAAGAGCCAACCAGATAAGGGTGACAGGTCTCCCAGTTGGCGTTGAGGGACACAACCTGATAACCTCTGCCACAAATTGGCTCCCTGACTTGCTGAGCATCGATGTGGAGGAAGATCCCATCAATGAGACAAGGGCAAAAGAAAATAAGACTCTTGTTGCGAAGAAGAATGTGCATTCGACAATTGGAATGACACTTATTTTCAAAGTGTGAGATGCATGAGATAGAGAGATACTTTTATAAGCAAAGCCACAAAGACCCAACTGATGTATCAAGACCACAAGCTTCTCCTCTTCCCAAACCAGGATCCTGCAAACAATAAGAAACAGACAGAGTGCAATATACTCAAGAAGTCCTTTATGCTGTTGGGGGCCAAAGTGGGTCATCTCAGGCCAGCAAAGCTCAGGGTCACATGGAAAGACAAGGGGAATACCTATTGAAAAGCAAAGAAGGCTTATGAGCTTTTGAAACTGGTCTCTAGTGCTAATGCTACATCCATAGAGAAAGGATGAAGGTCTGTGAAGAACAGAGGATAATATGCTGATCATTTTGGGAACTTTGGGAGTTGGCTCTCTGGGGTCTATTTACTCGTATTAGGTCACTCAGAGGGGAGTCATTATAAAATCATCCGTTGTTGGCTGGACAAGTTTTGAGGTCGCGGAATTGTTCCCCCTATCTTAAAGAGGTCTTTCAGCAGGGCCACATAATGTGTATGGGTTGGCGAACACATTTCCTTTTTTATTGTCTAAATGACGTGAAGGCCTCTCACTAGGAGGTCATCACTCTTGACTTGCTATGCACCTTAAACATGAAATCAAAAGATATTTGATAAAGGAAAACAGCTCGAGTGACACATTGTTAATCAAATACTCTCCTGTATAATCCTCCGGCCCTTTCTTTCCCTGTTTTGCCCCAAAAATATTGTTAATATTATTTTTATCCTCAAACAAACCAATGCTCTGATAAAACATTGGAGGATGAAAGGAAGTAGTGTGTAAATACAAAGCATTATCATTTGGTTTCTGACAAAGTGAACAGTGTAGGTTCTATCATAGACAGACCGTTCAATTCTAAGCGTGTCCATTGCATACCTAATATCAGCTTAAGCTGAATGTATGCCATCCTCAGAATTTTGCATTGATGATCATGAATAGATCCATGTTATGTTTCATCATTAAACCTGGTGTGTAAAGCAATGTGGTGAGTAAGTGGATCGGATCATAGCTATTTAAGCTTCTTGCACGTGAATGCAAGTTCAGGGACAAATTGTGCTCCCATGGAAATTCCTTTAATTTGTAAAAAAAAAAAAAAAAGGAAAAAAAGAAAAAGTTCTATTTTGCCCAGGACAAATGTTCCTGCAAACTTTAATCCCTGACAGTATCAAATAATCATGATCCAAGTCAATGTTATCTCCCACTCTCCTGTTACTCCTCCGATATATTAATGTTAGGGTACATTGGGCCTCATTACACGGATGGCGGTGGACCAAGGTGCTATTAGCACCTTGGTCCATGCCGGTAAAAAACCGGCACCGCCTTGGTGGAAAGGGGAATTACCGCCCTATTCCAAGGTTGGTGGGGCGGTAATTCCCCCTTCCCCCATTGCCCTTCCCCATTACCATTTTTGCCCCATAGGGCATAATGGGAATGGGGAAGGGGCTAAGTACGGCACCGCAAATTGCGGTACCGTAATTAGCTCCCTGGTCCCTTTGCGGGTTTGTTTTTAACGCCTGCAAAAAGCAGGCGTTAAATTCCCCAACCCGCAAAGGGACCTCGTAGTAAGGCGGTAAGGGTTTACCGGTACCGGTAAAAAATACAGGTACCTGTAAACCCTTACCGCCTACCATGTAATGAGGCCCATTGTCATTAAGTGGCTCTGCTTCAAAGGTAATGTGATGCATTTAATTTTCTGCAATAACATCAGTTGTGTATTTAGTGAAATGTTCATCATGTTTTAAAAGCTTCTGGAAATATAAGTCCTACCATACGTGGACCATTGTGTGTACATTGTGTACATTTGAGACCACTTGATAAAGCCTTGGAGGCTGAAATACGCAAACTGAAAAGTAATGCTTTTGCAATGAATGTAGGCATGCTTTTCAAAGCAATGGTTGCATTGAAAGGTTTAATTCAGCTGTTGTATAACAGACAGGATGAACAAATCATCAGTTGGGTTGATTTGGAGTGCACAGCGTCAGGCGCTGTGAACCTTCCTTACCACATTTTTGATTTATTATGATGTGACCTGCCCAAGAGGGCAATAGAACACCTACACATTTTTGCAGGAAAATAGAGTGCAGTCAAATGACTGAATACAATTGGTTTGGTAATAATGTTGTGACTCAACTGCATACATCATTGTCATGGCAAGGTCTTTCAACAAGCAACCGGACTGGGTTAATACCTTTGTGGATATTTGTGGAAAAAACCCTGAACTACTCAGATTTAGAATCGAGTTGTCTGCAAGGCGGGGAGAGATGTGCTTGTACCTGTAAACTGCACTCTGACCGCTCTACCAGCACAATAATTGAGTCTTTGTTCACACAGGCTTTAGCCCATCAGCTCTCTCATGCATTAGGCAAGGTTGACCTTAAACTCCAATAATGCACTCCTGGCTAATCCAGGTACCAAGGGAGTCTAAATCCTCATAATGGTCTGACTCATTTTGAAGCATTAGAATCAACACCTGGTTCATCTTGCGGTACCCAAGTATAGGGATTTGAGTTTATTCCAGAAACTTAAAAAGGCTGTCCTAGTGTACACTGATGAGAGTCCCCAAAGCACGTCAGAATGGCAATTTACACCTCACGCTTACAAGTCCCGGCTGCACGGGATGTCAAGCGGTAGGAACTGTAGATCCCCATTTCCTTGGAGTCCCATAGGATTCCATGGGAATGGAGAAACTGAAGCACTGGCATCATTGCTACGGTGCTGCTGTGAAAACCATTCCTGCAAAGGCCAGTGCTCCCGGCAGGTCAGTCCTGCCGGGAGCGCTTCCCCCTGCAGGCATTCTCATAGTTGGGTGGTCTGGAAAGGGTGCCGGTACCTTGCTACCAGCACTGTTATTTCTGGACCACCAGGCTTGTAATTAGGCCCATGGGTGTTTATTTATTTATTGGTTTTATAGGTAAAACACCTTCTCCAAATGGCAGCGGAGCAGAGAAGAAAAATGAATGCAATAATACAATAATACAAAAGGCAAACAAGAGAGAAAATAGAAGGATACAATTCTCTAGTATCTATAACTTTAAAATAACATTGGGCCTCATTACGAGTTTGGCAATTTTTTCTGGCGCTCACAAATGGGCAATTACCGGGTCATTACGGCCCATTACTGCTGGACCCAGTAATTACCCATTTGCGGGCGCCGGAAAAGAGATGCTCCCCATTCCCATTCGGTCTGAAAGGGCTGAATGCAAATGGGGAGGTTGGATGCACCGGCACCGTTTATAATCTGAATCCAAAGGATTCAACACTTCTTCCCCAGTGGTGACCTCTTCCTGTGTGACCAGGAGATGACAGATGCGGCCTAGTCTTAACACGTGGCGTGACTATATGAGGGGGAACTGAATAAGGGCGGGTGATTCTCAAGGGAGGGAGACCACATTGTTGGAGGAAGGTACATACCAACCCTTCGATTGTAGGGATAGTCATTCTCTTTTGCTAAAACCCATAGGCCATTTTTTACATTCCCATATTCCCATGCTTGTAGGTTTCCTGAAAATCATTCCTAGATTCCATATATTGATCTTTCGATACTGACTTGCCTTCTGTAGCCATTGAGAAATGTCACACTGGACTGTTATAGAAATGATCAGAAATGGACTACAACCCCCATAACTACTAAGAACTGAGATGCAGAGGGAAACATGGTATCCCCGTTTCCCCGGTAGGCGCTTTAGGGTGAGGCGAGCCCCATGGAAGACCTCTAATAGCCAAGGTTGGCTCCTAAACGTCCCCATATGATCATAATATTATACACAATTTAGACATTTAAACACAGTGTGCACATATAAGCAGATGTCATTTTTCAGATATTAGGTAGCCATGGTCGAAGCATAGAGCCTTCACGGCCATGTAATATTTAGTGTGTTAGACAAAGGCCGCAAGCTTGATGGGGAAATCTGAATAGGCTGAAGCAATGATGAGAGAGGACCACGATGCCAACCACCACAGAAACCCTTATTTGTTCTAAAGTTGTTGCCAATATATTTGTTCCAGAAGGAATATGCCCTGCAAGCCCATGAGGCAGTTCTGGGCGCATTGGTGTACCAGTTATCACAAACAAGCCTGAGCAGGCATCCGACACCCACCCAACCAGCTATGAGTTATAGCCCCTACAACTGCCCTAGTCCCGAGACCCCTGAATTCCAAGATACTGGTGGACCCCAGACCACCGACCATAAGCCAATCAACCACAAAAAGATCTAAGAGCATGGACGTCCCACCTTTATTTTATAATGACTTGATTTGTAACGCGAGGTACAGGGTGGGTTACATTATAGTTAAAATGCGAGGGTGGAAGCCTTGGAAGCAGAGAGACGTGATTGAGATAAGTAAAATGCGTGTGTTAATGTGACCTCGAGACTCTCCTGTGCCAGTCTTTGAGCATGCCAGATGCACTGTATAATGAAGGAGTAGCACTATTCACAAATGTAGCTAATTGCTTCTTTGGCCTGGGTTCCCTGTAGATGATGAACCCAGCAGACCCCACGTGATGGAAGAAGTACTGACTGGGCTGGGACCTATGACGTTGTGTCTCTTTTTAAGCATCTGCTTGTACCCTTTTTCGGCAGAATGTTCCATGGCAACAGAATTCTTTACTGATGCACCTCTTTTTGTAGAAATAAAACGTGTTATCCTCGCAAGAGTTTCTGGGGCCTTTTTCCCTAGCAAGTTGTATTTCTTCTGATGTGAGAATTTAGGAGAGTGCCTTCAATTGGTGACCCCGATGTAATCCCAGTGCCCTCAATGCCTGCAGAGGTGCGCAAGCTGCTTCTCCCAAGGGGCAGCGCACACCTACAACGATCAGTCCCAAAAAATGTGTATTCCCGAGTGGTTTTACAGGAGCTGTCTTTACGGAACTCCAGTCTGCTCTTTGGAGTGGGCGCGGCTCTGAGGAGAGTGCAGACTGGTGTTATTGAGACCCTGTGATGGAGCAGTTCAGGTGAACACGCGCAGGTGAGTATACACTTGTAAGTGATAACAAGTAGGGGGGTATACGGGAAGGTGTGAAGCGTGTGAGTATTATTACCTTTTAAGGATAATATTAAGGAACAGAAAACAGAATGGTAGGGAGCCTTGCCAAGTGAGGGGAGAAGGTGGAAACACATATATTGTGTAACAGAGGAAATGGGAAATAAGTAGGAGCCCTGCATAATTAGTGGGCTCGGAAATAGTAGTTGTTCTTGTTTAGCTTGTTATTTTAGCTTGTTTTGTATTTGTTTTTATTGTGTAGGGTGGAGGCCCGAGGAGGGGCGTTGTGTAAGTATTATTGTGTTTTGAGTGTGCGTAGTGTGAAAGTGGGCGTGTGGAGAGAAGGAACATGTGGGGGTAAAGTATTTTTGATTTTTATTAATGGGGAAGAGGGAACTAAGGACTGAACGTTTTGACGAGCAGCGGCAGAGTGCGTGGCATGCTAGTAAAGGCGTACGGGCAGGGAGGCACTAGGACCATTTCAATGGGAGATAAAACACCCATAGAATATATGTAAAAGGCACGAGAAGAAATCGAGAAGTATCACAAGCAATGGGTGACTGAGCCAAGAGTAGGGGGATGCCCTGCTCATGGCCACAGCAAGGCTCCTATAATAAGAATATTTTGGAACATATGTCCATATTTTTGACCGCTATATACAAGGGTAAACAGTTGCAAAAGAGAAATGAAATATTTGAACTCTGGAAAATGTTCAAAGACACAGAATATTGTGTGGGTGGGGGAGCACAAAATTATACCAGGGGTGACTATTCAGGAAAGGACGGTTGGTTTACCAGCGGAACACAGGGGAATATACCCATTGACAGCCTGCCCTGCAGTAGGTTACACTAACCCAATTTATGTGTCCACTACAGAAACCGCCCAACCACCCCTATATGCTTCCCCTCCGGATGTCCCAGCGCATTCTGATGTCAATAAAAGAGTGCTAGAAGTGACACTGGCAATGGCAAGAACAGAATTGTCTAGATTGCGGGCAGCACAGAGTGAAGTGAAAACCAATAAACCAGCACAGCAAGAATCAAATGGGTGGAAAACAGGAGACTTTTTGTTCAGAATGGATAGCACAGCCATACAAAAAAACATGCATATAGAAAAGGAAGGAGAAGGGGGTGAGCGGGCGGAGAGCTTAAGGTACAAGAAAATAGGATCTCGCATAGGAGAGGAAGATGGGTGGAGTAAAATTGATGAGTTTGAAGATGATGAGGATGAGGAGGCAGAACAAGCGCCTGAACAAACTCCCTGGGTGGAGAGTTTGTGGGAAGGTAGGTTAAGGAGCAGATTTGGCCGGATGGCAGAGGCAAGGAGAAAGGCAAGTGGGATAGGGGATGACGGGAGTAGGGCAAAGATGGAGATGCCCCTTATACATAAGTGGTCAGGCAGGCCACATTATGTCCCCAGGACGCAGATAGATAAAAATAAGTTGATAAAATCACTCCTGCCCCTAACGGTGGGCGCAGGTAAGTGGATTTATGCAATCAAAAAACAGACTGGTGGGGTACCGCTGGCAAATTGGAAAAATCACAAGCTTATTTGTAGCAACTATTGGAGACCAGACTGGAGATGTGTGGGTAAAATCCAGATTCCCGGAAGGGATTTTAGGGAACAATGCACATGATGGAGCATTGTTGAACACGATCCATGCACAAATATGGGACGTGTTGCGGCGAGCGTGCTCTAGTACACCCGACCTATAATCAATACTGCAATGTACTATGGGTGATGATTGAGACCCCTCTCAGTTTATTCTTAAAGTTCAGGAAATGTGGAGAGAGCAGATGGGTAGCTCTTGCGACCAGTCAATACCATTTTCTAATTTGGACTGACCAAAGAAGTGCAAAAGGTACTCGACAAAATCATGGGCATTGATGTGAATAAGTAGGTCAAAATACAGAGCATAATAGTACACCATTGCAAGAGAATAAAGGAGTTTGACAAGGAAACAGCCCAATGTCAACCAGCAGAGGACGTGAAACTAGTAAAAAAACAAATTAGCCAAAATTGCGGTGGAGGCGTCAGTGTCTATGCCATTTTAAACAGACGTGGCAGGAAATGCCCAAGGGTTTGCAAATGCTAGAATAGCTGCAGTTTGTTTGGAAGGAGGGCAATGACAGTAGGGCGGAGGTCCACAGTACCCCAGCCCAAAGTAGCATTAAGGAGGGCAGCAGCCAGAAAGAGGTGGCTTTTGAAGGGCAAGCAGAAGGAGTTTTGGGGGAATTGGGCCCAGACTAGGGGGAATGGGGCCTTCACAATGTTGTAACTGTAGAAAATGGGGTAGGTATAGGAGAAGACCAGGGATAGGGCATAACTATGGCCCACCACCCCATGGGCCCCCACAAGGGCCGATGCCTAGAATGACTTCCATACACTATTAAATACACCAAGCCTAGACAGAGTTACTCCCACAGATACCTGGTGCACTTGCACAGACAGCAACAAGCAGTACAACAGTTCACACCCCAGCATAAATCCCAAAATGGAAGTGGCACAGACCCATTCAACAGAGCACCAAATGGTATGATCGCCCCTTTTCGAGATGCAGCTATGGTGGGGCAAATGCCCTTTCATTTCCCATGACAAATACATATCCTGACTAGGACAGCTTACCCAGAACTCTTGCGTGTCCGGTCCTGTTGATGACCCTCAACCCTGAAGAGGAACGCATGGTGGGGGCAGAGATGGGAAACAAGCAATTCATTTTTATGGTTGATTTTGGTGCTGCAAAATCATGCATCATTGAGGGGGACTTCCCATTATCATGCACCACTCTTGACAAACAGGGCTTCTCTGGGGCTAGTTCCATACACTAAAGATCTATGTGTAAAGGTGGGAGGGAAGGTGGTGCACGTCCCCTTATTCTATTCTGAAAGCTCCCCTGTCAACTTGCTGGGCTGGTGCACAGATCAAGGCATTGTTTGTGCCACACCAGGAATGTGTGCAATAAGAGTAATGGTGGTGATACATGCAATGGCACGGGAGGTAGTGTCCAGAGGGATACCCGTAGACCCAGACATGTTTTTCTATGGAATAACAGTACTTGTAGAGGCAGAGCCACAGATTTCCTACGACTGTTGGAGAGTGCCAACAGAATTTCTCTTTCACCCTGTGGTGCCCCGGGAATTGGTGGCAGACACAATCTTGTCCCTGGAACTGCAAGCTGTTGTTGGTATCGGTGAAGCGAGTGGTTGTGGTAGGTACAAACTGTTATGGGCGTGAGCGGCATACAGTACTATTCATTGACCCCACTATACCTCTCAAGAAAGTGATAGATGCAGGGTTGTAATAATTCTATACATTTGCATACCCTGCAAGATCAGGCTGCTTTACCAAAAAGTGCAATGCCCTCTGATGGCCATTGTGGTCTCTTCCCACTTCATTGAAGCAGATCTAGAATATGTACCTCAAATCCTCTCGATGTTGGGCTTTTATAGGAAGTGACCCCAGTGCACATAACACTGAAAGTAGGGGCAGTGCAACCCTGGGTTAAACAGTACCCATTGTCAAGAGAAGCAGAGGAAGGAATTAGAGATACAATACAGGCCCTGCTTGATCATGGTATAATAGTGCCATCCAAATCCCAATGCACCACAGCTAGTCACCCTGTCAAAATGGCAACGGGGTAATTGGAGAACTAATCAGGCTTTACACCCCCTAAACAATGTAGTGCATACAGAATTGTCGGTGGTCACTAAACCTGGCACCATTCTATGCAGTCTCCCCAAGGAGGCAACACAGTTTACAGTGGTGGACCTGAAGACGCCTTCTTTTCGATGCATTTGCACCATTTCTCACAGCACCTTGCAGCATTTACCCATGGCAGAAAGTGCTTTGAGCATACTTCTTTGCCCTAGGGGTACTGCCATAGCCTAAGCATTTTCAACAGGGTATTGCATTTTGATTTAGGAAACATTCAATTTGCCAGCATGATCATCCAGTACGTGGACAATTTGCATATATTGATTTTGAATTTTTGAAGAATTTATATCATGCACCTGACAAACAAAATTGTATTTGGGTGCTGCTGTCTCAAGAACCGGTTCATATTGCCATATCTCACTTTATGGATATTATTATTGATACCATCTCCTTGTCTCCTCCTCATTAGCGGAACAGGTAGGTCTTAAGGGCCCTGCGAAATGTGGGGAGAGTTTTCATCTCGCAGATCTCTTGAGGTAATTTACTCCATAGTCTGGGGCCATAGACAGTCCAGTGAGCAGCACTGCCGGATAGACTCTATCACACTCCTACAACTACTGGCTTGTAAGTGGTACAAGGGTGACAAGGCTAAACTACAGTACTGCCAGCAGGAAGTGATGTATCTAGATCAGATAATATCAGCACATGGCTAAAGGGTCCTTCCAGACAGAGCATCCTCTGTGTGTGCCACCCCCAACCCAAAACAGTTAAAGACATGCAAACATTCTTAGGGCTATGCAACTACTGCAGCACATGGATTTTAGAATGTGCAGCATGTACTAGAATTCTCCTGAAGGCCCTCAAGGAATCACACAAAGGCAATCAAAAACTTGAATGGATAGCAGAGATTGAACATTTTAATGATTTAAAAGATGTGATATCTACCGCCCCAGTGCTCACCACGCCAGAGTATATACATGAATTGTAATATTCTCACATTCTTATGGCCAACTCATGACATCAGTATTGACTCAGAAGTGTACAATGGGCAACAAGACATTTGCCTGCTACAGTGGCACACAACTCAGTGATGCAGGGACATTTTGCCTGTGAGCAAGCACTTGCTGCAGCTACATTCACGATTGAAAAAAGTTCCACAATCATAATGGGATGTCCCGTCACTCTGTATGTTAAACATTCAGTATTCACCATTTTGGAGTGATCAAAGTCTACCCTGACCACACAAAGCATATTCTCAGCATATGAAATAGTCCTCTCAAGCCAAAACATCCATATTGTACGGTGCAAAACAATGAACCAATGCCACCTTTTTAACAGAAATGAGTACCAAGGAAGACATAGTAGTACATGACTGTGTGACATGAAGGAGAATAAGATGACATTCCCAGGGCAAGAGATAGCCCATTGGAGATAGGAACGTTCTTTTCATTGATGAGTCAGCAATAATTGACCAGGAAATGGGCAAGAGACATACAGGTTCCACATTAGTGCGCCTCGAGGCATGTGAATATGAGACACTGATTATGAAAAGATTGCCAATGCATTCCTCGATCCAAGCAGTGGAGGTCATAGAGCTCATTGAAGTGCTGCAGGTATTGAAAAAGTGCCACATGACAATCTATTCTGACTTGCATACATCAATACAAAACTGCATGCCGGACCGTCACAATGGAAAAGGAGAGGTTTACAAAGATTGGATGGTTCCAGATTTCAGCATGCTGCATTGCTAGACATAGTAATCTCTGCAGTGTCCCAACCCTCTGTAGCGGCGGTTTTTAAGTGTGCTGCCCATACCAAGAAAAAAAGACAACATTGCACTGGGAAATGCCAGCACTCAGGCGGCGGTCAAAATGGTGGCTTATATCCTGGTACCCACACCAGCCGAGTACATTATGAACACGCCTTCAAATAATCCACAATGCACCCCATATACAGCAATGCCTATTGCACAGCTTATTGAATTGCAAGGCAAGACACCAAATAAAAGAGAAATACCTATGGTCAAAGAGAGGTTGCAGAAAATCCGCGACTGATTTATTGTGGTGGCAGAAGTTCACTGGCAAAGCAGTAATGCTGTTTGAACTTTTGATGATAACTTTCAACTAACTCTACCACCCCTCCCACAGTTGAAAGCTGCACATTGCAGCTGGCATACAGGAAGATTTGTTTGTGCCCAATATTCAGGACTAACATGATCATACACTGCACCACTTGTGAACGTTTCAGCACATACATGATGCTCCACACTTTACAGGACACTCTGCCCCACCCTATTGGGCCTTTTGGCAAGTTACAGATAGAATACATGGACATGGGTTAGAGATGCAATTGATCCCGATATTTGATTATCGTGATCTGCCATTTTTTCATGGTGGGTTGAAGTAGGACCTTGTGCACATTTAGATGCCAAATATGCAGCCACATTTTTAGTCTATGCGGTCTTTCCCTGATGGGGTGTATGCAATGTGTTAAGGTCTGACAATGGCATACATTTTTTCAATGAGCTCTATAAGGAGTTCACAGAACTACTTGGCATTAAGCACCAGATGTGCTCAATATATCACCCCCTGGCCAACAGCGTGTGGTGAGGATTAGTGGCCTCCTCAAGAGTAAATTATCTAAGCTTTGCATCATGTTGAAACAGAACTGGGGGCATTGCTTACCCTTGGCCCTCTTCAGTCTACACACACAGCCCAGCCAGGACCACCATTTATTACCCCATGAGGTGGTCACTGGTCGACGGATGAATACACCCATGACACATGTTAGGAGGGCATCAGATGCCCATAGGGCAACAGCGATCGTAGCTGAAGAATTGTAAGTGTATCTGACAACCCTAACATGTGCAATTGAATGTATCTCATGACAGATTGCACTGCCCATCCAGAGGACACATCGAACACTGCAAACACAACTGCGACAGGTTCCCCCCACACCCAAACGCTGCTGCATGGAGAATTCATTTACATAAGGAGTTTTGTTAGGAAATCTAATAACTCCAGATTTCATGGTCACTTCGAAGTGGTGTTGTCCACTCCAATTGTTGTAGAAGTGAAGGAGCTTCATTATTGGATACACCATTCTGATGTCTGGAGGATGCTCCCAAACACTACGTAATCATCTTAAAAGAACTTGATATTTTTCATACACCTCATTATTAATTATCAATTATTACCAGCCATCCTCTCATTACTGCACATGCCCGTACATATCTTCTAAGATTTTACTCTTTCTTTTTTTCTCTCTCCTTTCTCTCTCTTTCTCTATTTCTCTCTGTTTTCTTTCTCTCTTTCTCTTTCTCTTTCTCTCTCTCTCTCTCTCTCTCTCTCTCTATCTCCTCCACCACCCTATATTTTGTGTGCATTCTTTTTTTTCCCCTTATGTGGGAAGACAGTGCAACCGGCAGCTTCAGAGACTTCCGTTTATGTTAGACAACGTATTACCTATGAGATTGTTCCTAGATGTTCATATTCACATATGTGTGGTATGCATTTTAGTGCAGGATTATTTACAATTTTAATGTTTATTTTAGGAATGTATTGGGGAGATTCTTGTATATGGGGAGCTAATATAAAAGTGGGGGATGAGGGGGTGCATTCACAAACATAACCAACATTACTGTAAATATGTGTAACAATAGTGATGAGCTTATTAACAATGTTAACAGATGTACCCCTCTACATATGAGTATGATTGCAAGCATGTTATTAGAAAAAAAACATTTTTCCCCATTTGTTTTAAATAATATTTTTTGTAACATAACCATGATATTAGCAGTATAAGTGCTGTGAACAAACCCATTGGGCCACATACGAGAGAAGAAGTACCAATCATAGAGGCACAGTGCCTGGCTCATCCTGTGCTGTATAGGGTTAAAGGCATACTCCAGGCACACAGAGTGTGACTAGAGATCATCAATCCAGATCCATCACAATGTAACAATAATCCAAAAGAAATTAAATGCCTGCAGCAACCATATTTGCTGATCCAAGGACTTACATATATAAACACTGGATGGCAAGAGACCACACTCAGCTGCTTGGCAGAGGGCTTCCTGGGATATGAAGAGAAACTCCTGGCCTAAGTAGAAGCAACCTGTGCACAAATCTGGTCAGAGCACATTACAAAGTTGACATGATTGCAGTGAAGGAAAAAACTGTGAAAGTCTCTGAGAAGAAACATATGAATTTTCCTTCCACAGGGAACAAACTATTTTTATCAGCTCTAACAAGTAATGCCCTCCTGGTTACTTTTTGGTCTGCGGCCAACAAGCATACTTGTACCTCCCGCCATCATGGAGGGACTACTGTTTGTTGGCAATGCCACACTCAGCCCTATTAGTAATCCCGGAAGAACACTGGCAACGGGGACCAATACACGATATGGCTCAACCGTTTCTCCCACATTTGAAGAACAGAATTCATTACCTCCACCAGAGTTTCACATCCTACACGGAAGAGGACAATATGAAAAGTTGCAGAGGAAGAAAATATCAAACTATCTAGCTAGAGAATCAGCAGCAGTTGATTGCAGAAATCCCTGATGAATACACACTTTTTAGTTTGGTAGAGACATTCTTTTCCTCGCTTTTGCTACCCGGCATGCAGGCAGCGGCCAATAAAAAATGGCTGCAAATTGTACGCTGGGAACTAGTTCAGTTGGCAAATGATACCGAGCATGGGTTCAATGTCATAAAGATTGAGCTGTGGGCCCTAATACTGATGACAATGCAGAACTGCTACGTCCTCAATATGTTGACGCCAATGGAAGGGGGTATGTGCCGAGAAATCAGGGAAAAATGCTGCATGTTTGTGCCTCTCAAATACACAGAGAACAGGTCATTATCCCAAATATGCAGCCATACAAGGTGCAGGAGTTCGCATGAAGAATGAAGGAGGAAACAAGGAAATTACTGGTTTGACGTTGCATTCGATTGGACCTGTCCTGGTTGGGCGCCATTGTGAAGATGCTGGTACCCATCATCATGCTCATCTTGGTCATCTTCTGCACCTACCAAATGGGCCTCTGGTGTTCTGCCAAAGCAGTCCGTAGTATTGCGATGATGGTGGTCTCAATTGGGGTTTTAAAGGTACCTCGCAATACAAAAGATAGTGAAATACAAACTGACCACACCATCCCTCACTTGATCCCCATCCCCTATGGAGATGAAGTGGACCTCTTATATCACACCACCATTGTCCCACCCTGTGACCCTAAAAACTATGAGGATGTATGGGTAAATCTGGCAGGCGATGGGGGATGCACTTATATGACATGTACTCCTAAGAAATGTGCACGATCAGGGCAAACCTTATGGTCCATGTGCAGGGCTAGGATACCACAAAAGGGGACCCCAAAATATGAGGCAGTTATAAGAAGGGAAAATGAGTGTATGCATGGGGGGAGTTTGTTACTATAGAAGTAATGAAAGGGGGCAATGTTGGGAAGGGAGTGAACCCATCCTGCCTCCCCCGTAGGTGCTTTAGGGTGAGGAATGCCCCATTGGAAGACCTCTAATAGCCCTGGGGGGAGTGAGGCATCCTAAAGGTCCCCACACAATCATAATATTATACGCAATGTCGACATTTAAACATAGTGCACGCCTGTAAGCAGAAACCATTATTAAGTAGCCATGGTCCAAGCATAGGGCCTGCATAGCCATGCAATATGTAGTGTGCTAAACACAGGCCATGACCTTGAAGGGGAAATCTGAATAGGTCCAAGCAATGATTAGAGGACCACGCTGCCAACCTCTACAGAAACCCTTCTTTGTTCTAAAGTTGTTGCCAATATGTTTGTTCTAGAATGAATGTGCACTGCGATGCCACAAAACAGTACTGGGTGCCTTGGTGAATGCGTTATCACAAACAAGTCAGAACAGGCATCCAACCCACACCCAGCCAACTATGAGTTAAAGCCCCTTCAGCTGTCCCAGTGCCGAGCCCCTGATTTGCAGGATACTAGTTGGCCCCAGACCACCAACCATAAACCAATCAACCACAAAAGATCTAAGAGCATGGTCGTCCCGCCTTTATTTTATAATGACTTGATTTGTAATGCAAGGTACATGGAGGGATACATTATAGTTCAAAAGTGAGGGTAGAAGCCTTGGAAGCCTAGAGACATGATTGGGATGAGTGAAGTATATGTAGGTTAATGTGACCTCAAGACCTCCCCTGTGCCAGTCTTTGAGCTTGCCTGCTGCACTGTATAATGATAGAGTAGCACTATTCACAAATGTAGCTAATTGCTGTTTGGACTTGGTTCCCTGGAGACGATGATCCCAGAAGACACCACGTGATGGAAGAAATACGGACTGGGCTGGGCCAATGGCCTGACATCCCCTATGGAACAGGCCGACCATGTATAGGGTCGAAGCAACCAGCCACACAGGTTTTCACTGTATACAATGATGTTCTCTATGATGCTGTGTCTCCTTTTAAGCTTCTGCTGGTACCCTTTTTTGGCAGAACGTTCCATGGCAGGAAAGTTCAGTGCTTATTCACCTATTTTTGTAGAAATAAAACTTGTTATCCTTACAAGAGTTTCTTGTGTGTTTTTCCCTAGCGGGTTGTATTTTTTCTGGTGTGAGCGTTTAAGGGTTTGTCCTTCACTTGGTTCAGAACATGTTGAAATCATTCCTACAATATTTTCATGCAAGTTGTTAAAGCAAAACTATAATTCCCAGAAACCCCTTATCACTCTGACAAAGAAGAGGAATGGAGGCATTCAGATCAGAGGTAGCCCCGAGCACAGGCAACACTCTAGTTATTGTGATAATGCACCTGTGCCTGCGACATTTAAAAGAAGATCACAAGACGAAACAGCAGACCGCTGGTGGGAGCGGCTGCAGCTCCTCGAGAGGACGGAGAATCGCAAGAAGCACGTTGGAGCCAACCGGCTCATAAGCCAACCTCATAAGGTGAGCAGAACAGGTAGACATGTGGAAGCTTTCACGCGGGGATGCCAGCAGTGACAACAGTGGTCCTGGGCATTCGTTGGTGGGACAACGCAAAGAGAAACCGACCGGGAAGCTGCGAGGAATGGAGAAGCCCAGCCAGCACCACAAGAGAAATGAAAATTGATAGCCGATCAGTGCGAAGGAGAGAGAATCCAGGGATTTCATTGGCAAAACGCAGACTGAGCAGGAGATGCCAGGAATAGCCGGTGAGTCCGTGCAGGGAAGACTGGAACATCGAGGCATATTAGCAAATGTACTGTATGTTATACATTGTGCTAAAGTGGTAAATGTTTGGAAGTGTGAGCAAAACACTAATGAGGAAATAGACTGTTACAGAAAGGAATTAGACAAGAGAGCTAATGTGATAAACTACCAAAGATGGAGTCACATAAACAGGCAAAAACAAAAGGGGGTGAATAATTGGAAGTGTGAGCCAAAGACTAATACGGAGATATACTATGAAATTAAAGAATTAGCCAAGAGAGCTAACAAGATGGAGTCACAGAAATAGACAGGTGCTAGAAGCCCTGGCAGGAGAGTATAGCAGGCAGTTGCAAGTGTGTGGAACAAGACGCCCTGGCAGGAGAGAATGACAGGCAGTTGCAAGTGTGTGAAACAAGAAGCACGGGCGAAGAGTGTACCAGACAGTTGCAATTTTGTGAAATAAGAAGTCATGGCAGGAGAGTATACCAGTTGATTCCAAATGTGAGACACATAGAAGCCCTGGTGGGAAAGTGCACCAGGCAATTCCGAGTGTGGGAGACAAGAATGAAGCAGAGAAAAGCCTGGCAGGAGAGTATACCAGGTATCCTGAAAATCAAAAGGCCAAAGATAGACACAGAGGTGTCTTTGATATTTGAACAAGAGGAAAAGACAAAGCTACTATTGCCACGAAATTGAGGAGGAAAATCCAGGGGAAGAGTGACACTCTCTGGATCAAGTAACTACAACCTTGAGAGACTTCATGTTGGAGTTATTCATTCCATCCTTTCGAACACTTTTGTAACTCTGAAGTCTAATGGCGTTACCCTTTTTCACCTTAAGATTTATTTCATTAGAATGTGAGAGTCAAATTAGTGTTTTGGACAGAGGACAGTTTTCTTTGGGACACCCTAACACTGACAAATCCTTAGACAGGGATGGCTTTTCCCAACCCCTTTATTTTCATCAATATAAATCTTTGGCTAAAACCATATATAATCTTGACCTTCCACTTAGTCCACATATTTTAACTCATTATAATCCAGTAATGTGCTTGTCTGAAGCTAGGCTGAAAAAACGTGCCTGTCTGGCTGCCATTTTGGATTACAATCTTTTCCTTACAAATAAAGATGCATCTCACTTGTATTGATACTTAAGGTGTCTTTTGCATGTTCCTAAGGGGTGTGGTAAGCCCTTTTTAAGAAAATGAAATGTCAAAATGTGGCATGGCCTAGCAGAAGTTTACATCCCCCGAGCAGTGGGGTTTTGCATGTGCTCTCGTTCCTAGAAAACACAAATAGAGCTGTTAAAAAGTACAACTTCCTGAGGTGCATTGTTTTGGACACTGCGGACAGACTTGTATGAAATGTACATAAATGTAAATGTTTTAAGTGTTTAATTTATTATTTAAAGTGGAGCGCGGTACAGGGTTCGGGTAACCAGTATATGGGTTGGCATCGCTTAACAGTAGCACAGTACTGTGAGTTACTGTCTGTCCATCGGTCTGTACATCCGTTGGGATTAGTCCATGGTCAGATGGTGTTGAAAATGACATGGTTTTACAGATTTGTGAAATTGGAAAATTGTGTCAGCATTTCGAGCTCATACTGGGATCGAGTTCCAAAGGGTGAGTTCTAAAAATAGTTTCCCTTTGAACTTCAGGGGAAATGTTCTAAAAAAACAAAACCGTTTTCTCACACTATTGGTGGAACATTTTCTGAGGTAGAGTTTGTGGAAGTTTGCCACAAAAATACTGATTTGAATTATATCAAATTTTAATAAGAATTTGGCATCTCACAGTGCACAGAACATAGTGTATGGATCTGATGCAGTGATTGTTTGCCATGGCCTATAGCTATGCAAAGTGGGCACTGCAGGGTGGGTCACAGTAGCCGAGGCATTCACGGCGCAAATTGTTCTCTGGGCATGCTCATTGGGAAGGCTTCCTGTTTTGCACCACGTGCCCCAGGCACAGTTAACAAACACACCAGTCCCAAATGGACATGGCAGTAGGTTAGATTCAGTTGGCACGGATATGTGTACCATTCCTAGATTATGCCAAAAATCGCAACCTGGGCATAGGATCATCTGGCGATGACAGATAATCATAATCAGCAGGCATTGTTGGTATCTGCATGGTGACGTAGCATGGAAAATGCCCAGGCCTTAAATACAGCTTCAGGGTATGCCTAGCATGTCTTGCTGGTATGTGTACTGTATCTTTAAGCCCCCTGCACAATGCTGGAGCAAGGGAGACAAGGCTGTCCTTGAAAGTTCTGGAGTAGCAGGGGCCACCTTTTTGGATAATACTTTCATAGAACAGACTTGTCTAGAAACCACATCAGGTGTTATGGGTGAAAAAGAGGGACGTAGGAGGGGAGGGCATAGAGGGGTAAAGGGAGGCCTGAGAGCAGGTGAGGGAGAAGGGTGAGGAGTAGAGGAGAGTGAGGACAAGATGTCCTGAGTTTGGGAAATGAAGTGAGAGGCTAGAGAAATGTATAGCGCCAGGGAAGGCAGAGGAGAAGTGGAGACTGCAGTAAGGTTGGCGTGTTCCTTGCAGATTTTGAAAAGTTCAGCTGTGTTGTTAGTGGCTGCAGAGAAGCAATCTTGGATATCGGCCCTCTTCTCCAAGAAGATGGAGAGATTGTATTGCCTTTGGAGCAGGCGGCAGGCCATTTGTCATAAGACATGCACAAGGCCTGCCACTTCCACTCAGCCACTCTGCACTTGTGTTTCAGAATGGCCAGGATGGTGTCATACCAGGAATTGCACTTGGAGGCAGGTGTTCCTGTGGATCCACATGACAGGAGCAAGGATGTTCAGAGTGTTGGAGATGGAGAGTTACATGTTAGCAAGTGCTGTGACTGAGTGAGACTCAGTGGAAGTAGTGGGAGGGGGATTGAAGGTGACAGCAAAAGTGGCAACTGACACTCGCTTCATAGGTCGCATGACGGAGTAGTAGGTTGGCAGTGAGGGCGGGGGCTTAGCTGGGGGACCCAGGAGGTCCAATTGAAAGGAAAGGAGAGAATGGTCAGTCCAGGAGAGAGGAGTAATGAGAGTGTTGGAGATTGGGATGTCTGAAGAGATGAGAGCATCCAAGGTGTTTCTGGCTGAGGGCATCGGACTTTAGGGAAGAATAAAGAGTCACAGGGGTTGTGGAAGAGCCCAGAGGCCTGCTCAGGGGTGCCGAGGTGGATATTAAAGTCTACAAGGAGGAGAAGCGTGGAGAAGGAGGGAAGGAGAGAAGAGGTGAGGTCAGCCATTCAGAGAGGAAGTGGGAGACAGAGCCGGGGTCTGTAGATGGTGGAGTCAGAGAGATGCCAGGAGAGACACCAAGACTGCAGACAAGACATTCAAAAGAGTAGTAGGCCTGAGTGGGTATGATAGTAGCAGGTACCCACTCAGGGAAGATCAGAGCAATCCAACACTGGGCCAGTTAGACCAGGGTTTAGAGAGGATTGTGTAGTGTCAGAACTCATGAAAGAGCTGGCATTGAACCACCTCTCTTTGAGAGCGAGTACATCTAGGCGGAGGTCTACAAGGAGGTGGCAGATGTCAGAAGAGTGTATGACTGCAGAGCAAGAGTTAAGGGTAGCTAAGTGGAGAAGGTTGCCACTTTTTTAGTTGTTCTGAGCAGGGGTACAGGAGTGTGGTACACCCGTCAGAGTTGGCAGAGGGGCCAGAGGGGTGGCAGTCTGCCTGTGGAGGGACCTTCTCCTTACTACAAATGAGCATACATGCTATTGCCTCATAGGCCAAGGGAAGGGTCATTATTATGGGATAATGACCAACAAACGAGTTATGGCTTAAGGTGATAAGGCTATTAGCACATGCTTTGGGTTTTCATGGTAATGTAAAACTGTTACAATAGATGGACTAATGCAAATAGACAAACTGAGTTATTCATTTAAATGTGTTTTTATTTTGTTGCATTCAAATAAGGTTGTTTCCATAAGTGTTCCATTTCAATTTCAAGCTTAGGTATACTGGAATGGGTTTAGCATGAAAACACATTAGCTGTCATATAAAAGCAAAAGCATTTGCCAATGCGTTAGGATTCTCTTTGTTGTGTTAAATACAATGTTGCGCCAAAAACACTCATTCCAGGAAGGAAGTGACTTTTTGATAACTTGATAACAAATATTGCCTGTAAATTGCTTTGTTGTTTCTCTATTTGCATTTAAAGCCAGAATGTAGTCAACAGCAGTAGTTACTGACTGGACTATGAATATTCTGATTGGCCATGGGAAGGTCAATAAGGATTTCCATGCACATTAATAGATAATACATTTCTAAAATCGACCCCTTGTGAGAACGTTAATGTTCTAAACAACCAACAAACTGCCTAATTTTGTGACATACTCTACCATTTAACTTTTTACAGGCCGTAGCCCCAACTTGCCTCTTGAGGGAGTAAACTGTCACACTCATGAAGACGGTTCAAAAGCTCAGAATCAAACATCTGTACTGTTGAAGCATTTTGTCTCAATCAGGCTTGCAGTCCGTGCCACATGTGCGACAAAGCCCCTTAGCAGAATTTGATACTGAGTCCAAAGACGTATTTTCAATTTATGTCATGTGGCTTAGCACACCCTCAACCACATCCATTTGACAAACCAAGACTGTAATTAGTTAATTTGTTTCCCTCACTGTTATGTAATGAGCAGGACCACTATAGATCCTAAGCCTACAGCTCCCTCTAGCTATTCGAATTGGCATTTTCTCTATATATCTTAAAGCAACAGCTCCCACTAGTGGTGACACCAAGTGTGAAGCTATGCACATTTGCTTCATCTCTCTACATCCTTAAGCAACAGGTCCCTCTAGTGGTGACAACAGGTAAAGCTATGAATGTATCTGACAAATATACATCTGGCCTTTTATTATACTGTTAGATATGTAGGTGTACACTTCCTTAGTTGTTCTTTTTCTGCTGTGGTAACCATCACCATGTACAACTGATTATCACTCCGGGAGCTGCCAGGAACTCATGTGCAATTGTGCACATGTGCAGTGCGTCGTCCGGTTGAAATCCTCATTCCTCCTTCAGACGCAGAGAAATCTGGACCAGGGTCTGACTCTTCCGGGGGAACAGGACCCTGTCTCCTGTACCTGTCAATCAAGGCTTCTGAGACACCGATCTCTACCCAGAAGCAACTTTCATGACTGCATCAAACAGACGGTAAACTCAACAGCATGGCGTTGCTTAATGGAATCCTAAGGCCGCAGCACAATGGCACTTTCCATTGCAAATTTATGCTCTCAGCCTCGCCAAAGATGCTTCTTCTTTTACCCACAAATATATCGGTACTATTTCATAGTTTTTCCCTGAGTTCACTTGAGATTGTATCATTCACGCCAAAGCTTTTGTCCAAGGTATCTGCACCCCTGAGTACACTCTGCAGAATGTTGTTGTTATCTTTCTAGCTCCAAAACAAAACGATCTAAGAAGTTGGTTTTTAACTTTAAGGCAAAGGTAATCTCGGTAAAGGTTGACAATCAGAATAACAGCAAACTCTCTTACCTTGTCTTCAAACTCAATGTGGATATTAGGGAAATACCTGAGTCCCCCTCTCCCAGCCTAAGGAAACAGGCGTGGAGTGGAGGCGTCAGGGAAACCCTTGGTCGGGAAAAAACCCTTGTAGCTGGGGATCGTTGAGAGTTCCCGGCGAGGACTGTCGCGGCTCGTGAGCGTCGGGAGGCAATCCCCGGAGGTACGAAGGAGTCGAGGAGTCGAGGATGTCGGTGTCCGTGTCTTTGCCTCTGACTTGGGAGGAATTCTAAAAGGTTTCAGGTGTTGGCAACAAAGTGGTTGGCGTTCGGCAGACTGAGAAGGGATACAAGGTAAAGATAAGTAACAAATACTTTTTGGCTGATCTAAGAGAGCTGGAGATACGTAGCGTACCTACCCTAGCATATAATTCCTTCTGTGAGAAGTCGTGACTTCAATGGGAGAGGAGGAGTCTGGGTATTGTAGTTCAAGAGGTGGAATGTGTCTGCCTTTGCTAATACAGAGTGGGAAAGAAAAAGGGTTAACTGCGGGTTCACTGAGAAGGGGAGAGTAGAGAGAAGGGAAGAGCTTACTTACTGGGAGGCAAGTGTCGAAATGACTAAGTAAGAGTTGGGTGTCGGGAATGGCTGGCCTGTGAATGGGTCCGCGAGGAGGCAACTAGCGGAACAAGAGAAAAGGGATTAAGAAAGCAAAAATAGGAAGAGAAGAGGTTACGTAGAGCGGTCTGGGATATCCAAATGAATCCTAAATTACTCACGGAGCGTGGCTCACGATAGTCGTAGCAACGCGCTGGTCCATTGGTGTTGATGTGGGAAATACTCTTCCGTGCTGACGGGGAGGAGTCACACCCTCCTGATCTGATCGAAAGACTGGACCAGCGCACGAAGGACTGGGTGCCATTTTGGAAGGATAACTTCGTACCCCTTGTACATACCGCCAACGGCGCCACACAGACCAATTCCGCGTTGCACTCGTGACAGTTGTCCTTTCGATGCAACATGCGTTAATTCCCAGTGATTCAACTTCAATATAACTTTTTTCTAGAGTACATAACATTTCACTGACTCAAACTGGAGCTTGCGTTAAATCTATCAGCGCAGCAGTAAGCAATTAAAACGCCCGCCCTTCCTGAGTGGGTGTGGGAACTTCTGCTGGCGGGCTGTGGGTACTCCGTTGGCTGTTTCGCCCACCAAAACACTGTGAGTCAGTTTCCAGACCCACTCTTGGCCAGCTCATGACTAAATTGTAGTGTCCAAGTGCTCATGAAGTATCATGTAAGTTGTAGGTCAGTTTCTGTATTCAGTTTAATAGTTCACGCTATAATAACTATGTATATGGACCCAAGGATGCCCACCACCCAGGTAACTGACCTCCAACTGTCCCGGGTGGAACACTTAGGGGAAACATTCCAAGAGGGTGGAACAGTCAGATGGTATTTCCATTGTGACCTCACACACACACACACAGTCTGACATCACTACAATCCATATAACACCATGAAACAAAGTAAAAGCCAGAGGTCTCGCTCGGGGGAAATCCCCATGCCCAAGTAATGGAGGAGTCCAGGCATGTGACAAAGTTACTGCTTTAATAATGGAATTTCAGAAAAAGAAAACAGGGCGCGGCACAGACGTCTCAAGATTTCCAATCCTCTCAAATCATTACAGGTTTGTCATGGAGTTTTCTTACACAGTGACATCACAAGCAAATGATCCATTTCACAAACCTAAGGTGGGATTTGATTGGTTAGTGGGGTAAACTACATATAGCATCCATACGGGGCTAGTGTTCCAATTGGATATACTTTATCTGGTAGCTCCGCCTGCGACCATCTCCCAAACGTTGCAATACAGGCATGCCAGGCTGGCACATTTCTATTGGCTCTTGCAACAACGTGTGAACTAGCGTGGACGGTGGGTAGGGATTGGCCATTGTGAGGCTTCTCAGTCTGGGAAAGCAACCAGCACATGAGCAAAATAGGGGGTGGGGAGAGGGGTCCCAGGATGCTGCATGCTCCAATAAGGTTGCCACCCTCTGACAACCTGGCCACCAGGAAGGTCATTCCAGCTTCCGACTTCATGCTGTATCACTTCTGTACCCGTCTGTCTTCAGTTTGATGGGAACACTGGCCTCTGCCTGGCTCGAATGAGTAGGCTTTGTCTCCCAGGTTTAGATCACGTGTGCAGGGACCTCAAATCTATTTTTCATGCTCACATGTGCGAGAATGTTCAGCTTTTAACCATGAAGGTGTCCTATCGCTACTGCTGATGTGCAACTTTCTCTCCCTTGGCGTCCTTGGTGCGAATATGCACAATGGCTGCACTGTCAGTCTGGTCTTCTTGAGCCTCTTCAGTGCCTTCCCTTCATTCCAATGGCTGTGCGGCTTCCATCTTGATTTATATAGCCACTCATGTTAGTTGTATTCTTCATCAAGCAAGCAGTTGTATGTATTCTTGTGTGATTATCAGTTCTGCATAAGAAAGAGAAGGTGTATGTAATCTCTATCTTAGTGATTGTAAGCATGTTCTTCGTGTTGTAGAGCAGTACCTCTTCTCTCCCAGCATCCACATCGAAGCTCCTCCTCCTTGGAGACTTCAAAATTCACATTGACTCCTCTGATGCTGACTTTGGGATCATCTGCAACCTCTGTGACTCTCTTTCCCTCACCATTCTTCCCTCCGGTCAGACACACTCAGCTGGACACAGCTTGGATGCTCTCATCTCTTCAGACATCCCCATCTCCAACATTCTCATTACTCCTCTCTCTCGGTCTGATCATGCTCTCCTGTCCTCTCACTTGGACCCCTGTGTCCCCTAGCTAAGTCCCTGCCCGCACTACTAGCCTCCTTCTCCATCATTCGACCTATGCACCTGCATTTATTTTTTATTTATTTGTTTATTTGTAATGCGCCGAAAGGTCACAAGCATCAGGGCGCAGTATATAAACACTAATGACACAAACTAGACTCAAAACAAAGGCACAGGACACTTGGTAATACCAAACGGATAACCTATAACTGCGTGGCTACACTGGTGTACTGGGCTTACTTAAACAGATGGGTTTTCAGTTTCTTTCGAAATTTTAAGTATTTCAGCTCCAGTCTCGGTTTTACTGGTAGTTTATTGCACTTGCCAGCTGCTACTATAGGAAAGGCTTTGCCCAATTCATTAGAGCGCTTGTATGGTTCAACGGCAACCGTACCTGTGGCTGCCGATCTTAGTGCTCGCCCTGGCACATCAAGGTTGATCTTAGATTTAAGGTAAGCAGGAGCTTTCCCATAAATACATTTGTGGGCCAAGCTCAGGGCCTTGAACTGTCCTCTGTCTTCCACTTTCAACCAATGCAATTACTTTCTGGCATCGCTAATTGCCATGATTCCATTATGGGCCCAGCACGGTCGGGCACAGCGGAGAGGTGTTTTCCCCCATGCTAGAGTAGGGAGGTGATGGACAGGTATGGTGGCTGGCTGGTGTAAGCGTGTAGAATGGAGCAAAGCCACAATCTGCACCAGCGCGCCTACCAAGGGAGAGGGAATGCCCGGCACGTGCAAAGGAGTGCCGAGCATGTGCTAGGAACCAACGGCCCTGGCAGTCTAACGCTGACAGGGCGTGGCCCAAGGCTATAAAACCACACTCCGGACCGCACCCTGTGCTTAGCGTTTCTTCTGCTCTTTGCCGTAGCAGTGTCTTGCTTACCACTCTTGCTCTGAGTGTATCTGTAATCGACTTTACGTGGATGGAAAGCAGTGGAAACTCACATGAAGAAACGAGGATCCACGCCCCCGCATAAAGACTTTGTCTCTGCATTTGTTTTTGTTTTTTCCCGAACAGCACCCAGAACGACGGGTGGGGCTGCTCATCCTGGACATTGGTTCTTTGTTGCCTGCTCATCCTGGATATTGGTTCTTCGTCACCTGCTTATCTTGGGCATTGGTTCTTCATCACCTGCTCATCTTGGATCTTCCTGATTTCTCCAACTGTTGTCATTCCCACAGTATCCAAGGACCTGAAAAGCAAAGTAACAGTGTGAGAGATCCCATTCTGTTCTTTGGCCGCCGCCCACCCCAGTGCCTATAGTGTTCACCTGCGCATTGATTCCAGCACTGTTCCTTCAGCATCTCATTGCGGTGTCGGCCTTCAGTCGCTCAGCTCCTGTGAAGAAGAAAGACAACGACATTGTGAAAGCAAGTTTGACACCTGTGTTTAACCAAGACTTACCTGTTCACCACGTTTAATCAAAACTTACCTGCTCACCGTCGCATCCTGTGTCTCGCAGCTGGCCTGGACCACGCACATTTGGTGAAGTTACTGGAGGACGATACATACATGAGGACCTCGACCATAGTCGCAAACATTACAGTGAGCAGTGCTCGCTTCGCGCCAGTTAGCCAACCCAGGCTATGAAGGGGAGGGGCAGAAGGGGAGGCCCTGTGCTTATACTTACCCTGTATTTACCCTTAGGTCACCCTGACCCCCTGAACAATACATCCCAGAAGTCCCAAAACCACCCAAGTCCCTCCCAACCTCATGGCCCCCTGGGAGTTAATCCCCAGTCGACCAGTGGGGAAAGGAGTGGCAGGGGCGAGCATGAGGGTGAAAGCAACCAGCGAGGGGGCTACAAATCGGTACAGACTGGACCAGGCACTTCTGCAGGGTAGCAGAGGTAAGAGTGACAGCTAATGTGCGCAGACTTAGACTTTTGTTTCATTGTCATAACTGCGTTATGTTGGATTTGTTGGTATTTGGCAACACAGTATTTGTTTGCTCCAAACAAAAGTGTGTTTCCATAATCCAGTCATGAGAGAATGGTCGCTCTTGCTATAATAGTGCAGTTTTCATTGTTCAAAAAAGGTTTGATTGCTTTCAATAGCCTGAGGTAGTAGTTGCAGTTCTTACTAACGTAGTGGGTTTGAGCATTTGCACTCATAAATGTTTCGAGCATCATCCCTAAAGTTTTAATTCTAACAAGTACTTGGACGAGGGTATCTTTGATCAAGAAGGATTCGTATTGCTGGGAAAGTTTAGCGCTGGCTTGATGAGACCCAAAACCATCAGCTCCATTTTTTTACCTTTTAGGCACATCCAACGGTGATCCATCCAAGATTCTACTGTGTTTTGCTGTCTTTCTCATAGTCCCCGCTTAATTCCACTACCAGCTGAGTATCGTCAGCATAGTTAGTGAAAAAGTTGTTGATGTTTTCCAGGACTAGGCATTAGAATCGCAGGTAACGTTTAAATAGCAACAGAGACATACTTGCTCCTTGAGGGACGCCACAAAGAATATCCGTTTCAAAGGAAAATGTGTCTCCTCAATGCACTCTTGGTTTCCTGTCTATTAAAAACAAGGTTATTTAACTATTAGCCTCCTCTGAGCAAATGGCTGTTTTCTCTAGTGCCTGCTTAAGGAGATTGTGATCCAGGAAGTCAAAGGTGGTACTTAGGTCAAGGAGCATGTGCAAACCATCATTTCCCTTATCTATTATACCCAGCATTTTTGTCTGGAGATCAAGCATGGCTGTTTCCGTGCTGTGTGCAGTACAGAAGCCAGATTGTTGTTGATGAAGTATCTCATTAGCTTCAACTATAGATGAGCAAGTGGACACATTCTCCCTAGTTACTGCCCCCTCATCCCCACCCTATTGGAATGACAGACGAGGAGCCACAATTGGGAACCCAGGCACAGGTTTGTGCTACATGACCATACCACATTGATTATATGAAAGACGATATGCACTCAGGCAGCCATCCAGAAGATATCCTTACTTGAGAAAGTGGAGGAAAGCTACCAGGAAGGATGTGCCTTGCTGAGTTGCCGGAGGGCAGTCATAACCAAAATGGTGCATGATATGGATGTACATTAAAAAAAAAGTCTAATGACAGCAAAGGAATGTCCCAAAGGAGATATATGAATCCATACTGAAAGGATATGAAAATCCTCAAAATAATAATGTTACTGAAGTACTAAGACAAATAGGTGCTCTATGATGCAGTACATGTGAACACAAAGAAGAATGAGTTACCCACTGGTCAACAACTGTAAATACGCTGAAATGCAAGGTAGAAAGAATATGTATAAGCATGCTTATAAGTGGTATACATTCAACGTTTAAAACAACCATTAGAAGAAGATGGACGGCAGCTTATGTTAATCAACCCAGCTAACTCTAAATATGAGCCAAGGATCTTGATGTGGAAAGATGATGAAGAGCTGTTTTCCTTGCAAAATAAAAGAGTACATCGGCTTGGAACCAAGGCTGCTATTAAGAGAGATGGAGGAAAAGGGAGTCTATGAGCAGACCATGCGAAATAATATATTTCACAAAGATTAGGAGGAACAAGAAACGTTATGGGTGCAAAATATTAGACAATTAAAAGGGCATACAGTTAATATGGGATAGAGCGAGCAAGTCTCTAAAGGCCAAGGGGAGCAACTGCGCCCAACATAATTGAATAAAATGATGTTTAATACACTGTCAAAATGGACAAATTCATTGTCTTGTAACATGTGACGAAGAGCTCGAAAACAAGAGCTATTCATTAAGCCCAAAGCTAAGATAATGTCCTGAGAAAGTGCAGACTGGAAAGGTCAGTCCTCAAACAGAAGACACTGACATGAGGCCTACCAATGAGAGTGGGTAGACTAATTAAGAAAACAAAGGGAAAGCTGGGGTAACTCTAAGCACCTAGGTTTCGTTTCTATGTACGTGCTGCTAGCAGGGCAAATGTCCAAGGTTGGAGTTGGGTTGCCAACCAATTCAAATAGTCTGCCATGCACTTTTTTGTACAATGTTGCAAAGTATTATTCCACTGCCACATTCTCTGCTATGATGTGTGTCTTATACCATAGAAGTAGCTCAGGGTGTGTGTTACGGATAAGAAACCGCCAATGAGGGAAAAACATGAGTATATTCTATAGTTAGATATATTCCATTAATCCAATCCCACCCCTCGATAGGTCATTGAAACTTGCCACGTAGAATGATGTCATAGATTACGCATCCAGCATTATATAAACTATGAATGATTGAAAAGTCATTGTAATCCTACATGAATCTATTTCATGAGTGTTTATTCGCCCTGCTTTACTTGGTTGAGATTAAAGCAGTATTTTACCATCTCCTTTGACTCTTTCCAGTTATTTGGTCTGAGATATTGTATTGGTAATTCCTTCTAGCACACAGATGCTTCAAGGTGCTAAAGCACAAAGCAAGTGTCAGTTGCTGCTTTTGCCGCCACCTTTACTCCTCCCGCTGACTCACTCTGACACTGCCCTAACTAACCTGAAACTCTCCATCTCCAACTCTCGGGACATCCTTGCACCTGTCATGAGGAGCCAAATTAAAACTGCCTCCAAGTGCAACTCCTGGTATGACTCGGAACTGTCCGCTCTGAAACGCAAGTGCAGAGCAGCTGAACGGAAGGGGCAGGCTTCAAGCACATCCTCTTACATACTGGCTTGCCGCTTGCTCCATCTGCTCGAAGAAGAGGGCCTATATCCACGCCTGCATCTCTGCGACCACTAAACACTCGGCTGAACCTTTCGAAATCTGCAAGGAACTCACCAACCCTACTGCAGTCTCCACTTCTCCTCTGCCTTCCCTGGCCTTCTGTACTTCTCTGCCCTCTCAATTTCTAAAACTCAGAACAGCTTGTCCTCACTCTCCTCTACTCCTCACTCTTCTCCCTCACCTGCTCTCAGGACTCCCATGGCCCCGCTCTCCCCTTCCCTCATGATCTCCTCTTTTTCTTCCAAAACACCTGATGTGGTTTCTAGACAAGTCAGCTCTTTGAACGTCTCATCCAAACTGGTGCTCCCTTGCTCCTCCAGAACTATCAGGGACAACATTGTCTCCCATGCTCCAGCCTTAGCTGATATCTGCAATCACTCCTTTGCCACTGGATCCTTCCCCTCACTCCTCAAGCACTCCCTTGTGCACACTCTTTACGCCCCACCTTAATGGTAATATGATAATGATAATGATGTGTTATTTATATAGCGCCTTAATCCAAAGCGCTTTACAGAGCACATATTTATATACAATATCACCCAACCGAAATTGGTAGGCATTTATCGACCTCGGAAGGATGAAAGGCTGAGTTGGCCTTGCCGAGATTCAAACCTGCGACCTGCAGATCACACTCATATTGCAGCAGTGACCGTTCAACCCGCTGAGCTATCTTACCAACTTAATATGCTTGTTCTGTGTTCATCACCACTATTGAGCACCACTGAGGCTTGTCTGGATAGTGGCATACTGTGCCTCTTCAATGGGTGACCAGACAGTCGTCTGGGGGTGCAAAGAGGTGAGAGAATAGGTGCAGCAGGATTAAAAAAAGAAACAGACCCACAATAAGCAATGTACAAGTGGTTTGAGGGCAAATGGCTCTGATTGTGGCAGGTGGGATGCCTGTGTAATTCTTGGTAATGGATTAAAGCCCTGATCATGACAAGTGGAAATAAAACCGACCTGCAAAACCGGCATTTTACATGAAGGTATTTTCCATCACAATAGTTCATGGTTCTAGAATTAGTCAACACTTCAATGCTTGATGGGCTGGAGATGTGCTCAGGCGGAACCTTGAAGTGGGGACGATTATTCATCGGATAAAGTTTAAAACATCCCCCTGGTCACCAATGGAATCATCTGCTGTGTATCACAAAATTCCCATGGTAGGTCTGAGGTTCTTTCTCTTTAGCATAAGTCCATGGTGTGTATGTAGGACATTGCACAATTCATACATTTGCATGAATTAGTAAATTAAATAAAATCAGCTTTATTTTGAATGATTTAATATTCATGCATAAAAGCATCATAAATATGAAAAGTCAACATTTGTATCAATCGTTAATTGCATTTTGCTATTCCTAATCTTAAAAACAGAAAGTAAAAAAAAAAGAAAAAAAAAAGACAGACAACTTTATAGAAAATGGGCATATAACATTTGAAGGAATAGTAAGGCTGGGTGACTTTGACTAAAGTGCTGATGCCTACAAGCTGGAACAAGGCTTCTTGCTTTCAGTAGGGAACATGAAAGGAAGTAATTCCTCAGTTACAACTAAAGCACAAACACTGCATATATCACTAAAATGCATACCTTTAAACTCAGCCACAATTGAATCTAGAGGAAACAGTTTCATCCTAAAACCGGCTACTCAGGACCTAGGATGCTCCAAGAAGCGTGCCCACATCCAAGCCCCCATCTGTAGAGACACTAAAAACACGGCCAAACTTTTCAAAATCTGAATGGAACTCACCAATCAACTTTCAGTCTCCACTTATCTCCTTCCTTCGCAGGCTCTCTACAAAGCCTTGGACTCCCACTTCACATCTAAAACTCAGGACATCCTGTCCTCACTCACCTCCACCCCCATATCATCGTCCACGCCTACTCCCTTGCTTTCCCTGCCTCCCTTGGGCCCCCTCCTCCAACCCCCTCAATCTCCTCCATCCTACCCATTACACCAGATGTGGTCTCTAAAGTGGTCCACTCCATGACAGCCTCCTCCATACAGGTGATCCCCTGCTCGTCCAGTACCATTAAGGACAACATCTCCTTTCTCGCCCCGGGTCTTGCTGACTTCTGTAACCACTAATTCGCCAATGGCTCTTTCCCTTGATCCCTCAAGGAGTCTCTTGTGCATCGTCTCTTAAAAACACTGTCTACTGACTCCTCCTGCCTGCCAACTACCACCCTATATCTGCTACCCTCTTCCTGGCTAAACTCTTGGAAAAGTTGGTTCTCCCCCAACTGACCCACCGCACTGATCTTGTTCGTGCATTCCCAATCATCAATTTAGATTCCGGGAATCCAGAGGCATGGAAACTGCTCTCCTGAACACCTGTGAAACCATGCTCACAAAGCTTGACTCCAACTCTCCTGCTGCTCTTATTCTCTTCGATTTCTCCTCCACCTTTGACACGGTCAACCATTCCATCCTCTTAAAATGACTCTGTGACACCCTCGACATTACTGACCGGTGACTGGACTGGCTGACCTCTTTCATCATTAAATGCCCCTCCCGGCTGCAACTGGGCCCCTTCTCATATATGTTAGGCAGAAACTTGTGCAGTTCCCTCTGGGACCACTGCAAAAGATTTAGGACTACAGGTGTTTGGCAGTAAACCCACTTGGTAGCAGTCTGTACCACACAGATTCACTTGGTAGCTGTGGCTGAGCAGTCAGACTTTCCTCAAGAAGAGTTAGGCAGTATACAGAGTATTCACACTAGGTCAAGAGAACACAGTAGAACAAGTAAACACTGATCCGGGCTTGGTGTAAAGGAGATATAATTATTTATTTAAAACCACATCTAGAAAAACACACAGGCACTAATAGTAAGCAATTCAAAAACACGGTCACTAAAAAATATACACTCCCTTAAAAGAATATTAGACAAGTCTTAAGTAAAGCCCCACTTATTTTCAGACAGTGGTGAGCGTTTAACTTAGATGGCACTCTAATAATTCGTTTTAAAAAGGGAGAGAAGAGCAGAGAATAAATTTAAACAGATCCCAACACTTTTTCACGAACACACAAGAGAGAAGGCAAAGTATCAGAGTCAATAGGCTGTTTCCGCTTTAAGAGGATCAAAATGAAATGTGTCTAAGGTCACACGGTTGCAGTGCACAAAAGTCTTGTAACGGTTCAAAAAGGAGTTGGACCAAGGAAAGGGACCAGTTAGAGGGTCAAGGCGGCCAGCCCAGTCCAGAAGGTTAAGGAGTTATTATTACCTTGTTGCAATCTTTAGAAAGGGAGGCCTTGCGGACACGGTACCTTAAAGTGGTGAGAACGCTCCAGCGGGGGCAGTTGTTCCTGGCAGCGGGTGCAAGTCGATGCTTCGTCCGGGGGAAGAGAGGATCTCGTCATGGAGGAAGACAGGAGTCCGTTGCACTGCAAGGGAAGAAGCCAGCAATGGAGTTTCTCAGGTACAAGGAGCAGTCCAGTGATTCGCGGTTCAGTGGTGAGTGGCTATCCGGCTGCCGCGGTGCTTGGCACGGGCAGTTCGACCACAATGTGCGAAGAAAGAAAGGTAAACTGGTTGTGCCCACCAGTCAGGGGAAGAAGCCTCTCCAGTTGGGAGATCTTCTCTGTCGGAGGGAAGTGGTGAGTCGGTTCTGCAGGGCTCCACCGGTGGTGTCGTCGTGGTAGGTCGGCTCTGCTTCTCCCTCGTCAGATTCTTAGGTCCTGTGGCGACTTCTGAAGTTCCAGTCCCCAAAGCCCTGCTTTTATGAAGAAACCCCCCATTCACTCAGCCGAGCTGTCACTCAAACATGCTAAGTGGTGAGCTGGCCGGCTCACCACTTGGGCGAATCACACAAGAGTGCGACCTGAATTACCAAGGTAACTCGGTCCAGGGTGCCTAAACCCACTCCCACACCCCTGTGGTACCCAGACAGAGTGGCACCACTTTTGGAGGCTTCTGTGGAGAAGCCTGCCAAAAAGTGGAACAAAGGGCTCGACTTGGGTTGGAGTCACAGAAGAGAACACAAACGCCATTTTAGAATCGAGTCTTGGCAAAAACAACCAACCAGAGAATTAATATTAATTAAATAAACCGGCGGTATGTTCGAGGCTATGAGAATTAAATAATTAAAGTTGGTAGCTGCGAACAATGGGAAAATCCCATTGGAAAATATTCGCAGTCGAATATAAAAAGTAGTTTCCACTGCCACCAGCCAAAACTCGATCAGGGGGGACAGAGATGTGTTCCCTCGACTAACAGATCCCGGGGCAACCGAATTGCCCCGACCAGTACGTCCACAATATGATGGTTTGTACTGGTTTCTGTTAATAATTTGGGACTAGTAAAGCCAATGGTGACTTTACATGCCCTGGGAGACAGTCGTCAGTCCCAGGGTACGGAGTCTATGGTGGGGTGTCACTATGACACCCCGGTGTTACTGCACAGAGGGTGCTGTGTAACACACATAGTAAAAACACATGAGACCCTATGGAGTAAAGGACCCCATAGCCCATAAAACACATTACCAATCAAAGGAATACCATTAGTCATGTTCAAGAGTGGGAGAAAAAGAGTCTCACTCTTGGCAGGAGGAAAAAAAAAAAAACTCCAGAAATCCAGCAAAGCTGCTGGGGGACTCACTAGGTTAGGACATTCAGCCTAAAGAGAGAATTCTCCCTAACACTCGCCCCCCCCTCCCCCCTCAGACTAAGGGAAAGGAGGATTTAATCCACTCCTGGATGAATCTCATACCTCTAGTCTATGACATACATCCTAGAGAGACCATCAGCATTTTGGTGGTGACACCCTGACCTATGTTCTATGGTCAAATCAAAGGTTTTCCTTTGTAAGCTATATGACCTACAAACCCTTTGAGTAACATCAGTCTTTTTAAAGTTATAGGGGATCTGGTTGACCAGTCCCTCAGAAGTTGTTACAACTTCTGAACCTGTGTTAGGCTTTTTCAAGGGGTCCTTATAAAGTATTCCCTTAGATCTAGAGGGGCCTCCAGAGGTCCTCACCACCTATCTGTTGGGAGAAGGTTGGATTTTTGGCCTCTTGGTTGGAGGGGATGGAGATAAGCAAGGTACATGCTTCTCCTTCCTCTTAGATCTACCTTTTCCTACTTTAGGAGTTTCCCCCTTAAGTCTAGGAATTGGGTTGCAGTCTTCTGTGGAAGGCCCAACATTCTGAAGGATTTTGGCCTTAGACTTTTCTTTTCTGCTTTTCCACCAGCACTGAGAATTACTAGTCCTCTTAGGCCTAGTTGGGGTTCCAGTAGGTCTATCCACCTCTTCTTCAGAAGCAGGGGGAGTCACAGACTCTATAACTGGGGGAACAATGATGGAGCTTGGTTGGGGCTCCCATTTCCCTAACATGTTAGCCTGAAATGTGCCTGGGTCAGAGGTCAACTTACCAACACCAGTACTTGTAGTGGGGTTCTCAGTAGAGGTTCCCACAGGCTTAGAGTGGCTCCTTAAGGTGGCCTCTCTAGCCAATTTGGTTTGGTTCTGGGTCTCCATACTGGGATGCCTGGGGGTACTGGATACTACTCCTAGAGTTCTTAGATCATTCCCCAACAGGACTCTCCCAGGCACCTCAGTCTGAACACTGACAGGAATCAACACTGTCATGTCATTACACTGAATGAGGGCTGGTAGAATTGGAACCATTTGGACAGGGCCTCCAGACATCTTAGTGGGACCTTTGGGTGCCTTAGCAACATCCTCAGGCCTGAAAAAGCTTTCATCCACTACTGTTCTGCTGACCCCAGAGTCTTGCCTGGCAGGAGTATCCTGGCCATTAAAAAGAACACTGGCCATATAATAAACTTTAGAGTTTTCTGGTATGGAGTTGTACACACTCCTATTCTGATCACTAACCAGACCCATGGACTCTACTGTTACACTTGCTTGAAGACCCAAAGGTTCTTCAGCAAAGACTTCAAAGTGAGCACTAGCCATTTGGACTTCCTCCTCAGGAGTGAAGGCTAAGGAGACTGTGCTGATCCCTGTAGGTTTACCCTTACTTCTGAGATCTCCTTTGATGTGGTCAGTTGCCCCACAGAGATAGCATGTTCCAAATGCTCTCTGGAAGGGTGACTTGCCCTGACCTCCTTCTGGTTTGTGACCAGAAGGTACACTAGCCTGTTGTGGTTTACCCTGGGGCTTACCCTGGTTATTTTGTTGTTTGGGGCCCTCTTTGGGTTGGGAGGTATTAGAAATCTTGTGGTTCCCTTTTGGTGGCTGCTTTCACTCATCCTTTTTCTGAGTGACCCCTGAATCCTTGTGAGTGGCCCTGTTGGCAACCCACAAGTCAGCAGCCTTAGCTAGCTTCCTGGAATCTAATTCCTTTGAATCAGCCAAGTGCTGTCTGAGCTCAGGAGAGCAGGCATCATAAATGGACTCCAACATAACAAGATTTCTCATTCCCTCATAAGTGTTCACCTTGTAACCCTTAATCCATCCCTCTAAGTTTTTCAAACACTCACTCACCCAGGTAGCCCAAGGGGTTGTTGTTGTTGTTTATTTATTTATATAGCGCAGACCAGGCCCAAAGGCAACCGGGCGCATATCTTGGCAGAAAATTACAAGTATAACATATCATCACATTGGTACCAACAGATTGTGAACAAAATATACAAAATATATAATTGACGTTACAAATCAGAGCAATAAGCAGAACAGTAGTGCCGGAACAAAGCAGAGCTAGGTCCCAGATGGCCCGTCAGAGTCAGAGGGCGGTTGTTAGTGAGATGTAACTAGCCAAAGCTTGGCTTTGTGTTTGAATAGGTTAAATGACGGTAAGGTTCTGATAGTGAGTGGTACAGTGTTCCAAAGCTTGGCTGCCAGGACAGGGAAGCTGGCACCCCCAGCTGTATGAAGCTTGAATCTAGGGATTGCAAGACCGTGGGACTGTGCAGATCTAAGTACTCGTGTTGGTATATGTTGAGTGAATCGAGAGGCTAGATATGAAGGGGCCTGGTGGTTAACACATTTGTATGTAAGAGTAAGTGCTTTCAGTGAGATCCTTTGGGCGACTGAGAGCCAGTTGAGGTTCTTCCTGGTTTCTGAGATGTGGGCAGATGAGGGGATATTAAGAGCCGCTCTAATGGCATTATTTTGGGTAGTCTGAAGTTTGTTAAGATTATCCTGGTTAGTGCCTTGGTACAATGCATTACAATAGTCCAGTTTGGACATAACCAGGGTCCTGGCCAGGGTAATGCAATTCTGGGCGGTAAGGAATGGGCGACAGGCTGAGATCAATTTGCAAGTGTAGGCAGACGCAGCAGCCACTGCATTGGTTTGTCGGGTGAGAGTCAAGGAAGCGTCCAAGTAGATACCCAAAGTTTTGGTATCTTTAGATATTTTAATTAGATTACCGTCAATGTTAAAGGAGCCGAACAGGGGACTTAGTTTGTTAAGTCTCTGTTGCGTGCCTAAGATGAGAAGCTCAGTCTTGTCATCGTTGAGGCACAGCTCGTGCTGGGCCATCCATGCTTGAATGACAAGGTAAATGTCATTGAGGGCTTTGGAGTCAACAATGTAGTCACCAGTAATGGGTATGAGTATCTGGGTGTCATCAGCGTAGTTTGTGTAGGTGACACCCAGATAGTCAAGCACATCAAATAATGGTTTGGTGAAGACATTATAGAGAGTAGGGGAGACACAGGACCCTTGCGGGACTCCACAAGGGACTGGTGTAGGGTCGGCCGATGCGGTAGGTGAGAAAACTCTCATGTGCCTGTTGTCGAGGAATGACCTGATCCAGTTGGATGCGATGTCAGAGAAGTGTGCAGCGGACTTCAGGTGCCGACATAGTATTTGGTGGTTGACCAAGTCGAAAGCAGCGGATAAGTCCAGTAGTAGTAGAAGGGCCAGTTTACCGTTGTCTTTAAGGTCCTCAATTTGAGTTTTAAGGTCAAGAAGAGCTGTTTCAGTCCCGTGCTTGGGTCTGAAGCCAGACTGTCTTGAGCCGAGGAGGTTATTAGTTTCTAAGTAGTTCTGAATCTGCAGGTATGCTGCTCTGTCAAGTATTTTGAGTAGGAACGGTACAGTGGTAATAGGTCTGTAGTTAGTTGGTGTTTCGGGGTCCAGATTCGTTTTTTTTAGGAGAGGGATAACCCATGCGTCCTTTAAATTGTTGGGTACTGTTCCAGTTAGGAATGAAGAGTTGATGAAGGTGGTTATGAAAGGAGCGAGGTCCTGTGCCGCTTCCTTAATGATAGGTGCTGGGCAGGAGTCACCTTGGCAATTAGAGGGATTTAGGTTGCGAATGATGTTTTCGACCTCGAGGATGGTGAGTGGGGTGAAGCTGAAACGGGTGTGAGTAAAGGAGGCCGTTGGCGTAGTGGAAGGTTTAGTGGGGGGGTTGGTGAGTAGGGTAGTTTGTTTGGTGTTAATTTTTGATTGCAGGGTGGTGATTTTGTTGAGGAGAGCGTTTTGGATGTTATTGCACCATTGGCTGTCTTTAGTGCAGGTATCAGGAACGGGGGAGGGGGCTTCCAATTCTTTAAGGATTTTAAATAACTCCTTAGTGTTGGATTCTGCTTGTGTGATACGTTGGTTGTAAGTCTCCTTTTTGGCTTGTAAGATCGCTTCCTTGTAGTTGTGGGTAGCGATGATGAGGCGTTCTTTGTTAGAGTCACATGGGTGGCTCTTCCAGAGTGATTCAGCCTTGCGTTTTTCTTTGCGTAAGACTCGTAACTGCGGGGTGAACCAGGAATTCAAATGGGCTTGTTGTTTAGCTTTCCGTAATTTAAGCGGTGCTATATTATCAATGGCTTTGAGCAGTGTTTGATTGAAGATGTCTACTAAGACTGTAGGGTCGTTGTGTTGGGACACACATTTGTTCAGGATAGGAACGATGAGTGGGAGAAGTTTATCCCTGGTGATGTCTTTTTTGTTCCTTGTGGGAGTGGCTGGAGCTATCGTGGGAGTGGTGAGAGGGTTGGTCGCTGGTAGGTGGAAGATGATGATGTGGTGGTCGGACCAGGCACAAGCGTGGTTGGAACTTATGGTAGTGTTGCAATTGAGATCAGAAATCCAATCGAGCGTTCTACCTTTAATATGGGTAGGTTTGTCAATGCGCTGTTGGAGTCCTAAATTAGCTAATGTGATAGCGACCTCAGAGGCCAAATGATCCTTAGTGTCATGTAGGCCAAGGTTGAGGTCACCTAGAAGCAATACCTGAGAGTTGGGTTTCGTATTGACAGTCAGAATGGCTGTGATCTCATCTATGAAGGAGCCAAGTGGTCCTGGAGGTCTATAGATAAGGTGGAGGGTAGCAGTGTTAGTTGGAGATAAGGTGAGTTTCACGGAGAGGGATTCTGCACAACTGAGCTCTGTGTTGGGGATGATTCTAAGTGTGATGTTATTTCTATGTATGAATGCGACTCCACCTCCTTTGGATGTTGATTGTCGGTCAGCTCTAAGGATAGAGTAACCGTTGGGGATAGTGAGGGAAAGAAGTGGGCCAGAGGCTGCGTGTAACCAGGTTTCGGTAATGGCCACAAAATCGAGGTTATGAGTGGTGATGAGGTCAGAGATGTCCAGTGCATGGGCCGTAATAGATCTGGCGTTAATGAGGGCACCCTTGAGTTCTTTGGCAGAGATGGTGCTGTGGGATGGTGGTAACTTCTGTGAAGTAGTGGTGACGTGTGTGTGCTGAGTGCAGTGGGCACGAGGCAGTCTGGATCCAAGTCTAAGATTCCTGACTTGGAGTGTGCAAGGTTGATTAGGTGTGGGTTTAGTGGCAAAGTGATGGAAACATAGGGCAGGGTCATTGAGGTATGGGTTACTGAGGGGCATTGCGGGATGGTGTAAAGTAGGGTGATGAAGGTCGGTCTTAACGGTGCTGGGAGGAGTAGGGGGAAAAAGGGATGTGGCAATGATGAACCCTACGATGATGGCGAGAGTAAGGTGGCTGGCAGTTGGCAGTGGCCGTATATCGTGAACCAAGTGCCCTAACCGTCTGTGCGGTTGTGTAAGCGTGCACTGGAGGGGACGTGGAGGAGTTCTGCGCTGGGCAGAGGTAGGATCAGCCAGGAAGTGGCAGTCCAAGTGCAGCTTGCTAGGTGAGTGCATGTGTAATTATGCAATCAATGACTCAAAAGGCAGTGGTTCAGCTAGTCTGACTGGGTAAGTACATGTGCAATGATGCAATCAATGACTCAAAAGGCAGTGGTTCAGCTAATCTGACTGGGTAAGTACATGTGCAAATATGCAATCAATGACTCAAAAGGCAGAGGTTCAGCTAATCAGACTGGGTAAGTACATGTGCAAATATGCAATCAATGACTCAAAAGGCAGTGGTTCAGCTAATCTGACTGGGTAAGTACATGTGCAAATATGCAGTCAATGACTCAAAAGGCAGAAGTACAGCTAATCAGACTGGGTAAGTACATGTGCAATTATGCAATCAATGACTCAAAAGGCAGTGATTCAGCTAATCTGACTGGGTAAGTACATGTGCAAATATGCAATCAATGACTCAAAAGGCAGTGGTTCAGCTAATCTGACTGGGTAAGTACATGTGCAAATATGCAATCAATGACTCAAAAGGCAGTGATTCAGCTAATCTGACTGGGTAAGTAAATGTGCAAATATGCAATCAATGACTCAAAAGGCAGTGATTCAGCTAATCTGACTGGGTAAGTGCATGTGCAAATATGCAATCAATGACTCAAAAGGCAGTAGTTCAGCTAGTGTGACGAGTTGAGTGCAGCAAGTTGCGAGCAATTAGCTTAACATCAAACGCTATGCGACTACAGAACATAAAGGAAGGTGCGCGGCGTACATATGAGGAATTACAAGAGGCGGTGATTCGTAATTAGAGTGGTGATAAAAAATGTGGCACTACTTAGTGAAGGTGCTCCCGAATGAGAGAGGGGAATGTCCTTAATATCCAGTCGGGGCAACAAAAGACGACAGGCTGGGTGAGTTCACCATACTGGGTTCAGCTAGGTCAGGTCCACGAAGAGTCTTACCGCATTTCTTGACGGCGTTCCGTATGTGTCCTAAGGATCAGGAGCACATCATCAGCTGGGAATGAGTGTGCTGGGGAGCGGTGACCAGCACCGTAGCGGACCGGTGTCATATATTGGGGTTCAGCATAAGGCGCTCCCTCACGCTCCACGGCGCGAACAGGGAGCAAACAGGGGCCTTGGTATAGGCCTTTGTGTGGCCGCCGGCGCTTCCGCCTGCCGGCGGATATGGGTAAAGGAAAAGGCCACTAGTTGCTTAGCAGCGAGGCATCAGCCTCGGTTTCATGCCGCGCTGCGCCCGGCATTAGTAGGTCAGGCAAGGTAGGTCAGGCAGAGCGTGCTCGATGCTCGATGGCATCTGAATAATGATTTTACCATCATTCTTGTTGAGGGTCCTAAACCTCTTAAGGTACTGGGAAGGAGTCTTCCCAAATCTAGCTATCAAAGCTAGTTTTACACATTCATAATCCTTCTTATCCACCTCCCCCAACTCCATTACCACATCCGGTGCAACAGGGGGAAGCCTAGAGAACAACCAGGGAAGTATCTCATTCCCTGTGATGTCCTGGAGCCCATGATTATACTCAAACATTTTCAACCATTCCAATACATCCAATCTAGGTTCATACATACCCACTAATTCCTTAGGCATCCGGGGTCTTTTGGGACTGGAACTCCTAGAAGAACCAGAGGAGAGAGAAGCATTTTCCACAGACAACTTTTTCATTTCTAATTTGTGATTAAGCTCTATTTCTCTGAGTCTTAACTCAGCTTGCTTCCGCTCAGCCTGGGCATTCATTCTTCTGAACTCTAGCTCTTGGTTTCTTTCAGATTGAGCTAAAAAACGTTTGTACTCTAATTCAAGCTTCATTTTTTCAAGTTCAAAATAAGCAGGGTCACATGTGGGACCTGGTATGGGCCCAGTAGGTACAGTAGGTAAGGCATACAGAGGTTCAGAGTGGCTAACTTCATTAGGTTCACTTTCCTCTTCTGACTCATTCTCAAGACTTTGATTCAGATCAATACCATCACTGTGTTCTACATTTGCTGGGGGGGGGGGGGTAGATTCCTCTGTACCACCCAGACTTTGGTTTTCTAACAATCTTTCTATAAGTTCCATTTTCTTGCCCTTCTCAGAGAGATTCTTATGTCTACACAATACTTTTAAGCAATCAGCAGTTTTGGCAGACAATGATTCTAGGGTATAACTCTCCATAGCAGACATAGTTAGAAAATCAGCTTTTTAGTGCGAAGCTCTGTGGTTAGTTGTCCTAAAGTGTTAACAAGCACTCTAAAGTGTATACTCAATACAAATCCCACCGCTGTACACCAGTGTTAGGCAGAAACCTGTGCAGTTCACTCTGGGACCACTGCAAAATATGTAGGACTACAGGTGTTTGGCAGTAAACCCACTTGGTAGCAGTCTGTAACACACAGATTCACTTGGTAGCTGTGGCTGAGCAGTCAGACTTCCCTCAAGAAGAGTTAGGCAGTATACAGAGTATTCACAATAGGTCAAGAGAACACAGTAGAACAAGTAAACACTGATCAGGGCTTGGTGTAAAAGAGATATAATTATTTATTTAAAACCACATCTAGAAAAACACACATGCACTAATAGTAAGCAGTTCAAAAACACGGTCACTAAAAGATATACACTCCCTTAAAAGAATATTAGACAAGTATTAAGTAAAGCCCCACTTGTGCATCGTCTCTTAAAAACACTGTCTACTGACCCCTCCTGCCTGCCAACTACCACCCTATATCTGCTACCCTCTTCCTGGCTAAACTCTTGGAAAAGTTGGTTCTCCCCCAACTGACCCACCGCACTGATCTTGTTCGTGCATTCCCAATCATCAATTTAGATTCCGGGAATCCAGAGGCATGGAAACTGCTCTCCTGAACACCTGTGAAACCATGCTCACAAAGCTTGACTCCAACTCTCCTGCTGCTCTTATTCTCTTCGATTTCTCCTCCACCTTTGACACGGTCAACCATTCCATCCTCTTAAAATGACTCTGTGACACCCTCGACATTACTGACCGGTGACTGGACTGGCTGACCTCTTTCATCATTAAATGCCCCTCCCGGCTGCAACTGGGCCCCTTCTCATATATGTTAGGCAGAAACCTGTGCAGTTCCCTCTGGGACCACTGCAAAAGATTTAGGACTACAGGTGTTTGGCAGTAAACCCACTTGGTAGCAGTCTGTACCACACAGATTCACTTGGTAGCTGTGGCTGAGCAGTCAGACTTCCCTCAAGAAGAGTTAGGCAGTATACAGAGTATTCACACTAGGTCAAGAGAACACAGTAGAACAAGTAAACACTGATCCGGGCTTGGTGTAAAAGAGATATAATTATTTATTTAAAACCACATCTAGAAAAACACACAGGCACTAATAGTAAGCAATTCAAAAACACGGTCACTAAAAAATATACACTCCCTTAAAAGAATATTAGACAAGTCTTAAGTAAAGCCCCACTTATTTTCAGACAGCGGTGAGCGCTTAACATAGATGGCACTCTAATAATTTGTTTTAAAAAGGGAGAGAAGAGCAGAGAATAAATTGAAACAGATCCCAACACTTTTTCACGAACACACAAGAGAGAAAGGCAAAGTATCACCGTGAATTCAGAGTCAATAGGCTGTATCCGCTTTAAGAGGATCAAAACGAAATGTGTCCAAGGTCACACGGTTGCAGTGCACAAAAGTCTTGTAACGGTTCAAAAAGGAGTTGGACCAAGGAAAGGGACCAGTTAGAGGGTCAAGGCGGCCAGCCCAGTCCAGAAGGTTAAGGAGTTATTATTACCTTGTTGCAATCCTTAGAAAGGGAGGCCTGGCGGACACGGTACCTTAAAGTGGTGAGGACGCTCCAGCGGGGGCAGTTGTTCCTGGCAGCGAGTGCAAGTCGGTGCTTTGTCCGGGGGAAGAGAGGATCTCGTCGTGGAGGAGGACAGGAGTCAGTTGCACTGCCAGGGAAGAAACCAGCCGCAGAGTTTCTCAGGTACAAGGAGCGGTCCGGTGATTTGCGGTTCAGTGTTGAGTGGCTATCCGGCTGCCGGGGTGCTTGGCAGGGGCAGTTCGACCACAAACCGGGCTGGGGTGCGAAGAAAGAAAGGTAAACTGGTTGTGCCCACCAGTCAGGGGAAGAAGCCTCTCCAGTCGGGAGATCTTCTCTGTCGGCGGGAAGTGGTGAGTCGGTTCTGCAGGGCTCCACCGGTGGTGTCATTGTGGTAGGTCGGCTCAGCTTCTCCCTCCTCGGATTCTTAGGTCCTGTGGCGACTTCTGAAGTTCCAGTCCCCAAAGCCCTGCTTTTATGCAGAAAACCCCCATTCACTCAGCCGAGCTGTCACTCAAACATGCTAAGTGGTGAGCCGGCCGGCTCACCACTTGGGCCAATCACACAAGAGTGCAACCTCAGTTACCAAGGTAACTCAGTCCAGGATGCCTAAACCCCCTCCCACACCCCCTGTGGTACCCAGACAGAGTGGCACCACTTGTGGAGGCTTCTGTGGAGAAGCCCGCCAAAAAGTGGAACAAAGGGCTTGACTTGGGTTGGAGTCACAGAAGAGAACACAAACGCCCTTTTAGTCTTGGCAAAAACTACCAACCGGAGAATTAATATTAATTAAATAAACCGGCGGTATGTTCGAGGCTATGAGAATTAAATAAGTAAAGTTGGTAGCCGCGAACAATGGGAAAATCCCATTGGAAAATATTTGCGGCCGAATATAAAAAGTAGTTTCCACTGCCACCAGCCAAAACTCGATCAGGGGGGACGGAGACGTGCCCCCTCGACTAACAGACCCCAGGGCAACCGAATTGCCCCGACCAGTACGTCCACAATATGATGGTTTGTACTGGTTTCTGTTAATAATTTGGGACTAGTAAAGCCAATGGTGACTTTACATGCCCTGGGAGACAGTAGTCAGTCCCAGGGTATGGAGTCTATGGAGGGGTGTCACTATGACACCCCGGTGTTACTGCACGGAGGGTGCTGTGTAACACACATAGGAAAAACACATGAGACCCTATGGAGTAAAGGACCCCATAGCCCATAAAAAAACATTACCAATCAAAGGAATACCATTAGTCATGTCCAAGAGTGGGAGAAAAAGAGTCTCACTCTTGGCAGGAGGAAAAAAAAAAACCTCCAGAAATCCAGCAAAGCTGCTGGGGGACTCACTAGGTTAGGAAATTCAGCCTAAAGAGAGAATTCTCCCTAACAATATACCACAACCCTCTCTATCTGTGGCATCCACCAGGGCGCTATCTTATCACCATGGCTCTTCAATATCTATCTCGTCCCTCTTGCTCACCTGATCTCCTCCTTCTCTCCCCGTGTCCAGTTGTACGCCAACGACACACAGCTTTCTTTCAAACTTCCTTCTACCTCACCTCGTCCTCCTCTCTCATCACTGATTGTCTGTCCACCATTCAGGCATGGTGTGCAGCAAACAATCTCTGCCTCAAAACCAGTAAGATGTATATCCGCCTCATCAGGACACCTTGTCCCTCTTTTCATCCTAACCTCTGACCACCCTCCTTGGGCACTCTACCCCCACCATTTCACGAGGCAAAAAACCTCTGGATCATCTTTTACTCTGCTCTCTCCTTCACCGCTCACATCATGGACCTTACTAAAAAAGTCCTACTTCCAGCTCCACCTTCTCAGAGACATTCTTCCTTATCTCACCTTCCCCCAGAAGCTCAATGCCTCCAGAGCTCTGGTTCTCTCCAGGCTTGACTACTGCAACAACCTCATTCTCAATCTCCCTATCTCCTCACTTCGCCCCTCCAGCTAATCCAGAATAGGGCTGCAAGACTTATCCTTGGCCTCAAGCCCAGGAATCATATCTCTCCAGCTCTAAAATCTCTCCACTGGCTCCAGGTGCCTGCCAGGTTTAAATTAAAGACCCTCTTTGTCATCCACACAGCCTTCTGGGGCCTGGGACCACACTATCTCCAACTCTCCCTAACTAAATACACCCTACTAGAGCCCTTCGGTCCTCTAATTCCAATTCTCTGACTGTCAAACGCTTCTCCAAGCAGAGAGTGGAGGTAGGTCTTTCTCCTCATGTGGTGCCTCCCCTTGTGGAACAGCATCCCTGCCCCTCTCAGGATTGAGCCGGACTTCCTTCAGTTCCGGAAACTGCTCAAAACTCTACTCTTCTCTACCTCTTTTCCTCTTTCCCTTCCCTGCTAATCACCCCACTGCCACTGTGACCAGTGCCCTGATCCTCATGAACCGCACTTGTGCAATCTGAATGACACATGGCCTAGTAGGATTGTTGTCTGTCCTTCCTTTGTTCCCCTTCCTTGCCTCGTTGCGCCTTGAAACACTTGTGTATAGTTGCGTTACAAATGCCATATCATATCATAACCTCAATGGATCCGAGGACCTTTCTCCTAATCAATACCTGCACCTCCCATTGGACTGCGGGCCCCTGGCAGGCAGCTCCACATACCACCCATGCGGGTCACCTGTACTAGTACCTACCTGGAGATTCTCTTTCTGGCTCCCCTTAGCACTTCCCTGTCCATCCCACAGCATTTAGCCACTCCTCCGCTCCCCCTTCCATCCCCTTCCCCCACACTTCTCTTCATTGCACTTGCACGACCGAATTCCACAAGGCCTACTAGGACTACAACTGTATATAAATTATTGATGTTTTAATTTCCGCCACTATTATTATTTCCCTGTTCCCTTCCCATTTAGCTATGTGGCACTTTGAAACACAATTTTGGTGTATAAAGCTCCTTACAAATGCACAATAAATAAATAGATAAATACAATTTGAACTTATGGTTCTTTAGTGTCGTGCATGCAATGAATGGGGTTAGCAGAATAACTCCAAATAATCGACCCAACTCAGGAAGATGACAAAGGTTTCTGTTTTATTAACAATTATCTAAAACAGGGAGGTTACAACGGGCATCAACGGATGGCATCAAACATCCTTATATGCAAAAATGTCATACCACGTGGCAAATAAGAAAAACCTAGGAGGGATTGTGATAGGTTCAAGGGCAACATCTAAATATACTTTCTATACTGGGTGGGATTGTGATTGGCTGTCTACTGTCAGGTGGGTAACTTATGCCTACCTCTAAAAACATGTCATCCTCAACACTGTTAAGTACACAGTATATCGTTGGCTCTCAAACCATAAGGCTCTTAATTTTGCATCCCTCTACAATTGGTTGGCACCCTTGTGCCATGTCTGGAACACTCAGTTCACTTAGAAGCACGTAAGCTCATACCCAGGTGCCAGGAGGTGGGCTTGACTTTACCTCCCCACCCAATTAGCCAAACATCTCTCATCACCCATGCCTACTGCAGATTATCTTTGAACTTGGCCTTGCAAAGTATCTTTGTCTGTGGGAATATATGGGAATGCAGGCTCTTGCTATAGTTGCTCTAGGACTCCAAGCCTACTCTATTTCCATCCTCAGCTCACGTGACAGGAGACCATAATTCTGCAGCATTTAATTGTCTTAAATGAATAAAACTTGGCACTCTTGTGTTGTTTCTTTGCCCCTCAATAAGTGATGATTAATCCTTCTAACACGTATTGCATTCAAGAATAGATAACCGACCTTAGCTACTTCTGTTTTGATGTTAGGCCTGCCAGGCCCTGCCAGGCCCTTCCACGATCTCAGCGTATTCTTGCTGCAACACAATTCTCAGCCTTTTCTCTCCCTGGGTTTCAGGTAACTAAAATGAATTAAACTGATGTACAGCTTCTATACAATGGCTGTTTCGCCCACAGTCTATTCACTACGTATAGCTAGCTTCTATGATCACTAAGTCTACTTGTGTTTCAGCGTCTGCAGAATCATAGAATGGTTGCATTTGTGTAGCTCTTCTGCGTGAAGTCTTTTTTCTGCATATGAAATTTTACTCGATTCTTAACTGCATCATCAATTTCTTTTAAGATCCATGCATTCTCTTCAGCCAGCATTCTCAGTGTGTCACACTCATCTCTTGTGACGTCAATAGCTTCTCTTTCACTCTTTTTCATATTCCTTCAGGGAGTTCCTCTTCGGGGCTACATTTGATAGGGGTGTCTCAGAGGATACGTTTTCTTAAATACTTGCTGCAGTATTGGCACAACTGCTGGTGTCAAACATGGCGCAGTCTCTGACTTCCAACATATAGGAGGCAGGGGACGGGATTTCCTGCAGAGGCGTGCAGCTGCTCTTCTACAAATTCATAATGTTAACACATGAAAGGTTAGCTGGGGGCGTAAAAGGCCCATAGTTCCACACTGATGTCTTATTAATATTATACTGCTCTCATCTCCCTCTGTGAACATCAGCAAAACTGATCTTCTATGCTTTCTAAGGAAGATGCTCCAGGGTCCATGATGGTTGAAGACCCAGTTTGCGAAATGCGAGCATTACATTGTTTAATCACCAACATTCATGAGAAACAGCACACAGGGTACTACTCTTTTTTACCGTGCCCATTAAGTTTACCAAGATTGAACACCATCCTAGTTAACAATTGAATTAGCATAATACATTTTGTAACCTACCTCAAATTCAGTGTGCAAAATAAAAGTAGAACCAGATTGTGGTAGCCGCAGCAATCATATTTTAAAGGTTTCTGCAGGAGTTTCCAATTGATGGGGTTTAACAATCCCCCAACCTCCAGCTTTATGTATCACCTCTGCCAATCCTACCAATCCGGCAAACTATCAACTGATTTACATTACTCCTTTCCTGGGCAAACTCCTGAAAAGGCTGGCCATCACCCAGCTTACTCTCCTCACTGAATCTGTTGGTTGCCTCCACGACCATCAGTCTGGCTTCAGAGCTGCCTGAGTCATGGAAACTGCTTTCCTGAACACCCATGACGATCTGCTCTCTAATCTTGACTCCAACTCTTCCTCTGTCCTCATCCTTCTTGACCTTTCCTCTGCTTTTGTCAACCATGTCACCCTGATCTATTGACTCTTCAAGAACCTGGGCATCACGGATTAGACCCTGGCATGTCTGTCCTCCTACCTCCTGGACCGAACCTTCTGGTCCAACTTTGGTCCTTTCTCTCCACCACCTCACTCTCCACATGTGGTGCCCCCCAGGGCTTTCTCCTCTCACCCTGGCTCTTCAATGTCTACCTGGCCCCATTTGCTCCCCTGATCTACAACTTCTCTTCTAACTTTCAGTGTTATGCAGGTGACACTCAGCTCTCCTTTAGGCTTCCCTCAGCGTCCTCTCCTCCCTTGCTCATTCCTGACTGTCTATCCGCTATTCAAGAGTGGTGCTCCTCCAACAATCTCTGCTTTAATGCCAGTCACACTGTGAACCTTCTTATTGGAACCCTTGCTCCTGCTTTCCCTCTCTCACTCTGGCCACCCTGCCTGGGCTCTCTTACCTCGCCTTTCTGTGAGGCAAAAAACATTGGTGTCATATTTGACTCCACCCTCTCCTTCTCTCCTCACAATGTGGACCTTACCAAGAAGGCCCACTACCAGCTGCACCTACTCAGAGGTATTCTTCCTTTTCTTATTTTGCCCTGAAGCTCACAGTCTCCAGATCCCTGGTTCTGTCTAGACTGGACTACTGCACAGCCTCTTTCTCAATCTGTCTAACTCTACTCTTCGACACCGGCAACTAATCCAGAAAAGTTCTGCAAGACTTATACTTGGCATCAAGCCCAGGGACCATAGCTCTCCAGCCCTGAAATCTCTCCACTGGCTCCCGTTGGCTGCAAGGATCAGGTTGAAGACCCTCTGCATTGTCCACAAGGAATTCTGGTGCTGGGGCCCTCACTACATCCAACTCTGTCTGCCGAAATACCTTCCTTCTAGAGCCCTTTGCTCAGCTACTTTCAACTCTCTGAGCCCCAGCGAGTGGCGGGCAGATCTCTCTCCTCTGCAGGTGCCTCCCTCTGGAACGGCCTCCCAGTGCCTCTCAGACTTGAGCCGGACCATCTGAATTTCTGAAAATGAATGAAAACCTTCCTTTTTTCCTCAGCCTTCTCCCTCTCCCTGCCTTGCTAACTTACCTGTCTGCTGCAGCAACTGTTTGCTTGGTACCCTCAGACTCTCACTGGGTAGCAGGCTCCTCCATGCCCAGTCATCCTTGCACTGCCACCTGGCCAACCGCACACATGAGGATGTAACTCCTACAGCCCCCCTGCCGCCTTGGGGATGGGGTAGGGCTAATAAAATATGGAAGAAGAGATTGGGAGACCCCCCGAGACAAAATATGGAACAAAATATGAGCTTATTCGAAACTATTTCTATGAAAAAAAGTATTTCAAACATGTCAATAAAACTGCATAGAAACCTAATAATAATAATAATAATAATAATAATAATAATAATAATAATAATAATAATAATAATACCCTTCCTGGTATGAGTGAGGCAGTATGGCTGGAACTCTGCAGAAGCAATAGAAATGAAACTTTCAAGATCTTTGCATGTTTACCAGCTTTCACCTGTCAGACAATGCTCTGCTAAACATGAACATTGTTGCAATCTGTGTTATGGGGAGGAGGAATCGAGAAATTCGAGCGAAGTTTGTTACCGTTGAACGTGCAGGTGTCACTTCCACTCATAGCCGTCTTCTGTTTTCCCGTGTGTATAACTGCATTGCTGTAAAATGGAATAGCTGAGAAGCTGACTAGATCCCCAGAATTAAGGGCACACAAAAGTAATTAGCACAAGCAAGCACGCTGCTCAGACTGCAAGCCTTCCCTAATGATGTAAGGCTTAATGCCAAGCAAGTATTTTACTTGAAGGCATCTCCCAGGTCCCACTTTGTATATTGACCTCACTGGTAATGTTGCCCGGATGTTCCCTTCACTCCGGTCCCTCCTTTTTGTAAGGACACAATGCAAACCGAGGAGCGAATACTCCTGGAGACTTGGCCGCAATTTTCATGGTGAACATCTGTTTGCATTTTGTCTGTTTTCCTGAAGTAAAAAACAAATCATGAGTGCCATTTCTTCCCTAGCAACTAATGACTCTTAGCAGCCTCAATGTTACCTGGAAGGCTAATGGCAACAAATTCATGAGTGGGTGCATGCATGATCCGGTAACCCAGCCTGCGCCACAGTAGTGTTCCTCACTTTCCCTGCCCATTACCTCAAGCTGCCATGGTGGGAGGATTTTTCGGGAAGGCCCAGTGTGAGGAATTCAACCATCCACACTGGAAAAGTGCGCTCACCTGGGCTTTTTTTGTTTGTTTAAAAGAATGAATGATGGGGCCATTCCTGCAGACATGTTCCACGCTCTCCGCACAGCAGAAACATAAACATGTACACTGGGAGGACACATCTTACCAGTGCATCCCTCCACTGTCATGTGTAACTGACACCTGACGGCCAAGGGTACATCAAAAACCTTTGGCCTTGGGCAGCCTGATTAGAATTTCAAGTCCCTATGGATTTGCAACTCCCTTGTCTAACCTTGCTGGTGAGAGCGAATACTGAAGAATGTTAATTAGCAGGCCTCAGGGAAGGCCTGTGTGCAGGAAGTGACAATGGAGACCAGACGCTAACACCTCTTTGTAATGCAATTTGTCAACTTGGTACTAACACCCCTCCTTGGTATGAAAGGGCAGTGAATGTCCTGTATGGAACCACTCGTTTCATAGCAGGGAAGAATGTAAATTGTTGGAGACGAAAGTCTGCCTGAAACCCCCTACTTCAAAGGAGGCCCATGTTGTGATCAAGTGCTGCATAGGGCTCAGTTAATTAGGGAAACACATTGATGTACAGCAGACAGGAAGATGGGTGGGACTTAGAAGTATATGTAGGAAGAGTGCCACACAAGCTTCATCCAGCGCCATCTTTTTAAGGACAATTTTGAGACAGTTGAGTCCTCGAACTGCATCCGGCTGCACCGCTTACTGTTGTCCTGTCATGCCACTGTCACCAGAGCCATCTGAGATGCCTTGACCAGCATTCCAGATCCCCCAACCAGCACAGAGACAATGATTCTTGGCCCTGAGCCACAGTGCCGGAGAGCCTGTAGACATCCGTCCAGCCTCGCTTGCCGAACTTGTCTGCCACCTGCTACCCGCATCTATCTCCCGCCACTAACTCTGCCTCATGGGCTGTGATGCACCCTGGAACTGCTTTGACGCTGTCACATACCAACTTCTTCAGCACCAGGTACATTATGGTTAGCCCCCCTGGTCCTTCTCTGGAGGCCCCTATAGACAGTTACAACCCTTTGCCCCTTTGGTGTTGAAACCAAATAACCTGGAACAATGAGCCTGATTGCTTTACCAACCACCCTCCTGTCAGTAACCAGAATGCATCCCATTCCTTTACAAAACTGTCTGTCCTTTGTGTTCCTTTAGAGGGGGGGTTGTAATTGTAGTGTGCTGGAACTGTCTGTCATAGTGATAATAAAGTAGATATGTGTATAAAACCTTGACTGGACAGTCCCTTGTATCATTGGTTAATAATGTTATTTTTTCTGTGTTGCAACTAACCAAAGATCCACAACCTTGCAGAGATAAGCCTGCTGTTCCGTCCACGTTACCAACATTGGACAAGAAGGTCTTATAATTCACTTGTATTCCAATATGTTCAGATCCCTTCTGATGTACTAGAGGTGTGGGGTTGATTGATAGTTTAGAAAATGATATTCATCTCTGAACCACTGGTGCCCTGGAAGTTGAGTTGTCACAACAGGTTAGTACTTCATTGGCTCTCTCTTATCTGTAAGACACACCTCAATCTACCTGTAAATATGTATAATACTGATTATAGTGGACACAATGGAAGTGGATTCGTCTATGGAACATTGTATAAAAGATTGCCCCATAGACCCACTGATTGGTTGGCATCCCACCCAATCTTGGACTTTCGATTCGCTAGCAGCACCTAAGGAAATTGAAACCCAGGTGCTTGAATCAAGTCATGTTACTCCTCACTTTCCCAATAAGTCCTTCATCTCTCATCAGCATGACCATAAGCCAAAGTTTCCCATCTGTAGTTGACCTTGCCGTTGCTCTCTGTTCTAGGACATTCGAGGGAGTATGAGCACATCACTTATCTTGAATCAGGGCTTAATGAATAGCACTTGTTTTGGTCTTCTGCATCAGGTGTGAGGAGACCTCAAACCTCAAATTTACGGCCATTTGATTCAAATCATCTGGGTGTTATTGCTCCCTTGGCCTCTAGAGACATGCTCAATCCATCTTGTATGAGCCTTATTGAGTATTAATTGTTCATTACTTGGCTCTTGCATATGTTTTTATCTTTGATTAATCTAAGAGAAATGTGTCTCACGCTCACGTCGTTATCTGTTTGCCTCTGTTTGTACTCTGATCCGAGCCCAACATAGACTCCTCTTCCTTTTCTTACAACGTCGTTTTCCAGCATACCCTGACTCTTCAGACCTGATCTGTTTGTGAGGTAATTAGAATGGATCTTCGCACAAGCCGATGTCCATTTTCCAATCATGGCCATCCTAGCAATATTATATATTCCTCTATAGCAAGCTTCTATATGTCTCATCTACCTTGCATTGCTGTGCATTTATGCATATTGATCCACAAGTTACTTCATCTTCTTTTTACATACGTGACTATGTTATCATTGTATACATGTTTCTCTTGTCGCATCAGTTACATCGTCATTCTTAAGTATTTTCATCTTGTTTCAGCATGTTCTTGTATATCTTCTTCATGACATCACTCTGCCCTTGTCAGATGTCACTCGGCACTCTGATATTTAATGGTTTATGCAGAAATCCCTCCACTCTCTCAACGTGTGGGTACATTTGGTATGGTTATCGGAGTGTATAACATCTCTCATACACTCGATTTGGAATAGGGACAGCACAGGGGGTCCCAAATGCAGCTCTTCTCCTGCAGTTCTATTACGACGGTGGTGAGGGCGTGGGAGCTAGGGTATGTGTGTCCACCTGCTCCTCTACACTTAAACTACATTTGTTTTCGTACCTTTTTCACCGAATCCATTGCCCTGCTGGCAATCCTTCGAGTCACATGCACCACGCAGACAGGAACCAAAGAAGCTCTTGTTCCTGTCATGTGCAGAGCAGAGAAGCCGGAATCTTCCATTTCGGCCAAACCAGAACCATGTGTTGTGCTGGGAGGGGGGGCTCCGACCTCACAAAGTCATGATTTCTTTCTTAAGTCACACTTGCATTAGAAAAAAATATATTTCAATTACGGCTAAAAAAGAAAAAAATGTTTCCCAACAGAAATGATGTCATTCTCATGTTAGAGTGACTTCTGAAAGAAATTATTTATTTTTTAGGTCCGAGGGGGGCCCTCCCTAGGATATGGGCGCCCCCACCCTTCTCACTGCGGGGCTGCAGCAGCCTCTGCTACGCCATTGCTAAGCAGAGGGCGTGCTAGGTAAAGAAATGTAAACATTACTATTTCCCTTGCCACTCATTGGTGGAGCCAGCCACCGGGTGGATCCCCTGCCACTTTGCGGGGGTTGCAGGCAGAAAGCAGTAATCTGCAGTGAAGCTCAGCCTGGGGCAGGAACTGGGAAATAAACACTACAGAAACAGCCTGTCACATCTCAGGGAGCGGGAAGTGTTTATCCATCATTAAAAGGCAGCAGCACTACATACAAGTGGCAGAGGAAAAGAGGCCTTCCCAGCCCATATCAACCTACCCCTCATGATGACGCCACAGACTTATCTGCTGTGCACAGCCTTTACATCGATCACACCTCCCAATGATTGGCATCTGTGTTTGAAATTAAATGGAGTAGATAACGAGAACGAGCGAGAGAGGGAGAGAGAGAGGAGAGAGATTGTGAATGTGTGTGTGTGTGTCTAACTTCCAAAGGCACACTTGATAGGATTCACTTGTGTGGGCAATGTGTATTGTGTGACTCTCTTTTCAAAACTGTCCTCCAGCACCCCACAACTGCTCACCCCTTTTGCCACCTTACCAATCCCGAGTGTTGTGTGTATGCAGGCATCCTTCATGCAATGCAAAGTCCTAAATGTTGTCGCTTTGCCTGCGCAGGCGCGCTGCATGACTGCAGCTGGGGGCCTGAATTCGCCCCTCACACAGGTGCACCCGATGAATGCATCACCTAAAGCTGGCCCTTTGCCTTCAATACCTGGCCTCCTGGCATATGCATGGCACCACTCGCTGCATAATGCGCTGCTCTGGCGCCAGTTCGCCTTCTTTTGTACCCGTCCATCTGCAGCCTCGGTCCTATACCTTTCCCTCCCTTTATCCCCAGTTTTTAATTCCGTTTCACGCTGATTAATCCCTTTCATCGCCTCTTGACATTGTGGGCTTTTTCACTCTGCGACAGCAGGTGTGCGGGCGGCTTTGTCGGGCCCTCCTTTCATCCACACAATTGGCGAGTGGAGGGGAGTGGCTGCTCGCCAAGTACCGAGAGCACACAGGCAAATGGGGAGCAGCAAAGACCCTCTAGGGGGGCACAGAATGAAATCTGTAAACGTGTGCCTGTGAAAAGAAGAAAAGGGGAGTTTTTGAGCAAAAGAATCCCCAGATCGTGACAGTATAATTCCTCGGTTAAATGAACACCTCCCTCTTTTAAGTTTACCCGACCACACAGGTCTGGCATCCAAGACGAGCATGTTGCCCCTGAACTATCCTCTTGGGTAGTTAAAACTCAACTCCATAATCGGCCACACACTACTACTAAACCAGCAGTGATCCCAATCATAAAGGTGAAACAGGCACAGTGTCAACGGTCTACCTCCTTCACCACACGTAAGCACAAGGGATCCAAAACAAAGGGATGCCCAGTCAAGTTTCTATAAAAATATAGACTGTTCGTCAAACAATAAAATGCAAGCAACAAACTAAAAATAATAGCAAAAACCCACCTCTCTAAAGAAAGCATGAGAAAAATGAAGACTGTTGTAGAACGCCGCTCGGGGTAGATGTGCAGGGGTGTTCAGGCACTTCATTGGCACAGTGTCAATGTTCAATAAAAAGGTAGAGGAGGAGGGCTTAAAAAACACTTTCGGACCAAAGATAAGCCAGGGGGGCAGGGCCTCTTCACAGTACCTTATTGTTGTCTTTGGGGGCGCTACGGAACCAAGCTATTCTTTCAAGACAACTCGCCCCAGGACACAGAGCTGTTCAAGCAGCAAAGGCACATGGCATCAGTGGTGTCGTATGTGTTTTTTTGGCGGGGCCAGTGTCCACCCTCTGAAATCTTGTGCCCCCCCCACCTAAGGCGAGCAGTGACCATTTTCTCTGTTCGTGGTGTTAATTGTGACACTCACTGAGGCAAATGTCTGCATATCACACAGCAAATACTCCTTTTGTCTCAAAGCTAGTAGTGATGGAGCAGCTCGCAGCTCCTCCCATCAGAATGCTGGCAGGAAACTGCTAATGATGGGCCATTAGTCACTGAATGGTTTTTATGCCTGCATTCTGATGGGAGGGGAGGTGGCAGTGGGGTGTGGGTAGTTGGTGTGCACAAAAGCCTATCTGCAGGAGAACTTGTGATGTCACACATTACCTTTCATAGGCAGCCCTCCACTACTTTTGTCTTTGGCCCCCTCTGTGCCCCTCCTAAAATGAATTCCTGGCGACGCCACTGCATGGCATGGAGAAGCGTGCGATAGACTGCCATGTTCATCTGATTGTAGCTCACAAGTGGTTCAATGCAGGAATCAGGACTTCTGGGTCGCTGTGGAGGCCCAATCCAGTTTCTCTAGGGACAAGGCGAGTCCTTCTGTTCTGCACCCACTCCAAGAAGTGTGGCTGGCACCTGTAGGGGAGCTTGACCCCCATTGAACAGGAGCAGGGCCCCACTATAGCCAGAAGAGCATGCCTTCTTCAGTACTTTGGGTATGGCTGATAAACATGTGTTTACGTTCCCCCTTATTTTAATTTTTGCAGAACAGTACAAACAATACATTTCATAAAGAATAATCAGTGAATCCCTTAGAAAATATATTCTTAAAACATAGCTTGCTCAGGCAAGAGAATAGTATTGTAATCTTTTTACTCCCCTTGGTCATAGAAGCTGAAGGGCCTCTCATCACCTTTGCTAGGAGCCTCTCACTACTGCCAGGGGAAGCAATGCAAGCTCGCATTGCTTCCCCTAAGTCAGAGGTCTGCTACTTTGGCTCTACAGATGCTTCGAACTTCAGCTCCCATCAGCCCTGCATAGCCAACGGTGAGGGTGTGATGGGAGTGGATGTCCAAAACATCTGGAGAACCTGCGGATGCAGAAGCCTACCCCAATGTATTTGGGCACTAACTTTCCAACTGCATTAACTAGAAGGCCAACCATGATTAAAAACACTCCCAAAAGCAACCATGGAAGGATAGTATTCCATTGAAAGAAAGTATTTGATATCATTCCTTGGCGTTAAATGAGCAAAATCTAATGGCGGCTCCAGTGGACGGGCTGCCGCTAGCCAACTTAATCACATGATCACCATCACCAAACAAAGATACATCAGAAAGGTCATTGCATTCCTCCTACAGGAACTTATGTGTCTAAGAAACATCAACCTAAACCTGGAAATGCTTCAGAGGAGCCCAGTGGTATGTTTTTGTGTATACTTAAAATGTTCTCACTGACTGGGCACACTTAGAGAGTACACGCTGATCTTCCCCACCATCTTATTGTAAACCAAATTGAGTCATAGCCATCTCTGACCTGTGGAACTTCATTTTTGACTGCTTTAAAATGAAAGCCTCAGCAACTAGAAGAGGCGGGGGCACCACTGATGTGCAGGCAACATTATCCTTGCATGCCTAAGAAATCCTTAGAATTATTTCCAAGAAATGTCCTAGACAACAAATGTGTGCTAATGAAAAGTCATTTAAATCCTTTGGCCAGTCCACTCTCTTTGAATCTTTGTAGGCCAGGGAGCATATCCAGTGGCTGTAACTGACACGGTGTATTTCAGTGGCAGGAAACAATCATGCGGTTTGCCAGACAGGAGGTAGGGGGGCGGGACTTCCTGCTGAGGCATTCAGCTGCTCCTCTACCGTGGATTTATGGGCTATAAAGAGGAGCATTCTTTGGACGCAGGACGTGGTTCTTAACTTGATTGTGTCGTCTTTTTGGTGGCTAGCCATACACCTGCTTCTTCAGTGGGAACATTGTTGAATTCTTGGAAGGCACGAAGTAATGTGATGCACCCTTTGTGGTATTTTTTATTGTGAACAGTCCACAGACATCTTTGGTCCAAAAGTATAAAATGTCTTCGGAGGTGGAGGCGGATTATGTTGTGCAGCTGTAACTGAGTGCAACATCTCAGTACCAGCCAAGGGAGACATTCAGTGACCGAAATGCATGACAAAAAATCACCTGCCATTAGTTCTCAGATTGAGAAGAGAAGTGTGGTGACAGTGGTAGGGAGTTTATATTCAATGTGTGTAACTAAGTGCATTGCTGTGTCGCATGGCCACTTACTTGCTGCTTGCCTAGAAAAGTCTTAGAAATATAAATTGTCTAATGATTAGTCATAGCGGTGTTTGCCAATGAATAGTTTTAAACATTGTAGAGGGGGCACGTTACGTTTACACGTTGGAATACACAGGTCCGCTCTCCTTAATGTTCAACTTTTGCATGGTGGAGTGTAAAAGTGCAGTGTACAATGGAGGCATTCCCACCTGTTATGCCCCTCCTGTCCCTCTGCCATTCAAAATGAGTGAACGCCTTCTGCCATTTGCGCATTGGCAGCCAGCACAATGGAGCCTTATGGAATCAGCCTACTATTTACACCGGCAAAAAGCAGGCGGATTCAAAAGGAATCCACAGCATTAACGTCAGCATGGAAATACATGGAGGCGCAGATGCTGAGACATTTGCATGGCAGAGAGAAAGGGCGGGTCTGTCACCGAGAGAATGGTCTTGTTTGGTCAGTCCATATACGTGTTGCTTGCATGGAAAAGTCACACAATCCTGAGGCGGCATGCCATTTCATTCAGAGGGCGTTATTTTCGACATCCAGTGGGGTGTAAACACGTGTGTGTGGGTAAAGAGGATCAGTACTGGGAAGTTTCCATTGATGTCATTTTCCACACACGGCTGTACCATAGTTGTACAATGAGGTACTTTGTTCAGTGAGGGAGCTGTTATGTAATTCTGGGGGCAAGAATGCCCACTTCTCTGTTCACATATTGACATTAAAACAACAAAAACAAAAACAAGGTTTAAAGGTGTAATACCTGTTTCTACGTTTCCTTTGTACAGGTAAAAGGAGGGAAGTAAAGGGAAAGGGTTCAAACAAAACAAAAATCAACCACAAAGGTCACCCTAAAGTGTTTTGACAAAGGGTCGTTTCATGTTCCTTTGTTCATTTCATGCCAAATGGAAGAGGAGGGAAAGGGAGTAAACAATAAACAATAATAAAATAATTCTCAAAGGGGGAGTCATACTTTAAGGAACTTCCCAAATTAAGCAAAACATAGAGTAAACTTGTCCCAGCATCGAATGAAATGTGAAATGTATCCAGAGCAATCCCAGTGGGTACTGCACAGCATTGGGCACCGTGATTGGCCTGTCACACCTGTAGGATATTGATATGCCTGCTGATCCATATCCTACCTGTTCAATCTCTTCTGGATGCTCGGGGGCAATATTGGGCTGCCGGCAGACAGGAGTATTGAAAATTGACTCTGATATTACGCTCGCCCTGCCAGGTCGGCTTTGCAGTTATTTGCCCATCCCGTAGTCGATATCCACAGTACTGTTATCCCTCTGCCACATCCTGTTGCTCAGCACTGGGGTACCCAACATTAGAGACCTATACCGCTTATCGAGAAGTTTCCATGCAAAGAAGCCAAGTGCTGGCATATCTAGGTTGATTGAGGGTCCGTAGGAGGCTGTTGTGCAGAATATTCACCCAGTATGTGGTAGGTTTGAATTTTCCATACCTTAAAACTAGAAGTAGTGATTGATTAAATGTTTGCAAGTAACTCATGTCTGCATCATTACCTTACCATCTTCACGACAAAAAGACAAATCGAAGAGGCAGTGGAGGTATCCGAGGGCTTGCCTCCTGTAAACCCTCTATTAATCTCTTCAAGAATATCAAACATTGACACAGCGCTGTTATTCAAATATAAACTTAAGGAATTCAGGGGGTCTGGAACTGGCTCCCACTGCAGTCATCAACATTACGATTGGACTGATTTCTCCACACCCCCGTACATCTCCAATCGCCATCGTATCTCAGAGGCGTAGTAAAGCAATCATTGGCCAGTTAAAAAGCCTGTGGTTATTGTCACCACAACCAGTAAGACAAACTTAAATGCCGCAGGTGTCATAAATGTGGACATGATAGGGTAGAAAACATTCTTGCTGCCTGCCACCGGATGTCCTTTTGCAGTTCGCATGTCTCACCACAGTGGACCCAATGTAGTAGACTTCTTTCGCCTGCTCTCCACAGGCGGCGGGCCTGTACAATTCCACGTCTCTCAAAGGTGGTTCAGTGTATGTCACCCAGGGCTGTCACAAGATGTGGTGAGGTCTGGGGCAAAACATTTGGTGAGGCCCCTTACCATTTTTTGCACTGGGCCAGCAGCGGCACCTCCTCAAACAGGAGACTCGAGAAATCTCCCCTTGAGTTTGTTTGAAGGATCCCAAATATGGTCCATTACTAGAACTGCAAATCTACTACAGCAAAGTTAGATGTATCTCCTGAAGACAGGTTTATGCCAGACTAACTTTTGTATCATATGAAGCAATATATATAGGATGGCATGATGCATGTAGTGCGCAACACCAGCATTAAGGAGCACCTTGCCCCTGTGTGCACATTAAAACACACATCATGCACAGTGACAGATAGATGAGATACAGTGGAGGCTGGTATATTTCTGAACTTAAGAGGCTTAAATGTTTGCACCAATTATGCAGGATCAACAGAGCACGGTAAGGAGCACAAACCAAACAAGGGTTGCTTGAGGGGGGTTCTCCCAAGAATGTTTGAAACATTGGGTTAGAGTTATGCATTTTCCAACACTTTCTTTGCAAAATTGGATAGAAATCCATGCAGTTTGCAATTGGTTTTGTATGGAAACACATGGAAATTACCAATAGTTGCAAATTACAAACTGCGCACAGGAACATTTTCCAATACATTTCATCCGACTTTCCACACAGCACATGCTAGTATAAAAATATATGAATGCTGTTTGTTCCCATGTATGTCCATGCAGGCTGCATCAATATATGCCATTATTACCATGTACGGACTTCCAGCCAGTAAAAATGTCATACCACAGAAAGTATTTACAGGCTGACTGTGCACCATAAGTGTTATTACTGGCTGGAGTGGCCTAAATTCAATGTGGGCCAATTTAGCCAAGTAGTATGTTTGCTTTAACCTGATGCATAGTCCTGTGCATCAAGGGTAAAGCAAAAAGATCATTGGCAATGCTAACCATTTGGGCTTTTGTGTAGGCATGGGAAAGGCACTTCTGTATTGGTATTAGCTGGCTGATGATGGTACCAGGTGCAAAATGGTTTGAGTACCCGAGCAGCTAATAGCAGTGCCTGGTAAAGGCCTAATACTTATGCACAAGCCAAAACTGTTGGCTTTGCCAATACTTGTTTTTAACAGGACTTCAGCGAAAGACACACAGGGTGCTTTTAAATCGAGTGGCTGAAGGCAGACCTGATCAAGACATTTTTATTACACCAGTTCCGTGTTTACAACTCCAATGAAGTAATTAGCTCTCAGAATACTCCTCTGAGAAAACACTTGCAGGCACATTGAGGGGAACGTTTCATGGCAAGGCTTGTTTAAAGCTAGCTCAAAGAGTGCCAATGAGGAGGTGTTGTGGGTGGGGAGGGCAGAAACTGGGTGAGAATTGCCATATGGATTAGCACAGCCATGAGAAGTCAATGGGTGGGCAAACAACTTAACAACAGCTAGAAGCTTTGTGTCCCTCCTCATATGACATGTTTTCCTCTCTTTACCCAATGCTGTAATTGGGAAGGATCGTCCCAGATCCAGCATCTGGCAAAGATTTACTCACCAGATCTCAGATACAGCGCCACAGTCTCAGAAGCCTAGGTGTACTATATCTTTATTTTAGAATGCTGTGGTGTGTTTGTGCATTAAACTATGTTGGTCAGGGATTTGAACCGTGGTCGCAAGGTTCCAAAGTGAGACACTTCCCCAGAAGCCCACTTGAGGGTCTGAGCGGGAGCCCTGTGAAATCCCTTATCAATGTTGCACTGTACTGGAAAAATGTATGTGATTTTTTTAGGTTTAAAAGTGGCTCAGATTTTGAACTTTGCTGATGATAAATTCTCGGAGGGAAAGAAGCAAATCTTCATGGGTGTGACTAAAATACCTGCCCTACACCCTCTAATCCTCCCATCGCTGGACCTGGCCTCTTTCAGTGCGGTAGGAGGGATGCCCCAGAAAAAATTTCTATTTCCACCACTGTCTGTTCACTAAAGAAATCATTTTGGCTTATTGGTGGCGCACCTAATAACCCAAACAAAAAGAATGTCATGCAGTGGTGCAACACCATTTAGCAGATCAGGCTCTAGCCCCCTCCAAAATGCTGGGCTTTGTTGACTCGGCCTAGTTGCATGGACGGCACCAGCCCCTGGCCTCTTCCAATGTGTCGCCAGCACGTAGCACTCATTAAGGAGCGGCAGCAGCATCAAACATGCAGAGCACAAAGGCCGAGCAACGCGATATCAACAGACTCACTCTGATAAAGCCAAAGTCTTCACTTCTGGTCTCAGCTTTTAGATAGCCCACCTCGCCAGAGATTAGAATAGCATTATGAAAGTTAACAGCCTTTGAAATGGGGTGAAAGGTACGACTAGTGGCCAAAGCTTCTTAGCTGGCCTCAGGGGATAGGGAGAGAAATGGGAGCAGGCTGTCATAAGATGTGTCAGGGCTGGTGGGGGCCATTTATTTTTGATGTTTGGGGGCACCCCTTGACTTACTGTTTGGAAAAATAGACTAAGACACCTGTGGGGTGCTTAAATCAATAAACAAGTCAAAAGAATGCACCAAAGTGGTTAAAAGCTGCAGGTTATCAGTATGTTTCGCTGTCTTGGGGGCCCATTTCAACTGTAAAAGCTCAAAGGCCCATATGGCATCCCTCAGTGGGAAGACCGAGAGCGCGATGGGTTTATTGGCCCCACTCACTATCCGCTTTCAAAACTGTCATCCAGCCCCTGCCGGTCTGACCAACAGAGCCGTAGCCAGATGGAATAGGACACAAACAGTAACAAAGGCTGTTAACAAAGGCCCTGCAATTACTAACATAACACATTTCACTGTCAGCACCTGCATTCATAAACATACATTTTTAGGTAATTGAAATTGTGATGTGGGGTTAGCACTTGCATGCCAGGGGAGTGATTAGAAGGGAAGTGGTGACATGAGACATCTCATTCTTACTGCAGTACTTAAGTGTAACGTTTCAGAAATGAAGGCGAAAGTTAGATGCTTGTAACATTGAAGCTTAATTAGAATTGTCTAATTTGAATGTGGAAAGATGTTAGATGCCCCCAAACAAGTAAGTTTGCCCCTCCCTCACAGCCTCTGAAGTTAGCTCCTCTCGCAACATTTCAAGTGTTAGTTCCCCTACCCCCTGACATTTTAGCCTGGGTGCACCTCTGATGCCATGAGCCCACCCCTTAATGAAGTGGTCCGCAGGGCAGCTAAATGTAGGGGTGTGGCTGCACACACTCACATACAACACGTTCACCCATGCATTAATCCACCAGTCACACAACTCCTTGGATGCACGCATACATAAAACCAAACACAGCATTGACACCAACATAAACACCAACATGCACGCATTCTTTCATACACATATACATACTAATTTAATTTAAATACACATATATTCACATTTAATTTAAAATAAAAACACACCTTACCTCCATGCACCCTTCAAAAGCACCCGCCCAGCCACGGCGGACCGGATGGCCCTGCCTTCACTGCAACACGTAGACATGCTGCCTGACAGGAGATAACTCCTCTCCTATCAGTCAGCGTGTTCACGCTGAGCATCGTGAACACACTGACTGAAAGGAGAGGAGTCCTTTCTTGTCATTCAGCATGTCCACGCTGTCAGCTGAATAACGGGAGGCAGCAGAGCTCACTTCTGAGCCCTGCTGTCTCTCATTATTTAGCTGTTTGTTGCAGAGTCAAACGGTTTCGCAACAAACAGCTAAATCATTGCAGGGGCAGAAAGCAGACAGCACAGTCCCCCGTGTTACTAAAGGTCACGGGTGAACTGTGCTGCCATCTACTTAGGAGAGGGCACTGCGAGGCACCCCACAAGCGTGAGGCCCTGGCCAGTTTGCTCCTCCTGCACCCCCCTTGTGACGGCCCTGATGTCACCCTAATGTGGGCCTGTTAGAGTAGCCCACATTTTGCCTGCCCGTCAAAGGTGGGCTTTTAAGAGTCCACATATCCTTCGGACTGTCCTGCTAGAGTAGTGTAGATGTCCCCTACCCTCTTTAGAAACTCCTGTAAGAGTGTCCATATCTCCCTAAGGTGGGCTTTTTAGAGTACACTACATTCTTCTGGACCCCACAGGCAGTCCTGTCAGCATGCACACGCCTCCCAAGGGTGGTCCTGTGAACATGTCTCCTACATTATTCCTGAGCCCCACAGGTAGTCCTGTTCGCATGCACACATCTACCAAGGTTTTCCCAAAGTTGGTCCAGTGGACATGACACCTAAAGGTGTTCCTGCATAAGAGAGTGCATTCTGCCTGCCTATCACAGGTGAATGTGTATTAGTGCACACATATCCCGAAGGTGGTCCTGTGCACATGACTCCATCTTTCTTCCTGACCCCACAGCAGTCCTGTTAGCATGCACATATCTCCCAGGGGTGGTTCTGTGCACATGACTCCTACATTCTTCCTGCCCCCCCCCACAGGCAGTCCTGTTAGCATGCACACGTCTTCCAAGGGCAGTGGTCGAAGTGAGCGGGAGCGGTTGGGAGCGGTGCTCCTATACTTTTTTTAATTAGCTTGTACAGCTCAGTGCATTCTGCCTGCCTATCACAGGTGAATGTGTATTAGTGCACACATATCCCGAAGGTGGTCCTGTGCCCTTGACTCCATCTTTCTTCCTGCCCCCCACAGACAGCCCTGATAGCATGCACATGTCTCCCAAGGGTGGTCCTGTGCACTTGACTCCATCTTTCTTCCTGCCCCCCACAGACGGCCCTGATAGCATGCACACGTCTCCCAAGAGTGGTCCTGTGCACATAACTCATACATTCTTCCTGCCCCTTCACAGGCAATCCTGTTAGAATGCATAAGTCTCCCAAGGGTGGTCCTGTGCACATGACTCCTACATTCTTCCTGCCCTCTTATGAGGAATTTTACCATCCACACGGGAAGTGTGTGCTCCCCTGGGCTTTTTTTTAAAGTTTGGTGATTAAAATAAACCTCAGAAAATGTTTGGGGCTGAACCGCCTACATTTCCCTCTGCTCACTACACAACAAAGCACATAGTCATGTGTACTCTGGGGGGACACAGCCTACAGGCACAGTCCTCCCTGTCACATTTAGTGGAATGTGACAGCCACGGATACATCAAAGCATCTCTGAAAGTGGAAGGCAACAGCTTCCTCCGGCCATGGCCAGCCTAATTAAAATATCAAAGGCTACATGTATCCACCCTTTTCTATTGTCAAACTTTGGTGTGGTGGCAGTGCATATTGATGAGAGTTAAATGAAAACAGGCCTGCAAGAGGCATGATCAAAGAACTAACTCAAGGGACAGGAAACACCAACACCTTTTTGATATGCAATATGTCGGTTTGAAGCTAGCTCCCACCACTCTGTATGAAGGGCAGTGAATGTCATGTCTGGGACAACTGTTTGCAGTAGGCAACCCCAGCAGGGAACTCCCTTTCATAGGCAAGAAGTATGTGATTTTAAGGAGACAAAAAAGTCTATGCTCGGAAAACTAAAAAAAACACTTCAAGGGAGACCTGCAATTTGATCAGGATTCACAGAGAGCTTAATTAACCTGAGAGACACATTGATCCACAACAGACAGGACAATGGTTGGGACTTAGAAGTACATGTTGTCACCCCTCCATTTCCTGTTGCAACACACTCTGGTTATGACCTCACACATAACAGAATATTGCAGGTGGGGACCCAGGATTGGTTCATTAAGGTAGGCTAAGCCTGCACCAATCACATTGGTCCATTTGGCTTTAGAAGAGGGCCGAGCCCCTCACTTAGGAGATCATCCGATAACTTTGAAAGGAGTGAGAAGAAGGACTCATTTGGACCCTGGCTGAAGGTACAGTCTGCCTTACAGCTTCCACCAGTGAAGGAAGGCCAGGCTTTCTAAGAGGGAAGCAAGATCTCTCCACTAAACATTTCCCAGGGAACAGAGAGAGATACCAGACTCAGATAACCCATCCAGTAGCTCCAGAGCCGCTACCCAGCCAGCACACAGCGTGCCCTGCTAGCTTCTGCCAGAAAGCTTCCTAGGTGGGAAGTGCCAGAGAGTCTCTGAACAAACGACAAGGGCATTTTCCTGAAAACACTCTCCTCAGCTTTGGGTCGCCTGCCTTAAAGGACGACACAAGGCCTGCGAAGAAGCTAGGAGCAGTGCCACAACAAGCATCAACCAGTGTCCATCTTTTAATTACATTTTTCCAGACAGTCGAGCCGTCAAACTGTGACCGGCTGCACTATTGACTGTTGTCACGCTGCGGTCACTAAGCCCTCCTAGATGCCTCACCAGCGTTCCAGATCGGCCAGCAACCACATGGACGATTCTTGACCCTGTGCCTCCATGTAGGCCAGCCTGCAGCCGTCATCCAGACTGGCTTGCCGAACTGCCTGATGCCTGTTACCCGCAGCATTCTCCCATCTTGCAAAGCGTACTGGAACCAAATCGACACTTCAAGCATCAGGAACATCTCAAGCACCAGGCAAATGGCGGTTCTGTCACCATGGTCCTTCTCTGAAGGCCCCTAGGGACATTTACGACCCACTGCTCCTTTGGTGCTGAAACCATATAACCTTGAACAGTTAAGAATGATAGCTTTACCGACTACTCTCCTGTCAGTATCCAGACTGCATCCTTTTCCTTCATGAAACTGTCTGTCCTCGGTGTTCCTTTACACCGTGGGTTGTATTTTGTAGTATGCTTGAACTGTCTGTTAACTGTCTGTTGTAATAATAATAATAAAGTAGATATTTTTTATACAACTTTGACTGGACAGTCCCTTTTATCATTGGGTAATAATTGTATTTTCGCTGTGTTGCAAATAGCCAACGTTCCACAACGTTGCAGAGATAAGCCTGCCGCTCCATCCACGTTATCAAAATTGGACAAGGAGGTTTATAATTTGCTTGTGTTTCCAATCTGTTTGGATCCTTTCTGTTGTACTAGAGGTGTGGGGATGATTGATGGCTTAGAAACCAATATTCATACCTGGACCACTGGTGCCCCAGAAGTTGGTTCATCACACGCCCGCAGCCAGTCCTGTGCATGCACACGTATCCCAACGGCCTATCACAGGCGAGTCTGTATTAGTGCACACGTCTCCCACAGGTGGTCCTGCTGAGGAAGCCTACATTATGATCTCCTGTACAGATAGACATGTAAGAGTGTGAATATACTTTAAAAGTGTGCCTTCTAGGGAACCCTCCTATTTGTACATGTGTTTTATTGAGCACAATCGTAGCTTGGAAGGGAGAGACCGATGTATAAAGGTAGGGTTTTTTCTTCATTTAATGAATCAAATAAGAAAGGATGGAAATAGTAAGCCCAGGAGTTTCCAAGGAAATTGGTTAGGAATGTGAACACATTCAAAAGGCATTTGAGGGAGTAGCAACCAGTTATGAAAGGATGGTGTTTACTCTATGGCATGAGATTTAACGATGAGGGTCTTCAGTTGCTTTTGGAAATATTTAAGTTTTGGGATGAGTCTGAAGTGTTTCTGGACAGAAAGAGGCGCTATACCACCTACAAAATAAACAGGAGATGGGCGACGCCCGCAGTTCTTACCTTATTCTTCACAATGTGACAGAGACATCGAGGTGTTTTTTTTTAGGGATCCCATTGGGGACCCCTTTTCATTGCTAAAACACAACCCAAAATCTCTATGTATCACCCATTCGTAGAACCTTCTTCTCCATTCCCCTGGTGTTATTCCCCTCTGAGGGACCTGCCCCATGAGCCCACCCTCACAGAGAGGGGTCACATATAGACTCCTAGGATAGAACTGATGGAGCAGACCCCTATATCCTGCCTGCCACCACTGCGCTTGGGGGAGGGCCAGGAGATGGCCCCAGTGGGCGGCTCCATCCACCTCGGTGGCCTTGTCCAGACCACCCTATTCTTCTGCATATTTGACATCATTGGATTCCTATATTTATCTTTGCTTTAAAAGGCAAAAATACATAACCTACACAAGCACTACTAACACACATAAACCTCCAAAAAACTATATTCATCTACCCAATCCTTTACTAATACCTACACCCTACATATACCTAATAACACCCTCATTTTCATATACACTATATAAACTTCATTCTAAACTCTAATAAACAAAAGAAGACCTATAAACCTATATACATGGGTGGTCTGAGTGTGTCTGCAGCACTCTAGGCTACTGACAGTACCATGGGCCTTCCTCTTCTGGGGTGGGGTGGGGCCAGCCCCTGCCTGCTCACTACTAGAGGCTGTTCCACTCCAGGCAGGGGTCCTTTCATGTAGTGCACTATTCAAAATGTGGGGAACCACCTTGCCAGAGTCACCACTGAAAGCATACTGTCTGCCTCATCATGAGTTTGGCGGTAACCATTAAATGAAGCAGTAATGTTATTACCGCTGCATTTAAGGGTCTGCCTCATCACGGGTTTGGCAGGATTTACCTCCAGGTCTGAGTTGGGGTAAATCCGCCACGATTTTGCCGATTTCTGGTGCTATTACTGTGCGCTAATACCGCTGACCGTAGTAGTGCTGAAAATTCCCGATTGGGCCCAATGGGGAATTACCGTTCTGCCAAACCCGTGATCCGGCTCTAATACTGCTGGGGGGTTTTGCGGTAACACTAATAGGATGGAAGCCGTGGGGGATACTGCCCAACTCGTGATGATGCCCTGTGCCTGTTATTCGCTTCAGTTGGCCCCATCCGTCTCTAGGGGCCACCGGTATGTCTGCCTCACTTTTTAGTCTACCAGGGAGACCCTGCCCTGTAGGGCAACCACCCTCACCCCCGTCGCCCAAAGATCATCTTTGGTTACCTCCTTGCTCGGGGCCCCGCCAGTGTCATTGAGGTATTCACAGCACATTATTGTATTGTATTGTATTGCATTGTTTATTTATTTATATTAATATATTTATGCACCACCACCGCCCCAACCCCCTCACAATCACTGTGCGACTCACTCTCTCTCCAATTTTACACCAGAGCTTTCGAAAGAACAAACGCTCTATCCAACAAACTAGCTCTCTTACACCCACCATGCAACCCACCCTCCTTACAGGCCAAACCACCGCCTGCGACCACTACCCAACCAACGTTCCACTCCTTTAGTCCAATATCAGCCGACCAATTTCTCAAACTTCTCTCTGCCTGCAAACCATCCGGCTCTGTGCTAGACCCTTGCCCGGCCACAACACTCAAAGAAATGTTCGCTTCTACCTGCGCAGGCAAACACGCACGCACCATCATAAATGACTCCCTTTCCTATGGAATTTTTCCTGATGCATTCAAAACGGTCCATGTCAAACCTCTAATAAAAAAACCTTCCCTCGACCCCCTCGAGCCCAAAAACTACCGCCCCATCTCTAACACCAGGTTCCTTGCCAAACTCATTGACCGAACCGCCTACTCCCAACTAAGTGCCTTTGTCAAAGCCAATAATCTCCTAGAGCCTGCTCAATCAGGTTTCAGAGCCCGACACGGAACTTAAACCACCCTAACCTCAATCTGGGATGACCTTAAAAACATGGCCTACTCTGCGGGATGCGCCGCATTAATCCTTCTTGACCTATCCACCACCTTCGACACAATCAATCACTCAATCCTCCTTGACTGCCTCCACTCCCTAGGAATTTGTGGAACTGCTCTCAAATGGATAGCATCCTTCCTCAAAAATAGGAACCAAATAACCCTACTCTCTACATATTCCTCCCAAGCCGGACCAGTCGACACAGGAGTTCCACAAGGAGCATGCCTATCAGCCCTCCTGTTCAATCTTTACATGGCCACCCTCCCACAAATAATTCTTTCACACAACATCCTGTGCTACAACTATGCTGATGACACTCAACTAATTCTAAAACTCCTGAACTCAAAACCCAACTGCCGACCTGACCTCACCTCCTACCTCCTTGACATAGAGCTCTGGATGACCACAAAACCACCTCTTGCTAAACCACTCCAAAACCGAAATCATGGTATGTGGCACCACCAAACTTCTTCCACACCGACTACCCTGGCCATCTGCAATGGGCAACTCACCGACCCCCTCTAATTCAGTAAGAAACCTTGGATGATCCTAGACTCTGACCTAACACTCTTGCGCTAAGTCAACAACGTCTCAAAGTCCTGCCACTACCACCTTAAAACTCTTAGGCGCATTTTTCCATACCTCTCCTTTCCCAACAGACTCTCCACAGTCCAATCAATTGTTATATCAAGTCTGGAATACGCTAACCCACTCTACCTCGGAGTCCATGCATACCAACTGACTAAACTACAAAGAGCACAAAACGCTGCAGCCAAACTGCTACTGGCGCTTGGCCCGAAAGACCACATCTCCCCAGCCCTCAAAACTCTGCACTGGCTTCCAGTCACCCAAAGGGTGACTTTCAAAACCTTATGCATTTCTCACCAAGCACTGCATAAAACCGGACCTCAATATCTTCAATACAAGCTAAAACCCTATCACGCTGCACGTACTCTAAGATCAAGCTCGGCTGGCCTCCTAGTCATACATAAAAAAAAAAAACTCAGTCAGGTTAGGCGGATCATCATTCTCAGCCTTGGTCCCCATGCTGTGGAACGCACTCCAACCCAACATCCGACCCACTGAAGACCTCATGTCTTTCCGCAAATTGCTGAAAACTTGTCTCTTCCCCTAAAACCAACACCAAACTCAATCTATCTCAAACTGGATAACAGCATCTCAAAGACTTTGCCAAATGCTAGATCATAAATATGCAATGCAGCATCATGATCCGAGCAAGAAATCGTAAACTAATAACCTCTATTGATTAGCTAAAAAGGACAAACAAAATAGAATGAGTAAAAAGGATCAAACCTGCAAAGTAGATTAAAAGAATAAGTTGTATGATGGCAGTAAAGTGGCTGAAATTAATGAAATAGACAAATAAATGTAATGGACAAGAGGATCAATGTGGACATGAGGAAAAAGTGGATAACAACATTTCAACTAACCCAAACTACTAGATCTTAAATAACAATTAAACAAATAACAGTACAACATCAACATCCAAGCGAGAAATTGAAGCTAATAACCTCTAATGTAAACTAAAAGGACAAACAGAATAGAATGAGTAAACTAGATCAAAGCAGTGAAGCGGATAAAAAGAATAAATTGTACGAAAGCAGTTAAGCGGTTGAAATGAATGAAATTAATGAAATGATTTTAAAGGACGAAAGGAACAAAATGGACGAAAAGAATAAAGTGAAGAGGAAGGAAAGATGAATACAGGAGACAGATGAGTGCGCGACAAGTGACATGGGCTGAACCGATAATATAGGATTAATGAACGAAGTGAGTGGAGCGGATGAAGTGGGTGGAGCAGATGAGTGTGTTGAACGGATGAGTGCGTAGAGCGGATGAGTATGTAGTGCGGGTGAGTGCGTAGTGAGGATGAGTGCGTAGAGCGTATTAGTGCGTAGAGCGGATGAGTGCGTGAAGCAGATGAGCGCATAGAGCGGATGAGTGCCCAGAGCGGATGAGTGCGTAGAGCAGATGGGAGCGCAGAGAAGATAAGAGAGTGGTGTGGATGTAGGTCGTGCTGCGGATGTAATGTGTGAGTGGATAATAGATTGGAGCGGATTTAGGGTGTTGAGCGGATGTAGGGCGTGATGGTGTTGAGCAGATTTAGGGTGTTGAGCAGATTTAGGGTGTTGAGCAGATGTAGGGTGCGGTGGTGTTGAGCCGATGTAGGGTGTTGAGCGGATGTAGGGTATGGTGCGGGTGCAGAGCCGGTGTAGAGTGCGGAGCCGGTGTAGAGTGCGGAGCCAGTGTAGAGTGCGGAGCGGGTATAGAGTGCAGAGCAGATGTCAAGTGTGGAGCAAACGGATGATGTATGTGGATGGAACTGGTGAAGTGGTTGGAAGGAACGGGTGAAGTCGCTGGAAGAAACAGGTGTAGTAAGGGGAAGAAACTGACAAAGTTGGGTGGTAGGAACGGAGGATGGATCTGGAAGAACGGATGATGTATATGGACAAGACGGGTAATGTATGAGGAAGGAACAGATGAAGTATGTGGACAAAATGGGTCAAATTTATTGAAGAGAACGATTGAAGTATGTGGATGGAACGGAGGAAGTATGGGGTTGGAACGGGTGAAGCATATAAGTGGAACGAATGAACTGGGTGGAACGGATGAACTGGGTGGAATGGATTAACTGGGTGGAATGGATGAGCTGTGGTGGAATGGATGAGCTGGGTGGAATGGATGAACTGGGTGGAATGGATGAACTGGGTGGAATGGATGAACTGGGTGGAATGGATGAACTGGATGGAACGGATGAACAGGGAGGAACGGGTGAAATATGTGGAAGGGATGGGTGATATATGTGGAAGGAACAGATGAAGTATGTGGATGGAACGGGTGAAGTATGTGAATGGAACAGATGAACGAGTGTAGAATGGGTGAAGTGGGTGGAACAGGTGAAATGGTAGAACAGATGGAGTAGGTGAATGAACGGGTGATGTGTCTGAAACTGGTGAAGTGGGTGGAACTGGTGAGGTGGGTGGAACGGGTGAAGTGGATTGAACATGTGAAATGGGTAGAACCAGTGAAGTGGATGGAACATGTGAAGATGATGTATGTGGACGGATGATGCATGGAGAAAAGATAACGTGGGTAGAACAAATGAAAGGAGCAGTGCATAAAATGGTTGGAGTGCATAAAATGGTTGGAGTGCACAAAATGGCTTGGAATACATGGAACGGATAAGAGTGCATGGAACAAATTGGATTGCATAGAATGGCGTGACTTACATGGAATGGTTTGTAGTGCTTGATCGTTTGAAAGAGCATTGAAACGCATGGTTTTGAGTGCTTGAAACGGTCGTAATGCGTAGAACAGTACATGGAACGGATGGAGTACATGGAACTATTGGAGTGGGCTCGATCGCAAGCACCTAAGGTAAACCACCATATCACATCTCCACGCTTACTCTCTTCTTTACACCACCACTCAACTAGAACACAGCGATAATATGACACCATTCGGTATAGCTGTTCTCATACCATCATTTTGCCTCATACTACCCATTACCCTAACTAAACACTTGAACTTCGGTTCCCGAGGGCATTCAACCTACCAGTGCCTTGAGACCATATCAATGGTACTTGAGGCGCTATATAAATGCAAAGTAACATAACATATAGCGCACCAGGCCGTTAGGCAACTGAGCACTTGTGTACATCTTGGGTTACATTTACAAATTATCGTTCATTTCTTGTGTTACAGTTACATACATATCTTACATTTCTTATATTATAGTTTCAGGGTAAAATTGTTTAAATATTCTTACATTTCTATGTAGCAGTAGTATATCATTAGTTGCACGCAGAAGTTTAGATTCTATTTACAGTACTTTTTTGAAGGAGAAAAAAAGGATGAGAAGAGGAGGGCAGAGGGAGAAGGGATGGGCGTGTCTAGAGAATAGGTCTGTTATGGTGGGCAATCGTTGGATTGTAGCCAGAGTTTGACATTCGTTTTGAACAAGTGGAAGGAGGGAATGGCTCTGAGTGGGTCCGGTATGGAAATCCAAAGATTGGTGGCCAGTACTGGGAAGCTTGAGCCTCCGTTTTTGTTTTAGATTGAACTTCGGGATCCTGATGCTGTTGGTTTGGGCCTTTCTGATGGGACGTTCAGAGGTGTGCCTCGTGAATTTCTCAGTAAGGTATGCAGGTGCTTTGTTATTAAGACAGTTGTGTGTAATGTTCAGGGTTTTACATTTGATACGATCATTGATGGACAGCCAGTTCGCATTTCTCCTTCTTTGGTCTGATATGTGTTGTCATTTGGGAATGACAAGTGCTGTTCGAAGGGCGTTGTTTTGCAGAGTTTGTAGTTTATGGGTATTGTGTTTACTGGTACCTAGATAAAGTACATTGCAATAGTCCAGTTTCGATAGGATAAGGGCTCGTGCGATGGCGATACAGCTGTCCGTGGCTTGAAATGGTTTGCATGCGTGTATTAACTTGCAAGTGTAGCTAGTTGCTGAGGCAGTAGGATTGACTTGCTTGTTGAGGTTGAGGGCTGAGTATAAGTAGAATCCTAACATTTTGACTTCTTTAGCTACATTGATTTTGATACTATCAATGGCGATGTTTTTGTATAGGTGGGATCGTTTGTTTAGTTTACTGGTAGAACCAATGATTAAGAGCTCAGTTTTATCATCATTAAGACATAAACCGTGTGTGGCCATCCACATTTGGATAATTTGATAGATTTTGTCGATGAGGATAGTGTCTTTGTCGTAAAAACCTTGGATTTGGATGAGGATCTGGGTGTTGTTGGCATAATTAGTATACAAGACACCCAGTTTGTCCAAGATATCGAACAGGGGCTTTGTAAAAATATTATACAGGGTGGAGGAGACACAAGACCCCTGAGGAACACTGCAAGTGATGGGAACTGGGTCAGCGGCTGAAATGGATGAGAAGACTCTTATAAATCTTTTATCCAGGAATGAGTTTATCCAGGCCGTGGCCTTAGTGGAGAAGTTAGCGGCCGATTTAAGATGATTGCAGAGTACCTTGTGATCTACCAGGTCGAATGCGGCTGACAGATCTAGGAGTAGGAGAACGGATATGTCTCCTTTATCTTTACGCTCATCTAGTTGGTTTTTGAGATCGAGGAGGGCTGCCTCGGTTCCATGTCTCGGTCTGAATGCAGATTGTCTATTGCCCAGTATGTTGTTAATCTCCAGGTAAGATTGGATCTGTAGATAGGCAGCTTTATCTAAGATTTTAAGGAGAAATGGAACTGTGGTTATGGGTCTATAGTTCGTTGGGACATTAGGGTCTAAATTGTTTTTTTTTAGGAGGGGAAGCATCCAGGCGTCTTTAAGGTTTGACGGCACAGAGCATGATTTGAAGAAGGAGTTGATAAAGGAGGTGACAAAAGGGGCTAGTTCATGCACGACTTCTTTGATGAAAGGTGTTGGACAGGGTGTCCAGTCATTTGGTCGAAGTAAAACTGGTCGAATTACATTTGGTCGACGCAATTTGGTCGAAAACCAAATGGTCGAATTTTTTTTTTTAATTATATATTTATTTTTTGGGTTTTCGTTTTTTAAAAAAAGGTTTTTTTTAGAAAAAAAAGGGGGTTGTGGGGGGGACCCCCCCAAAAAAAAAAAAAAAAAAAAACTTGAAAATAAAAAAAAATAAAAAATTCGACCATTTGGTTTTCGACCAAATTGGTTTGACCATTTGTCTGGTCGACCAATTTTTTTCGACCAAATGTCTGGTAACCGCTGGACAGGTGTCGCCAAGACAGCGGGATGGCTTAAGATATGTATTGATAATCTTAGCTTCTGCAGTGGATATAGCTCTGAAGTTAAATTGGTTCTGTGGTTTTGTTTGGTTGATTAGTTATTCCTGAAGGATGGCTTCTTGGGTGGCGAGCACAAAATTGTGGAGGGAGGATTGTTTTGCAGAGATTTTGTCTTGTAACATGGTCATTTTATTGCATAAGGCCTTTTGGATGTTGGTACACCAAATTTTATCTTTGGTGCACAAGTCTATGGGTGTGATAGGAGATTCTAGTTCTCTGAGGATAGTGAATATTTCCCTGGTGTTAGAGTTAGCTTTATTAATTCTGTCATCGAAGGTCTCTTTTTTTGCCTGAATGATTCTGTGTTTATTATTCTTTATTGCTTCTGGCGGCATCCCCGTTGCCATGGGAATTCCGTCTCCCTTCATGGCCATGCGCCGGCAAGCTACTGCTGTGGCCCGGCCCATTTCCGCTCCGTGACTGTGCTGTGCAAGGAGTCGTTGGCATGATCTTTCTGGAGCTCTGTCAGAATGACTCAACTCTATCACTTTTCACACAGGCCGCAAGGTCGAGGCAGCCTCGGACTTCATGTCTCCGCCCAACATGGGGAGGCAGGTTTATACGCCTCCCTCTTCACCTACCAGGCCACTCTGGGTTCTGTCAGAGGTGGACTGGAATGGCTCATCTTATGGGCCTGCCCCGTTTAGCATTGGGGCATTTAATTTATTATGTAGCTATTCAGTTTATTTATTTGAATTGTTTTTTATAACGTGCCTAATACCATACCTGAGTTTGGTTTCTAAGCGTGAATCCGGGATTCAAACCTCTGTTTGCTCTGCATGGTCTTGCTTCCAAGCCCTGTGCTTTGCCCCTGTGCTATCCTCATGCTATCATAGGGCCTCCCATCCGTAGCCCGGGGCCAGATGGCTTTCTTCTTCTCCCTGAACCACCCTGCCCGCGTGATCTGAGGTTTTGCAGATTGGGCCCATCTGGCCCCCGGGCTGGCTGACAGCTCTCACTGCCATGTGAGTATCAAGGCTGCACCAGGCCTGCAGTCCAGGCCCATGAAAGATGTCAGACCACACTATACATATGCGGCTCTCTTTAGGAGATGTGTTAGCCCCTGTGGAGCTTCTCGTGGACCTGGACCCCACAGAGCAGCTGTGATGTGCAGCCCCTTTTCTCCTTTTCCTCTCCACTGTTACTCCCAACGTGTTTCTTTTCTTCATGTTCTCTTCTCTGCCCCGTCCACTGCTAGACAGGGAGGCATTCTTCTTTCTGCTTTCTTCTCTGCATTCCATCCAGCCCCATGCTGAGCTGGGTGGAATATTCCAGGTAAGTCCACTACCTAAACACAGACAAACTACATAACACAGCAATAAATAAACTATCACCCACCCTGGTGCATGTGTCTTTATTTCTTTCATTTTCTCAGGGGTCAAATTGGGCCACGGGCTACATCTGTGTTTAGCAGCAGATTTAATTGTCTAGTATAATTCACAATTGCTAAACTTTTTTTCTGTTTGCCTTAGCGTTTGCGTTAAGTCAACATTACTTGATATAGAACCAAGCTACTCCTCACTGATCAGGCCCAATTAGGCCGAAACACGCCTGGGGATGCTTGTCGCCTAGTGCAGAAGGGATGCGACCTAGCAGTTCGGGCTGGACTGCCCCTTTTGGGGTGGGACCAAGCCTGATTTGCATATGGTCTCTCCCCCTTCATTAAAGGCTTGGCAGGCAAAGAACAATGGTCTGGAGGGTTGCCCACAGCAATTACCAGAGGTTTAAGATTAATTCTAAACCTTCCAGCCATCACCTCTTTTTTATTACTTGATATAGAGCATTACATTGACATTGTGCAAAGCGCAATATGACTGCGACCACTCATAATGCATGTTGTATCGTCAGATTGTGCATGATCTCTGTTGTCCAGCCATCATGCCTTACCCATGGTGGTGCCCCTTTTCATTGTGATGCTGTGCCAATGTGCAGGCTGGTATGTGCAGTGTTCATTCTCCAAGCAATGTCAGGCAGCGTGGCACATATCTAAAAGATTCATACTTTATTTTGAGAGTATATTCTCTCACACTAGTGCATCTATAGAAATAGGCCATGTTGGTACTTCTGCAGCATGTATGTTTTGCAAACAGTGACTCTTCTTCAGTGCAATGACACTTTCACGTTGCATTTATTTTGGAACAAAGACCTTCACATTTCTATGTTTATAAAAGATGGCTTGAAACATACACACTTCCAAGCCATCTTTTATAAAGCTTTGCCAACGCACAGACACACCGGGCTCGGTGATCTGTACTCTGCCCTGCAGAGCAGATAGATTACCGAGCCAGAGGTGTCTTTGACCCTCTGCAAACCCAGGGGCTCTGTGATCTAATCTGCAGATTAGATCACAAAGTTACCAGGTTACCAGGTTCGCTCAGGGTCAGTGACCTGGGAAATGCTGTGGCTCGCTGGCATTTCTATCAGTCACACAGCTGCCTGACTTTAAAATGGGTGGCGCATCTCCCGTCACAGGTGCGGCTGTGGTGGGATAATGTGGTCAGCATGGTGTGGTGGGATCGGGGGGCCCCAGCAGGGCTCCGACTCTGCCTCACTTTTTGGAGACTGCCAGGGCCCAGCCACAGCTGGCCCCAGCCCACTTAAAGCTCTGCATAGAAGTCAGATGATCTAAACATTCAGAAAATACTGCCATGTGAGCAGCCTTTCAGAATTTCTCAATGGACAGGGTTGTTCCACCAGAGCTTAAAAATAAGCCAGAGCCTTAAAAGCACACTGACGGAGCTCCCATGCACATCAGGTGGAGAACTAATCAGGACCGCACTGTAATTGAAACCTGCCACTACATGCCAGAACAAGGGACATGTACAAGGACGTTGTTGCTTCCCATGTCAGTGGGCCTTATTCAGACCCTGCCGGTCCGGTTCCGAAAAACAATGGTGCCGGTGCTTCCGTGGTCCCCATTCCCATAGCTTCCCATAGGACTCTAAGAGCACCCACCGCTTAGTAGATTGTACGGCCAGTCGTAGAGAATCGGAGTGAGAGAGTCTCAGCAGCTGCACCCGATATCTGGACCTTACTTACATTTAAGGAGGGACGTCAACTGGATTGCCCACACTGCTGAGGGATGGTGAAAACAGAGCTTCTTCGGAAGTGGTGAAGCGTCTCTGACTGTGAGTGGTGAAAAGTGTTATTCAAAGTGACACCAGTAGATGCTACTCTTGAAAAGGGGCGCACTTTGATGATCTTGTGCGGCTCGGACAATAATTTAGCTCTTGGAAACTAATACGGTATTGATTTAGCACAATTCAAAAGCAGAGTGCCGTAACATAACATCATATGCATTCTGAAAATAACGGACGTGCAAGGGATAGGCCCCAGCTTTCTCTGTTCGCTTGCGTGTAGACTAATGTTACAAAGGCTGGACATCAAAATGAAAGCGCTCTGAGGCACTGAGCACTACACACACATCCTAAGCATTGAAATAAGCAAATACATGCAGGACATGTACACAGTGCATATGAACGTCCTGCTCTTCTGATTCTCATAGACTTTCTGAACATACGTGTAATAACTACATACCCATAGTGCTGTGCTCTGTGGCTTTAAACTGCAGGCATCATTCCAAGTGTGTGTGCAAGGTAGGGTGACCAGATGTTTAAAAAAAAAACTGACATAGAAGTAGGACTAAAGTAAACACAAATAAAACGGTAGTCCTACTTCTATGCCGCCGGCCTATTGCCGTGGGGGTCGCAGGGGAGTGCTCACAGGCACACTGATCTCAATGTAGGGAGGGGAAGGGGGAGCATTCACACACCCCTTCATGCGCAGGAAGAATCACGTCATGCCCGATTTCAGGATTTCGAAATCGGGTCCTGGCAAAAACTGGGACCGTAGCCCCCCACCCTTCCATTCCTGGGACAGGCTTTATAATATTTAAAAAAACTCCCAGGACCCCAAGAGGGAGGGCAATTTCCCGGGACTGTCCTGGGAACACTGGGACATTTGGTCACCCTAGTGCAAGGAGGTGCTGTGACTGTTGGGGCTGGTCATCTGAAGTGGCCTAGGCTGACATTGTATAAATAAGACACCCAGCCTAATGCAAACCTCGCAAAAGCCCCACCCAGGACCGTTGCTGACCACAGTAAGCAAGGGGGTGCTCAGAGCCAACCCTCCTCCCCCACCCCAAGTAGGACTGCGTTGTCTTGGAACCATTTTGTACAGGGCAGCATGCCCAAAACCCAGGGTTCAGCAGAGCCTGCTCATCTGCTAGGAACATCATTCATAACTCAGGTCTTTGGGGGCCAGGCAAGGTTTCCAATAACACACACATGACTATGCATGAGGCGGATTTGCATTCCATGAATTTAGATGGAATGTGCGCGTATCATTCACTAGTTATCCGGAAAGGACAGGTGGTTGCTGGCCCCACAGGACCTGATCAGGGAGCCAGTCTGGTGATCTCTGTACCTGTCCTGATTTGCAAATCAGTTCCATCATTGATGCTACTGTTCATATTAGCAATCGTGCAGGCGCTGAATAGTAAGTAGAATTGCTGTTTTTTTACCCAGCGTCATGTCACTCATGTTATTTGCATGCATAACGGCAGAGTCTCCCTGCCAACATTCAAACCTGTGACCTGCAGAGCAGACACAGATCTCTGCAAAGGCACTTCAACACACTGAGCTATCGCTATCTTGCTGACATAGGAGGCAACATCATACCGCCAGACCTCTGATTGGCTCCTTAGGTCTATTTTCCCAGAAATTAGTAGGCTGTTAGGATCCTGCCTTCTATAAATGCAAGTTGCATTCTTCAGTATGCGTGTCCTGTATCTACCACACATTGGGGGTGGAAGGGTATATATATGTGTATTCTTTTTAAAGAGCACACATTCGCCTCACAAGAGGCATCGTGGCACTAGAAGGAAGATGTACGGACAGGCATTTGTATTTGTAATGTGTATTTATTTGAAGATCAGGGATGTCAATTGCGATCCGAAATGTCTTACAATAAAACACAATCAGAGGACGGAAGCAGTGGGTGTCAGTGGAGAGAGTAGGTGAAAGAGCGGAAGTGAGAGGAGGCGGGAGGGTATGGAATGGGATCCCCTGGCCTCTGTCATCTTCACCTCTATTTATGCGTGCATATGTTCCTTTTTCATAGGTCTAAGGACATTCAACTGTGTCATTGCAACTTACTGCAAACTCAGCCGTGAGCTCTGCATGCAAAGGAAACCGCAATGGGGCCACTTTGGCCTTAGATATCAGTGGTGAATGGGGTCCCCCTTCCTACATCTTACACCAGGGGAAAGAGTTTCCCGTCTAAAAGCGAATGGAGTGTGGGAGAGCTGCACCGGCGAGGGCCAATCGTGTTCTGTAAAGGCAGCACAGTTGCAAAGCTGGTACAAGAATAGTAAGCCGGGTTTAGCACTAGCGTTCTATGATCTGGGCAATGCAGCACGTATTTTCAGGCAGGATAGGACGCGCACTTATGCAATGCATTACTTCTCAGCCTACAAAAAACAGAATGCATAATCTTTTTTGTTTTTTTTTGTTACTCCTGATCACACCTATGGAATCCTCCTGTTTTAGTGCCTGCTAAAAGTAGGTAACTTGCATAGGAGTTAAGTGAATAGTTCGTCTGCCAACTGTAAATGGGCAGCCGTGTGACAGAATGCCATCTGATTGATGTGGGTGGAAAAGCCTGTTTTGTGTAATGTTGAGAAATACATTAATGCAGGTAATTCTGTTTCTTAAAATGGAGGGCACACTAGTCATAGCCCCTTTTTTATGACACTATGTGCCAAAATGGTATTGCAATCATGTGCCTTTGCTGTGAACATCTACTGATATCTACAGCAGCTGCCCTGCAGTGGCAGCACAGCAATGTCAAAAGCCACATGTGCATTCCTGGCAGCGTCTGCAACACAAAGGTCAAACAGGCTGATTAATCGTCCGCACCCCTGGTTCAAAACATAATAATTGTGCACTCCTCTGTCGAAATTACTTGTGCTCACCACCATGTGATTTTTTTTCCACTTACCTTTTGTGTGTGTGATTAAAATGTTTATATAAGCCATGCCTTGTTATGGCATGGTGGCTGCTAAGGTTACCCAATAATACAGCCACATCATTTAAATGTCATATTCGAGTCAGCTTGTCAAGACAACTCATTCATGGCAGGGTTGGTGTGGATTAGCCCCATTGCTTGGGTGTACAAACTGCAGCCAAGTGGGACCGTACCCAGGAAGCTTCCTCTTTACCCCCTGAGGAAGGCCTTGCTCAAGGGCGGAGGAGCGCTCCATGGGTGGTCCCATGGGAACCGATTCTTCAATGACATTACTGACAAAACAAAGCCCCTCTTACACCAGGCTGCTCATTATTCCAGACCTTCTGAAGTAGACAAGGGGAGTCAGAGTAGCCAGGAGGAGAGGTTTAGGACTAGAGAGGGGCTCCACCATCTTGGATTCTTCTAGGGATCCCTAATAGTTTTGATTTGGATCAATTCACTGTATCATTTTGACTTCATAAGGGGTGGGTCTTTTTACGATTTTAAGACAAGAAGAATTCACCTAGAACTTTTATGGGCGAGCAGTCTATTCCAAAATCCTCCGCCATAGAGGTAGAGACAGAAGGCTGGAAACAAGAGGACAATTATACTTCCTACGCACCTAAACATTTAGCTGTGGACCAAGGTCTCTCTGCTGTTTATGCACTGGAACCAGCTTTGTGCTCACTGGAGGGGAAGGACTCCCTGTAGGTGCCAGAAAAACCTCTTGGAGTGGAAACTCAGAACAAAGGACTCACTTTGTACCTTGAGACCATGGATACGCCCTCCCAGCAACTCAACGCAGTTCAAATTCCTGTTTACCACCTCAAGATATCTTAGAGCTCACTGTGATCAGCTACAGGACCCGTGGTGCTGCTCTTGACACTCTACGAATTATGAACCACTTCCCTGCTGTTCAAGACATCTGGACGCAGGCTCAACCCATTGAAGCAGACAGATCAGACCCAATCACCCACTGGACTTTTTGGAATAAACCAAATCAAACACTGACTCATCCTTTTGGTAGCCATCGACTTGCCCATGTTGAACACTGTCTTGATCCACCACGGGCCATGCCTCAAGCTGTCGCAACACCAACTTGACATTGGAATAGCATGAAGCGACCATCCCAATAGCAGCTCGATTACAGTCAACAGCCTAGAAGCCAGGCTCAGATCTGTTAATCCACAAATACAAGAAGCAACAGGTATTTGAAGAGGTCCTGTCCCCCTGGTCCACCTTAAAGGAAATAGTGACTTTTAAGAGAGTAGGCTGAGCCTACAATGATTTTGTATGGGAATTCAGGACACCCATACATACACTCATCACGTAAGGGGTTAGGCTCCTTTTCTTTGCTTCTTAAAGACATATCCTTGACTGTGGACATTGCTCCTGGAATCGTTTGCCTTATCTGCATTGCCTTTACACAGGTGGAGCATTCGTGTTTCTAGATGTGGATGCACGTTGTCAGTATCTTGTTTATAGTTGTGCATTCTTGTTTTGTGGTACCACAGTAATATTGTTCTGTGTGTTGCACCTGTACCAGCTCACAACCCTACTGAAGATATAGCCCATCCTTGGCCCACATACCCGAAGAGGAGAAGGAAGTAGACCTGTTCCTCCTTTATAACTGATTAAAATCACTGCTGGTTTGGTAGTAGTCTGGGGTGTGAGGGGGAGGGGAGTGATTAGGTGGCTTAGCCACTACTCCTCCCTGTGCTCCCGCAGCACAATCGTCATTTGGTTACAGGCCACATTGTTTTTGCATAATGAAATGTAAAAGAAAGTTGTGTTGGCATTTCCATCTGTTTTTGCAGCACTTTGTTTTACACGTTGAAAATACACGATGCACATTGCAGCACGCAGGGGCCACATTGCATGGGGGTAGGCCATCACCTCTCTCAAATGCAGCCTTTTCTTTCTTTAAATGCGTCCCATAGTGGGGGGAGGCTGGAAGGAGTGCACCACCCAGTGACTTTAGCAGCGAGCATTCTCACGCACGCCCTCACGTCGGATCACGCAGGTGAGATATTTAAAGCCGAGGTAAACACGCGCCACGGAAAAGGTGCATTAATAATGGAAAGCCCGCACGCCCGGCATATGTATTCAGATTCAGGAATCATCTTCCCCAGGAGTCCTATACATGATTCATTTTCTGTCTGACACTCATCCGTGAATCAGTCACTTTACCCGCCAGAAATAAATAATAGAAGTGACTGGAGCGAATATTTATCCCTGCACACAGCCCACCCCTGTTCCAGGAACATCCAGGGGAGCACACGAAAGGCCTTTAATTGGTGGAGCACGAGGGGGGTGTTCTTAGAACTGAAATGACTTTCCCAGCACCGAACATACTGGAACTTGGAGACATAAAATACGAGTTCTCTTGGGATCAGAGGCCCAGTTATACAGAATATAGGCTGCCACCAGCACGCTGCTTCCCCCTTCAGTCAATAGTCTGCGAAATATTGACTCATGTCTCGTGACTGCTGCTAGCCGCCCTACTTACCGAAAGCCACATGTATATTTAAAGCCAAAGGCGCTGGCTGCATTGTATGAGTGAGTTCTGTAAGATAAGGCGAAAGACAAGCAAGCACAATGGAGGGGGGGGGGTAGGAGGGATTAGAGGGAGACAGAGATGATGAGCGGGAACATGGATACAAAGAAAAAGAGGGACATGAAAACAGAGAGAGAACAATAGAGCAAGGAATGGCAGAAAGCGACATGCAGAGAAAGAGAGAGAAAGTGTAAAGGAAGACACAGTGAATGCCGACTTTGGAACAAACGGGACACCCTGGGTTGAAGAAAGTTGAAGAAAGAGGTTTTGGGTACAGGAGGATATCTCTAGGGGCAACACGCTCGCCTTGGAAGCAAGGCAACACAGAACAACACAGGTTCGATTTCTGGGTCTGCGCTTAGAAACCTCTGGGTATTAAGCGTGTTATAAATAACCAATTACAATTACAATTAAAGTGCAATCAATTTCAAAGTTATTGGAGATGTCCATAAAAGGGACTTGAGACGTACACGTCAATAGGGCCCTCTGTTGCTAACTAAAGGCACAGGACCATTTCAAATGCCTTGCAGTGCTGGTCTATGGGGATCAACGGTGTTGAACCAGGCTTCTAGGTAGTTTGCTGCCGTTTGGGTTGAGATGTGTCAATTGGGATTTTCCATGGTGAGTGGGTTTTGAAACAATTCGAGATGAGAGCTACCAATGTGTGGCCGGCAGATGCGGCAAGCCAAGTACTTCCACATGGTCGTGGCAACAGTTGAGTCGGGGAGAGACAACTGGCCTCAATGGGTCGAGCTGGCATCTTGATGTCTCGAAAAGCAGATAAGAAGATCAATGTACTTAGATTACCAGCACTGGATCTTCTGTAGCAGCTCAAAGTGAATTATGCAAAATCAAGTTACTCAAATGGCATCTCAAGGTTTCCAGCTGTCCCTCCATTGAAAGGTTCAGAGCCATGGAAAAGGGGGGTAAAAAAAAAAAATAGGTTTTCCGGATGGGACCCAAATGATTGCTTTGGGTGAATACAACAGAGACAAACAAATACAAACCAGGACCTGTTAAGAATAAGTCACTGCTCCACAAGCTCACAACACAATTACATCAATACGTTTTGGCCAATATATTTCTGGAGTCCTAGAGATCAACATGTCAAAATCAGACAAGGTGTATATTTGGATTTGTCATCAACCACCACATCATGAGCCTACAATTATACAACTTAATTTAGTCTTGGAATTCTCCACATTTAAAACACATATCCTGAAATGCTGGATTGTGTGTTCCCACAGTTGCTGGCATGAATGCACATGTTGATGTGTGACTGCATTGTTGCCAAACCACAAGGAAGCTGTTGAAAGGGATACGTACACAAGCCCAGCTAAGACACACAAGTGCCATATACTTGTCTAGTATGAAACTTGATTATATGGGTCTGATTAGCTGACCTCACTTTATCATACAGAGCTACTTCTATCATGGTTTTGCTAACTATAAATGCAACTCTGACTATTTCACTCTTAAATATGGCATAGGCAGTTTCTAGGGGTGTGGAAACAGAGAAATTGATATGAGGCTGGGAAGCCCAAAGGAAACACACCAACACAAGTTACAAAGAACATACAAAGCGCTTTATTCAAAAGATACAACAATTACCAAAAGTCAATTGACAAACGGATAGCTATTCGGCCCTCAGAGTAACAGAATGAACTATCAACGGTAGTTCGCTGTGTTAGTGTGAGAGACCATACATTGGGATACTCAGGTTTTTATACTTTTTATCCAGCTCTGGCCAACCCCCTCGCGGGTTAACCATTCTTAGAACCAGGCCTAGAGTTTGTTGCCAGGTCAATCCCATAATGTATGCATTTCGATCAGTTTCGATGATACAGTTCTTCATTTACACATAGGTCAGGGATAGGACAAGGTCTCAGTTCGCGACCCCAACAAGTGGCCTGCAGGCATATTACTTATTCATGTGTGCGGAGGTCACAACGGCCAGAATCCCACTCAAAATGTCATTCGGCCTCCATTTTGTTGTTCAGGGTGACTTCCACACTACAAGAGAACCTAAAATGGCGGCTAAATCCAAGATGGCGATTTACACAATACGTTAAGGTCAAGACCTTGCCGCGGAATCTATTTACACGATGTTTTTAGACAACTTGGCGTAGGCCAACATACATTCAAACAATGCGATAGGAGGTATAATATTATTTCGATTTCGACAGACCCTCCTTTTGGCCTATGCCAAGTGCTAAACATCATTCCTAATACTTTTGAAAATAACTCCATGTGTTATCATCCATAGATTCCGTATCATTGTCTGTAATGTCTATAGCCCTAAGGTCGTTCATAAAAACCTCTTGTAGCATGAATTCTTTGGATGCTGTATCTGGGGTATATATTTTATGCCCTATTGCGCTCACTGCTTGAGCACAACACCCCCCTATCATTCCACACATACTTGGGAGGCATTGAAAACAGCAACAAAGGAATAACAGAATCCCTAAAATAACCAGAATAACAGAAAGCACCTTCCAACCCTAAGATCGCAAAGAATCCCAGAACCAAGTACTAAGGTTCCAGTCTCCTACAGGGATATGGACTCCAGAACTGAGAGTATGTAAGTTCTGAATTGCTTTAAAAATTGTTGGTGAGGAGTCTGGTACGAAAACACAACAAGCGGACCCCACTAATTTGCATACTCCACCTCGTTCTGCCAAGATGACATCTAATGCCATCCAATTTTGAAGTGCTACCAATCTTATTGCCTTTTGCTCTAAGGTCATATTGTAGAGTATGTCCGTGGTCCGGTTGATCGTTCTCTCCAGTACCCTTGCTAATCCCCTAATGTTCTCTGAGTTTGCTATTTGTCCCCAAAAGGGCACAACTGATTTCGCTATGTCCCCCAATACTTGCCCAGGGGTATCTCTGTTGTCGTCTCGCCGCGGGCGAGCCTTAGAAATCTCTAATGTACTTGCTACAAATACCCTGTGTAACAATATTCCTAAATAACAGGTTCCCTGCCAATCCTTGGGCAACCAGGGAAATGCTAACCTACTACAAACAAAATAAACAGGCCCCCCTACATACAGAGGCCTGTTTTCCCCAGTCAAATTTACAACGTTTTTACACGCTTCAAAATCTCCCATTGGCCTAGAGCCATTTCTCTGTACACAGAAGGGAACTGAGTCAGGACTATCATTTATAGAATAAGAAGGAGGTACAGCGTCCTTATTGCCTATCGGAGCCATTTTAAAGGAAATCAGAGTTTGAAAAGGAAGAGATAGTTTGTCAGACGGCCTAATAGAAGCGACGTTAGGTTTACTTCTATTTGCGAAAAGCGAGCATCCCAGGAGAGTCAATTCACGTTTCTCGAAATCATTTAAATTAGTTCCATCAAAGTTCCCTGAGATGCTATCATTTCATCGGCCAAAGAATAGTGCTCTAAGAGAGGCATAGCAAGCAGTCGTTAAAGGTAGAGGATGTATATACCATCCCAGTCCCTTGTTCCCATGTTGTGGTAAATGAGTACAAATCCAACAATTACTCTTATTAAAAATGGCATGAGTAGCATTCATTACTATCATCAGAGTGTTATTATGATACTTTTGTCTATGTTGGGAGTCTCTAGGGGACAGAGTGTGAAGGTGTACAGAGGGAGTCAAAACAGTTGGTACAATCTCGGTCGGTAATAAAGGTTTCAAAGGATAGATTTCTTCAAAATACCAAAGTCCTACAGCAGCAGTTGCAAAAATAACAATAATCATTATCAACACACAACAGTACGTTTTCGGGGCCCAGGCACATTGTTCATTGTTCGATTTGGTCACCCCCTTATTTACAAGTCCAGTGCGGGGAGCAGCGGTGAAGGTGGCAGGCATCGTAGTTTCTCAATCGACGGCCCCAATGTTCATTGCTGGCGACACTACGGTCGTGTGATTTCTTAGTCCTTCCCAACCCTAGCCAGCAGAATCCCTTTTGTTCAACAAAACTTTCCCATAACAAGACAATCTTCCAATCACTTCCTTTTTCTAGATGTACGAAACTCGTGCCATAGTTCTATTTCCTTGGTCGAAGGTTGTACCTGATGGTACCCAGAATTGTCTGGTCCGGAAGCAAAGTATCGTCACTTCCTGAGGGAAGCGACGTGTCGGTGGCGACGGAAGTCGCATAGCTCGAAACAGTGTTTTCCGGAAGTGATTTTTCAAGAGAGTGCGGAGACGAAATTGACTGTTCCCCAAGCTCCTCAGGCTCAGAGAACTTCTCCAACGCACTCACAGCGCTGTTTGCTACTCCAAGATCAGAGACTGTAGCATCAGCGAGGGGTTCTGCTTCTTCTGTAGCGTGTGGCGTCGGGTGAGGAAGTTTCTTGACGTGCGTCGCGTGAATCCAGTTCTTCTTTCCAGCCACCCGCACTGCTGTCGTGGTGACCAATAACACCTGATGGGGTCCCCGCCAGCGAGGCGCGAGACAGGAAGACCTCTCGTAGGCCTTCACGAGGACCCAACTTCCAGGCTGTATATCGTGTCCTGGGCCCGTGAACCGTACAGGTAAAGCAGAGTGCACCTGGTCATAAATGAAATACAGGTTTTTAATTAACTGGTTACAGTAGTCTACAAGCAATACATTTTCCACCTCTCTCAGAGCTTTAGGTTTCGGGAGACCCCAAATGTTAGCAGGTCTCCCCATCACTACTTCAAATGGAGAAAGCCCAGTCCTAGTCTGAGATGTGGTACGCATAGCTAATAACACAATAGGCAAAGCATCTGGCCATTTTAGTTTGGTATCAGCACATGTTTTTGCAAGTTTATTCTTTAAAATACCGTTGTGTCTTTCCACCAACCCAGCACTTTGAGGATGTCTAGCTGAATGAAATCGTTTCTCAATACATAGGGCTGCACATATTTGCAAAATTACTGCTGTGATAAAGTGAGGACCATTATCCGACCAGATTATCCTCGGGAGCCCAAATCGAGGAAAGAATTCTTTTACCATAATCTTTGCAGTGGTCATGGCGGTAGCATTTTTGACAGGGAAAGCCTCGACCCATTTACTGAAGGCACAAATAATTACAAGAACATATTTTAGATTATTACATCGTTCCATCTCAATAAAATCAAAGTGGATGACCTCAAAGGGAACAGAAGGGGGCCCAAAGCTTCCCCTTGGAGTCACTGTCCCCTTACCCACATTGTGCTGTAGGCAGATCATACAGTTCTGGACGTGCCTCTTTGCAGTGTCCAGAATCTTGTCATTTACCCAAACTTGTTCTCACATTTTCGTAATCTGCTGGGCACACACATGCGTAGAACTGTGTGCCATCCTAACCATTGCCAATACATAAGAATCAGGAAGCAACCATTTCCCTTCGGATGTATCCACCCAACACCCTTAGTCATCCAGCTTCCCCATTCCTTCAGCTCACTTTTTAGATTCTTCTATTGTGGCATCAGTGTGAATATCTCGCACAGACCCAATACCTTCATCCATTATGCAAGCATCTCTCATTTCCCTCGAGGCATACATGTCCGTGCTAAGGTCTGTGGCCATTTGTCTGGCTATCAGATCCGCAAAAGCGTTCCCTTTGCCCACATCATCTATGACCTTGTGATGTGCTGCACATTTCATGATTGCTAACTGTTTAGGGAGTGAGAGTGCCGAAAGTAATTGCACTATCAACTGGCCATGCTGGATCTTGGTCCCATGTGAGGTCAGGAACCCTCTTTCCGACCAAAGCTTTCCAAAGTTGTGAGCCACCCCAAATGCATACTGACTATCAGTATATATATTTACTCTTCGCCCTTGGGAAAGTTCACAAGCTCGGGTCAACGCTATAATCTCTGCGGCCTGCGCGGAGGTATGCAAAATTCTCTTCGTTTCGACAAGTTTGCTCAATGTAGTAACTGCATAAGCAGCTGTAGATGTACCATTCGAAAGTTTGAAGCAGGAGCCATCGCAAAACAGCTCCCCTTCTGCATTTTCCAAAGGAGTATCTATGAGATCTATCCTGCCCTTTGTTTCTTGTTCAGTGGTATACAGGCAGTCATGTAATTCTTCGTCACCGCAAACAGTGTTTTGCGGGAAAGGTAAGAGTTCAGCTGGATTAAGAACACAACACCTCTTAATTTGGATGTGAGGGGCAAACAGAATTAGTTCATACCTTGTTAACCGTGCTGAGGTGAGGTGTTGCGTTTGGGTTTTGTTCAATAGAATATCAACAGAGTGAGGTACCATCAAAATCAAATCATGGCCTAGGACCATTCCCTCACTCTGTTTACAGACGCGGCAGCAGCAGCGACAGCGTGCAAACATCTTGGCAAAACGCATTCGACAGGATCAAGGGCAGAGGAGTAGTAGCCACACGGCCTATTCTTCCCTCCGTGTTCCTGTGTTAACACAGCCAAAGCACATCCATCACGTTCATGCACAAACAACACAAAGGCCTTATCATAATTTGGAGTACCCAGAACCGGTGTCGAACATAGCACGGTTTTGAGAAGCTCAAATGATCGTTGATGTTCCGATTCCCATGGCAGTGGCAGAGAAATGCCCTTCTTCGTCAAAGCCAACATCGGTTTTATCACTAGTACGAAATTCGGGATCCACAACCTACAGTAAGAAGCCATACCTATCAGGGCTCTGACTTCCTTCTGTGTATTTGGAACAGACATGCCAGAAATGTGTTTTATTCTTTCAGGTGTCAATCTTCTCCCCTCCTTTGACAGGAGGTAGCCTAAATAGGCAACCTCCTGACAACAATATTGAAATTTTGGAAGCGAAGCTTTGTGACCATTTTTAGCTAGATGAACAAGCAACAGTATAGTGCCTTCTTTACAGGCATTCTCAGAATCTGCAGCCAAAAGCAAATCATCAACATATTGAAGCAACGTGCAAGTAGGAGGCAATTCAAGGGTGTCGAGCTGCTCTTTCAAAGCTCTACTATAAATACTGGGACTTTCAGTATACCCTTGAGGTGCCCTTGTAAATGTAAATGAGCGTCCCCCCAAGGTGAACGCAAACAGATATCTGCTTTCTTTATGTATAGGGATGCTAAAGAAAGCGTTTTTTAAATCCACAACACTGAAGTGCGTAGCCATAGCAGGGATCATTGTCAATATCGTCGTCACATCGGGTACAATAGGAAATTGTGGGGTGACCACTCGGTTAATAGCACGAAGATCAATTATAAACCGGTATGGAATTGCATTGTCGCCTTTCTTATATACGGACAAGATCGGACTGTTACACAAACTACCTGTAATCTCCTCGATCACCCCACGATGTACAAAATCGGAGACAATGCATTTCAAAGCACGTTCGCCTTCGACTGATATTTTATACTGCGGGATGCGTGGCAGTTTCACCCCATGTTTCAGAACTATTTTAACGAGCTCAATCTGTAACACTCCAACATCATTGTCGTCCACCGCCCACAAACATTCCGGGACAATGCTGAACTCGGGAGGAAAGGTCGAATCAAGAACTGAGAATTAGGAAGTTGCTGTGGTGAAACCGTTAGCCGTACTCCATCCGAAGAACAATGAATTACTGCGTTCAATTTCTCTAACAAATTCAACCCCAGCAAATTCTCTCCACAGTTCGAAGTGAGAAGAAAAGGACAATGGTCCGTGAAGGGACCCAAAGAAACGGATACCGGCGCAGAATCCGGACAGACAGTTGGTACCCCAGAAAACCCTACGGAAACATTTGTTTGCCCTGACAGTGGGATGTTCGGAACCCGAGAATGATCAATGGAGCACTTCTGTGCTCCAGTGTCAATCAAAAACTGGTGTTTCCTATTCCCTACTAATAATTCAACGTAGGGGCCTTTCTGATTAACGTCAGAAGGAAGCTCTTCAGAAAGGTAGGCAGCAGAAGGGTGATCAAATATGTTTCTCGAGTCCATACTCGAGGTCTGAATTTCCCGTGAAAAAGGTTGCTGAGAATCTTGTAAAAGCTGACCTCTATCAGGCCTCCCTGCTCCAGGGCGGCCCCTAAGTCGTCTACCCATACCCCCAAATGCACTGCTTGACCTCTGGCAAAGGACAGGGCACTGTGCTTGCCAATGACCTTCCTGGCGGCAATAAGCACATTGATTAATATTCACAGGACTCAGAGGAGCATTTCCTTTTGGACCGTATTGACCTCTAGTCTGTGTCGTACCGACTCTGGGGTTTCTAACAATTTGTTGTAATAACACTTTGGTTTTCAAATCTCCCTTTCTCTTTTCAATTTTTTCCTTCTCATTATTAACACGGTTCTCATAATACTGAGCCATGTGCAAAACCTCAGATTGAGATTTTGCCTGCCAAGCGCTCTCAGAGGACATAATCTGTGACTGGATGTCAGGTAACAATCCACGTACAAATTTGTCCACGAACAACCTTTTCCCCGACTCTGTACCTAAATCCTGTCCACTGAAGTCAGACAATACCTGCTCGAATCTATAAAAAAATTCGGTGGCGCCTTCAGTTTTCCCTTGGACACAGGCCGTAAGCTTGTCCCAAATAATCCTTTTTTCTGGAATTATAGTTTTTAGTTTAGCGACAATCCTATCAGGTAAAGTAAGTATTACCTGTGGTGGTTTCTCACCAGCTGGTCTTTCTCCATCAATTCTAATCATATTTGCCCACGTATCTCCCAACCTGGCACATCATCTATTGTCCGAACCTGTTTCCATACATCTACGGGTAGGAGTACAGGGAATAACAAGTCAATGTCACTCAAGGTGAACACAGAGGACTACAAAACTGACTCTATTTCTTTGTAAAACCCTGTCGGGTTTTTCCTAATATCGGGAACTGATTGTCTAATTGTGTTCACTTCCTGTCGTGAAAACGTGACGTGAACAAATTGCGATACATAATGTGCAGGGATATCCACAGCGGGGGCACCAGTCCCAGGGTTGGCGGGGATCTCAACTTTTGGGACAAAGGTCGGAGGAACCTCTCTGATAGGCAACTGAGATATAGGTACCTCCGGCCGCTTACTAAGCAATAGAGCCAGGTCGAGCGCTAGGGCAGCTGTAGAAGTGTCGGGCGAAAAAGCCCTTTTACAAATCCCCAATAATTCTATGGGGCAACTAACCCTCTTCCTTACACATTCCTCTTGCAGGTGCTGTACCATCACCTGAATTACCTTTCTTTGCATTTCTACTGTATACTGACTATACGTGTCATACACTTCGTCTGGCAGTATCGATGAATCCGAGATCCATCGAACCGCATCTTTAGTACAAATTCGTACTTCCCCAGGTGCCGATCTACGGCACGGAAGGAACTGTTTCTGTACATATATTCTATCGTCTTCATCATCCTCATCTCGTGATTTTTCGGAGTCTTTCCTAAACACAAACAATTTTTCAACATGTCCATATACTTTCTGCTCCGTGTCCCTCGAAATTGCCAAAGTATTCAGATCTCTCACCCCTTGTGGAGGATCCGAATTTTGTAATCTACCCCACATCACACACAAATGAGTCCCCAGTCCTTCGATAAAAACATTTTTCTCGGGAAAACTATTCAAATTAGATAATGTGGAAAAAACATTAACTTGATCACCTTTCTCCATGCAATGCTTAGCCCATGCAAACAATTCCTGTTTCTTATCTGCAGAAACAGTACTACGAGTCACAATCTTTGATCCTGCACCTGGATCGACTTCGGTCAATACGGGGCCACTCGGGAGCAGAGGTATAGGTAAATTTAACAAAGGTGCAACTATCGGTGCAGGGGGAAGGGGCAGTGCGATAGGTGGAGGAACAACAACCAAAGGACTAGGAACAATAGGTTGTACAGAGGAAACAGGAATAACAACAGGAGCAACAGCAGGAATGGGCAGAGCGCCCAAAATAGGAGCATACGGAGGTGGCGCTGAGGCATCGGGCCTGCGTTCATTTAATAACTTCTCAATAAATTCTTCAGAAACATGGAAATCTTTAGAGGGGTACATTTTCTGGATCCCGAGTGAAAAGGCTCTATCCATATTTTTAACTGATTCTGACCGCTTTTCTTTATCATATAATGATGCTTTTTCAGTGTTTGTTTTATGACGACGTGCATGTTTATCCCTACTTTTAAGCTGCTGTAATGCTTCTTTCTTCCAATTCTGTAACACATCAAAGGCTGCTGGTCTAGCCTTTTTCTTTAACAAGATCGATTCTAAGTATTCAATACGGGGGATCTCGAAACTACCATTGATTGGCCACTGAAATCCAGAGGCATGTCTGGTCTGTCTGTGCCAAATATCATTAAATACTATACTTCCAATGCCATACTTACAGTACATCATAGTACATGCCGGCGACCCCTCCTGTGGTGCCGGGCGGCTAAATTCCAAGGATTGTCGATCGCTGCGAAACAGAGCCCTAAAACAGCTAGACAATTTCCCAGGCATTTCACAAAAAATTGGTGTTACCTGGTTCAATAATTGTGTCTGCAGATACAATACGCCAAATTCAAATTGTCAGGGTTAAATTAAGAGCCGGGTCACGACTGCACCTGACCAAACCTAAGGAGGACCGTACGGTTTACCAAAGAACTTACCTAACGAATTTTACCTTGTGTTTGGTGGTTTCGGCAAATCTGCTCGCCTCAAAATTGGACCCTCGTCAAGATGCCGTGTCAGACCACACGACTATCGTCCAAGGATCGGATCGTGCAGCGCTGCCGAGGTATCGTGTCTCGATCGGTCAGGCCCACAGAATCACACCGTCCGATCCCGGTTCGATAGTCTGCGTCAACCTTCAATGATCCGGCATCAATCTTGAGGGTCCCTATTCGGGCACCAACTGTGGAAACAGAGAAATTGATATGAGGCCGGGAAGCCCAAAGGAAACACACCAACACAGGTTACAAAGAACATACAAAGCGCTTTATTCAAAAGATACAACAATTACCAAAAATCAATTGACAAACGGATAGCTATTCGGCCCTCAGAGTAACAGAACCAACTATCAACGGTAGTTTGCTGTGTTAGTGTGAGAGACCGTACATTGGGATACTCAGGTTTTTATACTTTTTATCCAGCTCTGTCCAACCCCCTCGCGGGTTAACCATTCTTAGAACCAGGCCTAGAGTTCGTTGCCAGGTCAATCCCATAATGTATGCATTTCGATCAGTTTTGCTGATACAGTTGTTAATTTACACATAGGTCAGGGATAGGACAAGGTCTCAGTTCGCGACCCCAACAAGTGGCCTGCAGGCATATTACTTATTCATGTGTGCGGAGGTCACAACGGCAAGAATCCCACTCGAAATGTCATTCGGCCTCCATTTTGTTGTTCAGGGTGACTTCCACACTACAAGAGAACCTAAAATGGCTGCTAAATCCAAGATGGCGATTTACACAATACGTTAAGGTCAAGACCTTGCCGCGGAATCTATTTACACAATGTTTTTAGACAACTTGGCGTAGGCCAAAATACATTCAAACAATGCGATAGGAGGTATAATATTATTTCGATTTCGACAGGGGCAGGTAAACCAGGCAGTTGCCCTGGGCATAAAACGCACTGGTCAATCAGTCCTCAGATTAATTATGTTACCCATAAGATACTAATCAAGCTGAGAAACAAGCTTGTTCTTTCAATGGAACCCCATACTCCCACAAATGTTGTGCAGCATAGCCTTTGCTGATGTACCACCCCCCAAAACAAAATCTCCTCTTGGTGTAAGTGTGCCTAAACTTTTATGCAGCCTTGCAGGGCAACATGTGAACATTAGTTCCCTAGAGACTTTCCTGATCTGAGAGGCGGGAACTGTGTAGGAACTTAAAAGCCAATACGACAGGTAATGACAGCACACTCTATGAAGACGAAAGAGAAAGCAAGGTGAGAAAGGAGGGACAGAGGAGGCAGGGGCTGAAGGGTATGGATTGGTTAATGAGAAAAAACGGTGCAAAATAAAGACTGGCGGTGGTTAGAGTTGGGAAAGAATGTGACAACATATACAAACCTAAACAAATGAATGAAGAAGGAGAGAAAGAGAAGGAATCAAGTGTCACTTCAAAAACGAAGAGGACAGAGAGGTCTATCACAGAAATGGAAAGGGGAAGGAGAGGGGGTCAGAGTAAAGGAAAGAGGAAGGAGAGGGGGTCAGAGTAAAGGAAAGAGGAAGTAGAGGGTTTCAGAGTAATGGAAAGAGGAAGGAGAGGGGTAAGAGTAAAGTAAAGTGGAAGGAGAATTTGTACGAGTAATGGGAAGGAAGGAGAGTTTTCAGAGTAAAGGAAAGAGGACAGAGGGGGAGTACAAGTAAAGGGAAGAGGAAGGAGAAGGGCAATGGTAAAGGAAACAAGAAGGAGAGGGAGTAAGAGTAATGGTAAGGAAGGAGAGTGCTCAGAGTGAATGCAAGAGTAAGGAGTGGTGGTAACAGTAAATGAAAGAGGAAGGAGAGTGGGTAAGAGTGAAGGAAAGAGGAGCAAGACGGAGCCAGAGTCAAGAAAAGAGGGAGGAGAGAGGCGAAGAGTAAAGGAAAGCAGAAGGAGAGAGGGTAAGAGTAAAGAACAGATGAAGGAGAGATGGGTCAGAGTAATGGAAAGAGAAAAGAGAGGTGTTGCAGTAAATGAAAGAGGATGGAGAGGGGGTACGAGTAAAGGAAAGAGGAAGGAAAGGGGTAAAAGTAAAACAAAGAGGAAGGAAAGGGGATTCAAGTAATGGAAAGAGGAAGGAAAGGGTGTACAAGTAATGGCAAGTGCAGAGATTGCTCAGAGTAAAGGAAAGAAGAAGGAGAGGGGTAAGAGTAAAGGAACACAGGAAAGGCAGAGGAGAGGAATTTAGAGTAATGGAAAGATGAAGGAGAGAGATTCAGAGCTAAGGAAAGTGGTAGGAGAGGGGCTAATTGTAAAGGAAAGACAAAGGACATGGGTAAGAGTAAAGGAAAGCAGAAAGAGAGATGGTAAGAGTAAAGAAAAGAGGAAGGTGAGGTGGGTCAGATTAATGGAAAAAGGAAAGATAGGGGTGACAGTAAAGCAAAGAGGAATGAAAGGGGGTCAGAGTAAAGGAGAGAGGTAGACAAGGGGGCAGGAGTAAACAAAAGGGGAAGGAGAGGGGTCAGAGCTAAGGAAATAGGAAGGAGAGGGAGTAAGAGTAAAATAAAGAGGAAGGAGGGGGGAAGAGTAAAACAAAGAGGAAGGAGGGCGCTAAGAGTAAAGTAAAGAGGGAGGAGAGGGTGTATGAGTAATGGGAAGGGAGGAGTGTGCCCAGAGTAAAGGAAAGAGGGAGGAGAGGGAGGACGAGTATAAGAAAGAGGAAGGGGTGGGGTAGGAATAAAGAAAAGAGGACAGCAAGGTGGGTCAGAGTAGTGGAAAGAGGAAAGAGAGAGGTTGCAGTAAAGGAAAGAGGAATGAAAGGGGGTCAGAGTAAAGGAGAGTGGAAGGTGAGGGTGTAGGAGTAAATGATTGAAAAAGGGAGACCCCAGCCCTTTAATATGAGGTAGAATTACCCTTGCGATGGATGGGGATGCAAAAGTTACTCAAACATCAATAATCAAAACGACTCAGGTAGTTGGCAAAAAGATAACTGTTTTAATATCAATTATCTAAAACTGAGTACAACAGACATCAACAGACGTGTCAGCCCATGGTTTCTCAATGCATCTTAAAAAAAAAATATTATTTTATAGCAAAAAATCATCATTGATGACGTCAACCTACATATTTACTATTGTCATCCTACGTGGCAAACTTCAAAAACCTAGTGGCAATTGTGATAGGTTCTTAAGGAATATCCAAGTAAATGATCCATACGAGTTTAAGAGAGTGAGAGAAAGTGATTTGGTTTCTTAACATCAGGTGGGGCAACTAAGCGCTGCCCTTAAACAGATCACTATGAACGTCACTATATATGTGACGTCCCATTGGTTACACAACCTATAGGACTCTTAATTATGCGTCCCCTACCATTGGTTGGCACTCTAATCTTCGTCAGTACTTTTCCACTTACGTTAGCAGAATGCAGGCCAGTCTTCCAGGTGCTGGTGAGCTAGTCTTTTCCATAGCTTCCCAACAATTAGCATATTCATCTATCATCACCTCAGTGGTATGCTGCCAGCTAAGGCTTTGAACTTGTCCTTGGGAGTGTTATTTTGCTCCAGGGAATTCAGGGGAGTGAAGGCACGCCCTGCCTTCATGCATATGTGTGGTCATCATGTTCGTCGAACTTCATCCTTCCACGTGACTGAAGACCACAGTATCAAGCTCTAGTGCATTTAAAATACTATTTTATAATAGCCCTCTGACATCTTCCTTATTTTTGTCCATGTCTTCTGAACAGGAGTTCCATTCTTTCACACGATTTGCATCCAATGTCTGCTGACCCCAGCCTAATATAGCCTTGGCTTCTTGGGGCTCATCCAGCCATGCTTTTCTGAGTCTCACTCATGTTAATTCATTCAATTGTTTTTAACTGGGACGCACTGGAAAAAAGGCCTTCCTTTTTTAGTCCATCTCTGCTATAATACGTAGTGGAAACATCGTATATATTGGCGCATTCCACAATGTATTCACTGTAAAGCTAACCTCAAGAATACTTTGTCTGCTTGTGTTTTTTTTTTGCATCTGTACACGTATAAAATAATTTGATATCTTCATCAGTTCTGTAGCAAAAGTTTCTTGATCTTGATCCCAAGATGTCACTTGTCTTTGATACTTTCTTGATGCCTTATAGAATATCTTCATTCTCTTGTCTCTGCATCTCTTCTATGTATATCAGCTTGCTTCATGGGCAACAGTGATGGTAGTGACGTCACCATTGTTCTCTTCCATTCCATTTGCTCTGCTTCTTCTGAGATTTCATTCAAATGGCCATCATGCTGTCTCGTCTGCCAGTATGGCTTTCTCAATGGGAACCTTGCTTCCAGGATTCTCCACGGTATTGGTATTTTCACTGGCACTGCACGTACCTCACACTCTGGTTACCAACATATAGGCAATATGGGTGAAGTGGTTGAGGTGGGTGAACTTGACTCCTTCTCTACACTCCCCCTCTGGGTGATTCATCGACCACTCTCCCATCATCCTTCATGTCTGTAAATCCTTGTCTGAAGAAATGCTTCTCTGAAGTCCATATCTTTATGACTCCCTTCAGGCATCCAGCTGATTTCACATTCTCATCCTTATTCCAAGTCATGGGCATGCACTGTCCATTTGGGATGCAATAGATCCACTTTCCCACATACTTCTTATAGTTTTTTGGATACAGGAACTTTGTTCAATCAGGGGCATGGATGCCGCCTTTCACAAAGTCTCTGATTTCTTCATCTGTCAAGTCTCTGGCATTCCATCCTGATTCAACATCAATCATGATGTTCATCCCTATGGCTTTCTTTGCTGTTTTCTTGCATTGTTTGATTATAACCTGATCACACAAAATCCAAGCAATACCATCACAATCAGGGCTCCAAGGAACTTGAACATGTGTGCCATTCATTGTGGAATTCAGGAAAATAGTGATCCAAACCTGCTGTCATCAGCAATGTCTTCTACTTTGTATATCATCTGGACGTGTAGTTTTGTCAGCATCTCTATGGCCTCTGTTAAGGTCCCATTCTCGTCATCATGAGAAGGTATTTATGTGCAACATGATTCTCTGATTTTTGCACAAACACCTCCATCCATAGCTGTAATCATGTCTATAACGTATCTATTCTGAAGAGTCATCAGTCGTATGGCTCTCATCTGTTCTCTGATAGCATTGAATCCCATTATGGTAGTGTTGATTGTCTGCAGCAATTCACATCAGGTAATCTGCAGCCATTTGGTATTGTCAGTTGACTGGGTGTTTTTACATGTGCTACCTGTGTAGGTTCACTCTTAGACAATCGCTTCCTTTGTCTCTCTTTTAGAACCTGTTTCTGGTGCTCAAGAACAATCACCACAACACTTTTTCTAAAGAAAGATATCTAGTGACATTTTTCATAACCCAGGCAATTTTACATCGTCTACTGGAATAGTGATAATTATATAGGGTCTTGGTTGCTTAGTAATTGCCACATTTGTACCCTCATCCTGCATAGGATGATACACAGGAATCTTTACTCTATGAGGATCTAAATAATAAGCAGTGCGTACTGTAAGCGAGAGCAGTATCAATATGACCAAAATGCAAGTGTAAATCAGACATAAATAAGACCATTTACAACAATAGCTTCTTGCACATGGTGGATATCTCTCATGATCTGCCATAATGATATTACTATTGATGGTGCCCATTTTTACTCTTGTTTAATGATGAAAAAACTAAACTTTAACCGGGCAAAATTATGTAATACACTGGAATCTGCTGAGTCTGCTCCAAAAGTTCCCTCGGTCAACTTCAGCTGGCTGACTTATATGATGATGAACAAACGTTCCCAGTGGAGACCACAAATTGGCCTTTTACCTGAAGACATGAAGATTCTCCTTCATCATGAAAAAAAGTATTTTAACCAGTAGATTTTTGAATCTTCTCCTTCGAAAGTCTCATTCAATTCTCAGTGTTCTCTCAGAGTAAATGTTCACTTGTGCTATTATGTCTCTTAGTATTTCATTAAATGCTGTATCATTCCTCATATCCCTCAGGAACTTGCGGACATCAGTTTGTCTTCCAACAAGATGTGGGCACTCCTCAATCAAATAATAGAACACCAAGCCGACCAGTCGATGCGCATTATCCGCTGATAGGGGCATTTGTGTTTTCCTCACTGTACCCAGGAAGCTGAAGGATTTGCTCATTGATAGCTGCGAGTAATCTCCTCACAAATGGACCATTCTTAGGATATTGCAGGAACAGATGAACACTAGTAGTTCTCCCCTCAAGCACAAGGTATACATGCAGGAAAAACAAAAAAACTGTAAGAATGATCTCTGAAAAGTTGTCACTGGGCACCACCATGGGCACCATCGAAAGACATTCAGTGAGAAAGGAATTGTGGTACTGTTCCCTCTTCCTGTTGTCGAAAAGGAACCCCAAATCTGGCATGCTCCCCTTTATGATCAAGACTTAAACATGTCTCAGTCCAATGTCAACAAACTCCTGCGGCTCAAGAACAAATAGCTTCCCTTAACTTTTTTTTTTTAACTGAAAAGAGTGTCCCGACAATAAGCCACAGTCCAATATATTCTTTGTCTTCTTATTTGGCAGCTTCTGTGTCCTTATTCCTCGTCGGAGACCTAGTCTGCACAGGCTGTAATTCTTTCCTGATGCTTTCTTCTCAACAGGGGTGGGATTGAAGGAGGTTCTCCAGCATAGATTTTCACGTTTCCGAGAAATATCCAAGCTCGTCTGCTTTGCACCTTGATTGCAGGTGGTGTCACGTCTTCCACTATGAAAACGCGTTGAAATGTGGCTTGTGCCACTTCCTTGTAAAATTACAGATTAGGATCGAATCACTGAGGAAAAGTTTGGGAAGAAATAACTTTACAACTCTGGTTGTTGGAACATCTCCTTCTGTGTTCTGAGCAGCCCCACACCCCTTTTCGCTTGAGATGATCTGAAATGACAGAGATACTTGAGATCATGCATGTTAAGTATTCACGTTACTCCTTTCCTAACATTTCTGCTGTTATTTGGACATCACTTCTAGTTCTAGACGGAGATGTGAGAGGTGTCCTCATCGGCCTCCCTGTCACCATTTCATGGGGGAGTAAGATGGTGGTCTGAACCTGGTTGATTTTTCAACTCACACAATGCCAGGGGTAGACAATGCAACCATCATTTCTTCAAGTTAAGCTTAAATTTGGCTATTATCTCTTTTAGCAAGCTGTTGAGTCTTTCACAATTGCAGGTGATATGCTGATGACAATGTGTGCTTTATGCTAAGCAATGAGCTTATTTGTTCACTGCCTTCAATAACAAAATGAGGGCCAATATCTGATCTCAATACTTCACATATTTCCTATCTAGGAAATACTTCTCGTACTAAAAATGTTGCTGCACAAGTGGAGTCTGGGTGTGTACATGGACCAGCCTCAATCCACCTCGAAAATGGACATACCACTACAATCATATATCTGTACCCTTTACATACTTGCAGCATGTCGACATTGTCGATATGTAAATGCTGAAAGGGACCATTCGCTCTTGGAATAAATCCTATAATTGTGCGCAGTGTGTGCCCAGCAGTAAACCTTTGACATACGATACAATTTACTACATAAAATGCAATGTTCTACTACATTTGGAACAAACTAATACTCTGCAATAGTTGCGGCGATGATATCTCTAGTAACGTGCACAGGGGATTGAAGCTGTTAACACCACCCTTAACAAGGCTACAGGCATCACCGGTTAACCAGTGCTGTTTTGTCACCACAATGCTTCAGAGGGGTTTAAAGAACACGCTCTCTGTGTCCACATGTCTTTCTGATCTTGAGGCGGTTCTCCTTGAATCTCTACCAACCGAGTCCTAGAGAAATTATTATAACACTCAGACACATTCATCATTACCATCATGCTTTCATTCACATCAGGCATATCAAAAAAACATAATAATATCAAAACATGCAAGTCGTTTTAGCTTCCTCATCTGCCCTTTTATCTCCACGTGAGAAAAAATCTACTCTTTTAGTGTGTGCTGCGCATTTAACTCCTGCGATGGCTACTGGGAGTTGTAGTGTTTTAATAAGTCTGTCCAATAATGCGGCGTGCTGCACTGGAGTGCCGACTGCATGCACTGTTGTGGTTACATAGGCGGAGTACATAGGTGGAGTCGCTGTACACTGTTACTTACTGGTCTGTGTGTTTCTCAAGCGCAGTAATCAGCACCACTAATTCTGAAGCCTGTGCCAAAAAGTGAGTCGGTGGTCATGCACGTATCAGTACTTCAAACTCTCCATTGGCCATGTGCTTCACCACAGTGGCACCTGTTTATCTTTGTCCATCATTTTGATCGAATCTAGAAAAACTGTCAATAAAAAGAATCTCCCCATCTACCAACGCGTTTTCCTTCACCCTCAGGAGTTCATCATAGAATTCCTCATAGTTCGAACAATCATGTGCATGCTCGTTCTCTGCCAGTGGTTCTGCTACAAACATTGCAGGATTCACTATTTTGCCTCAAACTATTTTAATCGCCGGATTCAATATGACTACTGCGTAGGCAGAAGCTCTTTGAGAAGTCAACATGCCTTTAGGTTTTTCCAAAATAGCAAACAATGCATGTTCAAAAAATAACATCATGGAACACCCCATTACTATGCTAGCAGCCTTCTCAATAGCAAACGTGGCAGCTGCCAAAGACTGTTTGCATGGAAAGTGACCCTTCACTACTGGGTCTAGAATCCCACTGTAATATGCAAGGAGCTTGTACCACAACGTGGTTCTCTGCATGAGTACAACTGCCATAACAGTGCCATTTGTGTGTGAGAATAAAAATAATTCCTCAGCATAATTGTGAATCCCTAAAACTGGAGCTGTGCAAACTGCCTTTTTCAACTCATCAAACCATTCTTACATTTCCTCAGTCCAAACATTTTTTTCCCCAATTTGCTTGTGCTTTCTTCAGAGCTTGCAACAAGGGCCTTATTTAGGAACTGTAATCAAAGACTGATGCTCTTACATAATTACACAGTCCCAAAAATATCTGCATATGCTTTATCCTGAGTGGCTTTACTGTTTTCAAAACAGCCTCAGCCCTCACAGGAGTAACTTTCTTTCCTTCATGTGAAATTAACTGGCCTATGTACAACACTTCTTCGTGACAATGCTGCAATTTCTCCTTGTCTACTTTATATGCTTTGACTGCAAGAATAATCATCAGTTTAACTGAATCACTTCTGTACTCTTCCTCGGAGGTGCTACAGACCAATATATCATTCACTTATTGCAACACTTTGCAAATCAACATTCCATAAGTCCATCTGCAGGACTCTATTGAAAATCGACGGAGACTCAAAGTATCGCTGGGGCAGGCGAGTACTTTTCAGACGAATTTGTCTAAACGTAAATGTCATCAGATCTTGTGAATCTTTATGCAATGGGATTGAAAAAAATGCATTTTTCAAGTCAATCACATTGAAATATCATGCCTCAACAGGGATATTACATAAGATCATCGCAGATTAGGAACTCGAGGGAACTCAGCCTCTACAATCTGGTTAATTGGGCGAAAGGTCTTGCTCTAGACAAAACGATCCCCCTTTCCCTTTTTTCACAAGATAAATTGTGTTATTACACAGTGACTCTGACATCATTAAGATGTTCTGTTCTATCATAGCGGATATTGTCATTCATCTGGCTCTCGAGACATAGGATACTGTTGTGCTTGAGGTAAAACTGCTCCTGGTTTCAATGTAATCTTCACTTCTCCAACCCCTTCAATAGGCCTACGTCATAGGGGCCTGTTGTCCATAATGAAACTGGCACTCTCGCCGTATCTTCATCGAAATACTCGGTACTCGGGGTGTTTCTGTGCTAACATCATTTTCTGAGGAACCTCACGTTTAATTGCTGTTACCCAATAAGTAATGCTCATCTCAAATATTACTTTGTCATCTGATGGATGATCTCTAAACATATCCTTATCAGTGACATCAGTCAATCTGTAACCTTCCCCAATGGCAATCACTGTGCACCATCATCTGCCTACATAATCATTTCCATCAGGCAAAGCCATTCTCCTTGCACTATGGCTGCTTGTAATTTTAAAGGAAAGACTAACCTTCCTCTTCCTCCATAGGTATCTTTGGCCTGAATAAAAATTCATCAGGTATTCTCATAGTTCTGCCCACTAAACCTGGCAGCCATGTTAACAGGATGTGCTCCCCATAGTGAAAAACGTCTGGTTATAACGGTACTCCTCGTATGGCCATTTGTCCTGCAGATGCCATAATAAATTCACTCACGTTCAAAAGATGCATACCTGGTGTTGAACACACTATGACTTTATCAGTGAACTAAATTATCATGTTCAATTTGGTCATTACATCTCAACCTAATATATTGACAAGTGTTTGCCTTGAATATAACAAGGGCACAGACATGTCACACTCTCCTACAGAGACTGGCAATTCTTCAGTAAACAAACTTTACTTGTAGCTCCTGTGAAACCTTGAGTATTCATGGCATTTCCAGACATTGAAAATGTCCCCTCTCGTATACATGAGCCTGTTGCACTGTGTCTACTAAAGATTTATTGTCAGTGTTGAGATATTGATGTCAACACTGGGTTCTTCTAAGGATTCGGCATCACTGATAGCATCAAACACATCAAGTATCTCAGTGATCTGTCCTATTGTGGATACATTCTCATACCTGTACCTGTGAAAGGATTCCCTCCAACAACAGTAACACCCCCTATTCTAGGAGTGCTTAACTATCCTCTAGGTGGATCTAGCCGTGTCAATGATTCTGATGTCTGAGATTTCGGTAGTTCTAGATCTGACCATCTTACTTCTTTATCTATTGAAAAAAGAAACTTCAGCACCACGTGCATTGCATTCCTCCTCCCCATGGAAGGTTTCCCTGTCCTCGTCTGACATATCCTGTCACCAACCCATGTGACTTCTCTCCTCTTCATCTCTATTCAGAGTCAGTCCAGATAGCTCCTTTGGCTCAAACTACATGAGGCTCCTTCTTTGTCGTACAACTGTGTACTCTTGAGTTTAACATGTTTACCCTTCCCCTGCAACACTTTCATAGTCCTCATATCATGGTAGACTTTATCAATAACATCCCCAATGCTTCTAGAGTCAACCTCATCCTCTAGGTTTGCTCTAGACAGACCTGCTATTGGTACATGTGCTGGGAAGAACTCTTCTATGTCTTCCCATGCCACTACTGGATTAGGATCTATTAATTCCCCTTCTATATGCTCAATGTTGCATGTTCTCTGCCTTCTCTTTCTTTCTAGTTCATCATCAAACTCTCTTCACTTCCCTACTTCTTCTCTTACTCTTGTTCTCTCTTTTCTTTTCATATCTCTCCTCTTGTTTGCCCTATGTATCTCTTTGTCTTTTCATCTTTGTATTCTTTTATCCTTCAATTTCTGTTCCTCCTCTTCTTCTCTCATTCTTTCTAGCTTTTCTCATCTTTCTAATTCTTCAATTGCCCTCTGTCTATTATCATACTTTCTCTGCTCCTCTGCTCTTTCCTGCTTTTTCAGTTGCTCATCCTGATACAACTGTTCCCGTCTGTATCTATCCTTCCTGTTCACTCCATCTTCTTTCAATCTTACCTCTCTCTCTCTGTCCTTTATGTTCTGTTCGACTTGATTGTTCCATTGCCTTACGCCCTCGATGCTTTTACCATTGAGTTTAAGAAACTCTGACCACCCAACCATTTGTTCTGTATAAGTACTAACTTATCAGGGTTATCTGTTTCTCCTTTCGATCTTTTTATTTCCTGTTCTATATCTAAGGATGTAATTGGTCGATCACTTCTCAGCTTATCCTGTCTCTCCTTGTCCCTCTGGATTTTAGAGATGACATCTCTCTCAGAAATGTTCTCTGAGTCCTTGTCGCTGTTTTGCGCAGGAGACTCATATGCTGGGTTACTATATCCTGTGGCTGCCTTAAGCTCGCTTAATGGATATAACCCATCATCTTTTTTACTATCGCCATCTACTTCAGGCACGGCAGGGGGAGCAGAAGGCTCCTGCCCCCCTCTTTGCATATATTCAATATCCAGTCTTCAGGAGGTGGCTCTTCTCTTTCCTCCTGGTACATTTCCCAGAGCTCTAAGCTCACAAATCGTTTATCTAACGTGTTCCACGTATATGCTGCATGCAAATATGTCGTCAAATGCAGCAAAACTGCCTTCGATAAGGATCTCCCGTGTGGCCATGGCATGAACATTTTATCTGCCGTTCCTTTAACCCATTCTGCACTGTACTGCTTAAGTTTGGGTGTGTGTTTCAGCAACTGTTTGCAGAGGTGTATAAGTGGAGTAATATCCTCCATTCTGACTCATCATACTTGGCTGTCAATACTCACCCTTACACTTTGCAGATTAAAAAAAATATATGTTTCAGAAAAACAAAACAATATGAGGATGCACCAAATCATTGCAGGCTCCAAACCCTCTATATCGAGATTTTTACTTAAATCTACTTTTTTCACTAAACACCATCAATTCAATTTCCACTAAATAAATTATTAATTCTCAGATCTTGTGTTTTCTTTTCACATCTATTAATTCCTCTATTGTTTTTTTCACCATATTCAGTCACATAAAACAAACAGACAAACTGACATACCAAACAAGCCACTTATATCTCAGTATTCTCTATAAGACTTATCCTACCCCTAAAAAATACCCCAATTGGGATGTGAATTGCTCTCTTTAAACTTGTCTTTAACCAAGTGTGTAGCCTACATCACCCGTAAATGAGGTTCTAGAAACAATTCCTTCTATTATGTTTTTTCTGATGGAGGAAACTGGGTGTTCTCTTTATCATGGCACCTTCCCCCACGATACATCTTAATTGCTTTGCCTCTTCTCAAGTCAATTACTTAATATTCAATGCTCATTGTTCTCAAGTTACTTTACCTCAACCTCTCTCGATTACTTGTTTTTCCCTTATCACTTCTCCATTCACAATTATGCCACCTGACTTTTTACTCACCATTGGCTTTTTCGACTTCCGACTCTCGGGATCGTCCACCTTTTTATCAGCCGCTTCAACTTTCCGTTCATTCTGCTTCCTGCAGACACCTGGTGGGGAGTCTGCCTGAAAACAAGGGACCCGTCTCACCTAGCTTGCAAGTCTTATAATTAAAAATGTTTCCACTATCGACAGGAAGCTTCATGTCCTTTTCAGAATTTCAGAGGTTGTGCGATATTTCCAGGACCCAAAGCCTACTATCTCGATGGATTTTTAACCCTTCTCTCTGCTACCACGTGAACTGGGAGACCCCAGCCCTTTAAGTTAAGGTAGCAATACCCTTGAGATGGATGGGGATGCAGAAGTTACTCAAACATCAGTAATCAAAATGTCTCAGGTAGTTGGCAAAAAGATAACTGTTTTAATATCAATTATCTGAAACAGAGAGTACAACGGACATCTCAGCGCATGGTTTCTCAAAGCGTCTTAAAAAAAACAATCTTTTATAGCAAAAAATCGTCATTGATGACGTCAACCTACGTATTTACTATTGTCATCCTACGTGGCAAACTACAAAAACCTAGTGGCTATTGTGATAGGTTCTTAAGGATCATCTAAGTATACAGTTCATACTAGTATAAGAGAGTGAGAGAAAGTGATTGGTTTGTTAACATCAGCTGTGGAAACTAATCCCTTCCCTTAAACAGGTCACTATGAACTTCACTAAATATACAATGTCCCATTGGTTACAAAAACTATAGGACCCTTAAACACGCGCCCCCCTACCATTGGTTGGCACTCTAACCTCTGTCTGTACTTTTGCACCTACGTTTGCAGCATGCAGGCTGCTCTTCCAGGTGCTGGTGAGCTCGTCTTAACCATTGCTTCCCACAAATTAACATATTTACAATTTTATAATAGACCTCTGACGTCTTCCTTGTTTTTGTCCATGTCTTCTGAACAGGAGTTTCATTCGTTCACACGATATGTATCCAATGTCTGCTCACCACAGCCTGATACGCCTTTGGCTTCTTGGGGCTCGTCCAGCCGTGCCTTTCTGAGTTTCAATCCTGTTTATTCATTCAATTGTTTTTAACTGCAACATATTGGAAAAGAGGCCTTCCTTTTTTTTAATCCAGCTCTGCTATAATACGTAGTGGAAACGTCCATTTTCTTCTCACTTCAATATATGTATATGTTGGCGCATGCCACAATCTATTCACTATAAAGCTAGCTTCAAGAAGACTTTGTCTGCTTGTGTTTCTTTGCATCTGAACACATATAAAATAACTTGATATCATCATCAGTTATGTAGCATACGTTTCTTCATCTTGATCACAAGATGTCACTTATCTTTCATACTTTCTTGATGCCTTATAGAATGTCTTCATTCTCTTGTCTCTGCATCTCTTCTATGTATATCAGCTTGCTACATGAGCGACGGTGATGGTGGTGACAACACCATTCTTCTCTTCCATTCATTTGCTCTGCTTCTTCTGGGATTTCATTCAAATGCCAATTATACTGTCTCTTATGCAGGTATAGCTTTCTCAATGGGAAGCTTGCTTCCAGGATTCTCCTGATTATTGATATTTTCACTGGAACCGCACGTGTCTCACACTCTGGTTCCCAACATATAGGCAATATAGGGGAAGTGGTTGAGGTGGGGATACTTGACTCCTTCTCTACAGTAAAGAGGAAGGAGATGGGGCCAGAGCTAAGGAAATTGGATGGAGAGGGGGTAAGAGTAAAGGAACGATGAAGGAGAGGGGTAAGAGTAAGGGAAAGAGGAAGGAGGGGGTAAGAGTAAAGTAAAGAGGAAGGATAGGGAGGATGAGTAAAAGAAAGAGGAAGGAGAGGGGTAAGAGTAAAGTAAAGAGGAAGGATAGGGAGGATGAGTAAAAGAAAGAGGAAGGAGACGGGTATGCGTAAAGGAGAACAGAAGGCGAGGGAGTATGTGTAAAGGAAAGAGGACAGAGACATGGTAAGAACAAATGAAAGAGGAAGGAGAGGAGTAAGAGTGAAGGAAAAAGGAAGAAGAGACTGTCAGAATAAAGGAAAGGGGAAGGAGAGGTATTTAGAGTAATGGAAAGAGGAAAGAGGGGCTCAGAGCTAAGGAAAGTAGAAGGAGAGTGGATAAGAGTAAAGGAAAAACAAAGGAGAGGGGTGTAAAGGAATGCAGAAGGGGAGATGGTGAGAGTAAAGAAAAGAGGAAGCAGAGGTGAGTCAGAGTAATGGAAAAGATACAGTAAAGCAAAGAGGAATGAGAGGGAGTCAGAGTAAGGGAATGAGGAAGACTAGGGGGTCAGAGCTAAGGAAATAGGAAGGAGAGGTAAGGGTAAAGGAAAAAAAGAAGAAGATGAAGTAAGAGTAAAGAGAAGAGGAAGGAGGGGTGGAAAGAGTAAATGAAAGAGGAAGGAGAGGGATTATGAGTGAAGGAAAGTGGAAAAAGATGGGGTCAGAGTATATAAAAGAGGAAGGAGAGGGGTTACGAGTAAAGGAAAGCAGAAGGAGAGATGGTAAGAGTAAAGAAAAGTGTAAGGCAAGGTGGGTCAGAGTAACGGATAGAGGAAAGAGAGGGGTTACTGTAAAGGAAAGAGGAATGAGAGGGGGTCAGAATAAAGGGGAGAAGAAGGCGAGGGGGTAAGAGTAAAGTAAAGTGGAAGGAGATGGGGCCAGAGCTAAGGAAATAGGAAGGGAAGGGGGTCAGAGTAAAACAAAGAGGAAGGAGAGGGGGTAAGAGTAAAGTAAAGAGGACATAGAGAGTGTACGAGTAATGGGAAGGGAGGAGAGTGCTCAGAGTAAAGGAATCGGGAAGGAGAGAAAGGAAGAGTAAAATAAAGAGGAAGGAGAGGGGTAAGAGTAAATGAAAACAGAAGGAAATGTAGTAAGAGTAAAGGCAAGAAGAAGGAGAGGCAGGCAGAGTCATTTGAAGGAAATAGAATGCTCAGAGTAATGGAATGAGGAAGGAGTTGTGGCAAGAAGAAATGATAGAGGAAGGAGAGGGGTAAGAGTGAAGGAAAGAGGAAGGAGAGTGGGTCAGAGTAAAGGAAAGAGGAAGGAGAGTGGGTCAGAGTAATGGAAAAAGGAAGAAGACAGCATCAGAGTAAAGGAAAGAGGAAGGAGAGGGTGTTTGAGTAATGGGAATGGAGGAGAGTGTTCAAAGTAGATGAAAGAAAAATGAGAGGGATGAAGAGTACAGGTAAGAGGAAAGAGAGGGGTAAGAATAAAGATAAAAGGAATGGGGGATAAGTGTAAAGTATAGAGACATGAAAGGGTTTATAAATAATGGAAAGGTAGGAGAGTGCTCAAAGTAGAGCAAAGAAGAAGGATAGGGAGGAAGAGTAAAGGGTAAAAGAAAGAGGAAGGATAGGGGTAAGAGTAAAGGGAAAAAGGAGATTGAGTAAGAGTAAAGGCAAGAGGAAGGAGTGGCAGGCAGAGTAATGGGAACGCAGGAGAGTGCTCTGAGTATATTAAAGGGAAAGGAGAGGTGGCAGGAGCAAATGAAAGAGGAAGGAGAGGGGGTCAGAGTAAAGGAAAGAGGAAGATGACGGGGTAAGAGTAAACGAAACAGGAAGGAGAGGGGTAAGAGTAAAGGAAATAGGAAGGATAGGGGTTGAGAGTAATGAAAAGCAGAGTAGAGAGGTTAAGAGTAAAGGAAAGAGGGAGGAGATGAGTGTCAGAGTAACAGAAAGAGGAAGGAGAGGGGGCCAGAATAAAGGAAAGTGGAAGGATAGGGGTTGATAGTAATGTAAAGATGGACGAGAGGGGCACAGAGCTAAGGAAGAGGAAGGAGGGGGGTAAGAGTAAAGGAAATATGAAGGAGGGGGACAACAGCAAATAAAATAGGAAAGTGAGGGGATACGAGTAAAGGGAAGAGGAAGGAGAGGGGTCAGAGTAAAAGAAAGCAGATGAAGAGGTAAAAAGAGTAAAGGAAGAGGAAGGAGAGTGAGTAAGAGTCATGAGGAGGAAGGGGAGTTCTCAGAGTAATAGAAGAGGAATTTGAGGGAGTAAGAACAAAGGAAAGAGGAAGGAGAGGGGGAAGAGTAAAGGAAAGTAGAAGGAGAGGTAGTAAGAGTAAAGGACAGAGGAAGGAACATGGGTAGAGTAATCAAAAGAGGAAGGAGATTTGCTCAGAATAAAGGAAAGAGGAAGGAGAGGGGGTAAGAATAATGGAAAGAGGAAAGAGAGGGGTTAGAGTAAAGGAGAGTGGAAGGAGAGGGGTCAGAGTAAAGGAAAGAAGAGCGAGAGATGGGTCGGAGTAAAGCAATGAGGAAATAGAGGGATCACAGTAAAGGGAAGAGAAATGAGAGGGGGTCAGAGTAAAGGAGAGAAGAAGGCGAGGGAGTAAGAGAAAGGAAAGAGAAAGGTCAGAGCTAATGAGAGAGGAAGGAAAGTGGTAAGAGAAAATGAAACAGTAAGGAGAGGGGTTAAGAGTAAAGGAAAGCAGTAGGAGAGAGGGTAAGAGTAAAGGAAAGAGGAAGTATAGGTGGGTCAGAGTAAAGGAAAGAGGGAAGAGAGGGGCTCAGAGCTAAGGAAAGAGGATGGGGAGGAGGTAGGAATAGCAGAAAGATGAAGAAGAGGGGTAAGAATGAAGTAAAGCGGGAGGAGAGTGGGTAAGAGTAAAAACAAGAGGAAGGAGAGGGGGTAAGAGCAAAGGAAAGAGGAAGGAGGGGCTAAGAGTAAAGGAAAGAGGAATATGGAGTGGTCAAAAGAAAGAGAGTGAGTAAGAGTAAAGACAAGAGGAAGGAGATGGGGTAAGAATAAAGGAAAGAGGAAGGATAGGTGGGTCAGAGTAAAGGAAAGAGGAAGGTGAGGGGTCAAGGAAAAGAAGGAGGAGAGGAGGTAAGAGTAAAGGAAAGAGGAAGGAGAGTGGGTAAGAGTAAAAGCAAGAGGAAGGAGAGGGGGTAAGAGCAAAGGAATGAGGAAGGAGGGGGTAAGAGTAAAGGAAAGAGAACGGAGAGTAAGTAAGAGTAAAGGAAAGAGGAAAATGGAGGGGTCAAAGGAAAGAGGAAAGAGAGGGGTAAGAGTAAAGGAAATACGAAGGAGAGGGGTAACAGAAAAGAAAATAGGAAGGCAAGGGTTTAAAGAAAAGGAAAGAGGAAGGAGAGGGGTAAGAATAAAAGAAAACAGATGGAGAGGTAAAAAGAGTAAAGGAAGAGGAAGGAGAGTGAGTAAGAGTCATGAGGAGGGAGGAGAGTTCTCAGACTAATGGAAGAGGAATTTGAGGGAGTAAGAGCAAAGGAAAGATGAAGGAGAAGGGGACGAGTAAAGGAAAGCAGAAGGAGGGATAGTAAGATTAAAGCCCAGCGGAAGGAAAGGTGGTAGAGTAATGGAAAGAGGATGGAGATTGGCTCAGAATAAAGGAAAGAGGAAGGAGAGGGGTAAGAATAACGGAAAGAGGAAAGAGAGGGGTCAGAGTAAAGGAGAGTGGAAGGAGAGGAGTCAGAGTAAAGGGAAGAAGAGCGAGAGGTGGGTCGGAGCAAAGGAATGAGGAAATAGAGGGGTCAAAGGAAAGAGGGAGGATAGGAGGTAAGAGTAAAGGAAAGAGGAAGGAGAGTGAATTAAGAGCTAAGGAAAGAGGATAGGGAGGAGGTAAGAATAACAGAAAGATGAAGGAGAGGGATAAGAGTGAAGTAAAGCGGAAGGAGAGTAGGTAAGAGTAAAAGCAAGAGGAAGGAGAGGGAATAAAAGCAAAGGAAATAGGAAAGGGGTTAAGAGTAAAGGAAAGAGGACGGGGAGGAGGTAGGAGTAAAGGAAAGAGGAATATGGAGGGGTCAAAGCAAAGCAAAGAGGAAAGAGAGTGAGTAAGAGTAAAGGCGAGAGGAAGTAGAGAGGGTAATTGCAAAGGGAAGAGGAAGGAGGGTGGTAAGTGTAAAGGAAAGAGGACGGAGAGGAGGTAAGAGCAAATGAAAGAGGAATATAAGGGTCAAAGGGAAGATGAAAGAGAGGGGGTAAGAGTAAAGTAAAAAAAGGAGAGTGGGAAGAGTAAAGGAAAGTAGAAGGAGAGATAGTAAGAGTAAAGGACAGAGGAAGGAAAGTGAGTAGAGTAATGGAAAGAGGAAGGTGATTGGCTTAGAATAAAGGAAAGAGGAAGGAGAGGGGTAGGAGTAACGGAAGGAGAAATGAGAGGTGGACAAAGTAAAGGAGAGAGGAAGGCAAGGGAGTAGGAGAAAGCAAAGAGAAAGGAGAGGCGGTCAGAGCTAAGGAAAGAAGACGAAGAGTGGTAAGAGAAAATGAAAGAGGAAGGAGAGGAGAAAGAGTAATGAACGTGAAAGGAGAGGTGTTAAGAGTAACGGAAAGAGGACACAGAGGATGTAAGAGTAGAGGAAATAGGAAGGAGTTCGGTATGATGAAAGGAAAGTGGATGGAGACAGGGCGAGAGAAAAGGAAAGTGGAAAAAGAGGGTTAAGAGTAAAGGAAAGAGGTAGGAGAGGGGAAGAGTAAAGGAAAGTAGAAGGAGAGGTAGTAAAATTAAGGGAAAGATGAAGGAACGTGGGTAGAGTAATAGAAATAGGAAGATGATTGGCTCTGAATAAAGAAAAGAGGAAGGAAAGGGGTAAGAATAATGGAAAGAGGAAGTAGAGGTGAGTCAGAGTAAAGTAATGATGAAATAGAGGGTCACAGGAAAGGTAAGAGAAATGAGAGGGGGTCAGAGTCAAGGAAAGAGGAAGGCGAGGGGGCAAGAATAAAAGAAAGAAGAAGGAGAGGGGTAAGAGTGAAGTAAAGCAGAAGGATAGAAGGTAATAGTAGAAGCAAGAGGAATGGGAAGAGGAAGGAGAGGGGTAAGAGTAATGAAAGTGAAAGGAGAAGTGTTAAGAGTAAAGGAAAGAGGACGCAGAGGATGTAAGAGTAGAGGAGATAGGAAGGAGTTGGGTATGATGAAAGGAAAGTAGAAGGAGACGGGGCAAGAGAAAAGGAAAGAGGAAAGAGAGTAAGAGTAAAGGAAAGTAGAAAGAGAGGTAGTAAGATTAAAGGACAGAGGAAGGAACGTGGGTGGAGCAATGGAAAGAGGAAGGAGATTGGCTCAGAATAAAGGAAAGAGGAAGGAAGCGGGTAAGAATATTGAAAAGAGGAAAGAGAGGGGTCAGCGTAAAGGAGAGAAGAAGGAGAGGGATGAGAGTAATGGAAGGAGAAATGAGAGGGGGACAGAGTAAAGGAGAGAGGAAGGCGTGGGGGTACGAGCAAATGAAAGAGGGAGGAGAGGGGCTCAGAGTTTAGGAAAGCGGAAGGAGAGTGGGTAAGAGTAAAAGCAAGAGGAAGGAGAGGGGGTAAGAGCAAAGGAAAGAAGAAGCAGGGGTGTAAGAGTAAATAAAGACAAAGAAGAGGGTTAACAGGAAACAACATAGGAAGGCGAGGGGATAAGAGTAAAGGAAAGAGGATGAGAGGGGTAAGAGTAAAAGAAAGCCGATGGAGAGGTAAAAAGAGTAAAGGAAGAGGAAGGAGAGTGAGAAAGAGTCATGAGAATGAAGGAGAGTTCTCAGAGTAATGGAAAAGGAATTTGAGGGAATAAGATCAAAGGAAAGATGAAGGAGAGGGGGAAGAGAAAAGGAAAGTCAAAGGATAGGTAGTAAGAGTAAAGGACAGAGGAAGGAAAGTGGGTAGAGTAATAGAAAGATGAAGGAGATTGGCTCAGAATAAAGGAGAAGGGAAGGAGAGGGGTTAAGAGTAAAGGAAAGCAGTAGGAGAGAGGGTAAGAGTAAAGGAAAGAGGAAGGATAGGTGGGTCAGAGTAAAGTAAAGAGGGAGGAGAGGGGCTCAGAGCTAAGGAAAGAGGATGGGGAGGAGGTAAGAATAAAAGAAAGGTGAAGCAGAGGGGTAAGAGTGAAGTAAAGCAGAAGGAGAGTGGGTAAGAGTAAAAGCAATAGGAAGGAGAGGGGGAAAGAGCAAAGGGAAGAGGAAGGAGAGGGGGTAGGAATAATGAAAGTGAAAGGAGAGGTGGTAAGAGTAAAAAATAAAAAGGATGGAGAGTTGGTAAGAGTAAAGGAAAGATGAATATGGAGGGGTCAAAGCAAAGGAAAGATAGTGAGTAAGAGCAAAGGGAGGAGGAAGGAGAGGTGTAAGAGTAATGAAAGTGAAAGGAGAGGTGTTAAGAGTAAAGGAAAGAGGATGCAGAGGAGGTAAGCGTAGAGGAAATAGGAAGGAGTTGGGTACGATGAAAGGAAAGTGGAAGGTGACGGGGCAAGAGCAATGGGAAGAGGAAGGAGAGGGGTAAGAGTAATGAATGTGAAAGGAGAGGTGTTAAGAGTAAAGGAAAGAGGACGCAGAGGATGTAAGAGTAGAGGAGATAGGAAGGAGTTGGGTATGATGAAAGGAAAGTGGAAGGAGATGGGGAAAGAGAAAAGGAAATAGGAAAGAGAGTAAGAGTAAAGGAAAGTAGAAGGAGAGGTATTAATAGTAAAGGACAGAGGAAGGAACGTGGGTGGAGTAATGGAAAGAGGAAGGAGATTGGCTCAGAATAAAGGAAAGAGGAAGGAGAGGGGGTAAGCATATTGGAAAGAGGAAAGAGAGGGGTCAGCGTAAAGGAGAGAAGAAGGAGAGGGATGAGAGTAATGGAAGGAGAAATGAGAGGGGGACAGAGTAAAGGAGAGAGGAAGGTGAGGGGGTACGAGTAAAGGAAAGAGGGAGGAAAGGGGCTCAGAGATTAGGAAAGAGGAAGGAGAGGAGGTAAGAATAACGGAAAGAGGAAGGAGAGGGGTAAGAGTGAAGTAAAGCGGAAGGAGAGTGGGTAAGAGTAAAAGCAAGAGGAAGGGGAGGGGGTAAGAGCAAAGGAAAGAGGACGCAGGGGGGTAAGAGTAAATAAAGACAAAGAAGAGGGTTAACAGGAAACAACATAGGAAGGTGAGGGGATAAGAGTAAAGGAAAAAGGAAGGAGAGGGGTAAGAGTAAAAGAAAGCAGATGGAGAGGTAAACAGAGTAAAGGAAGACGAAGGAGAGTGAGAAAGAGTCATGAGAAGGAAGGAGAGTTCTCAGAGTAATGGAAGAGGAATTTGAGGGAATAAAATCAAAGGAAAGATGAAGGAGAGGGGGAAGAGTAAAGGAAAGTCGAAGGAGAGGTAGTAAGAGTAAAGGACAGAGGAAGGAAAGTGGGTAGAGTAATAGAAAGACGAGGGAGATTGGCTCAGAATAAAGGAAAAAGGAAGGAGAGGAGTTAAGAGTAAAGGAAAGCAGTAGGAGAGAGGGTAAGAGTAAAGGAAAGAGTAAGGATAGGTGGGTCAGAGTAAAGTAAAGAGGGAGAAGAGGGGCTCAGAGCTAAGGAAAGAGGATGGGGAGGAGGTAAGAATAACAGAAAGATGAAGAAGAGGGGTAAGAGTGAAGTAAAGCGGAAGGAGAGTGGGTAAGAGTAAAAGCAAGAGGAAGGAGAGGTGGTAAGAGCAAAGGAAGAGGAAGGAGAGGGGGTAAGAATAATGAAAGTGAAAGGAGAGGTGGTAAGAGTAAAAAAAAAGGACGGAGAGTTGGTAAGAGTAAAGGAAAGAGGAATATGGAGGGGTCAAAGTAAAGGAAAAAGAGTGAGTAAGAGCAAAGGGAAGAGGAAGGAGAGGGGTAAGAGTAATGAAAGTGAAAATAGAGGTGTTAAGAGTAAAGGAAAGAGGATGCAGAGGAGGTTCGCGTAGAGGAAATAGGAAGGAGTTGGGTATGATGAAAGGAAAGTGGAAGGCGACAGGGCAAGAGCAAAGGAAAGAGGAAAGAGAGGGTTAAGAGTAAAGGAAAGAGAAAGGAGAGGGGGAAGAGTAAAGGAACTTAGAAGGACAGATAGTAAAAGTAAGGGACAGAGGAAGGAACGTGGGTAGAGTAATGAAAAGAGGAAGTAGATTGGCTCAGAGTAAAGAAAAAAGGAAGGAGAGGGGGTAAGAATAATGGAAAGAGGAAGGAGAAGGATCAGAGTAACGGAAGGAGAAATGGGAGGGGGCCAGAGTAAAGAAGAGAGGAAGGCGAGGAGGGTAAGAGTAAAGGAAAGAGGAACGAGAGGTGGGTCAGGTTAAAGGAATGAGGGAATAGAGGGGTCACAGTAAAGGCAAGAGGAATTAGTGGGGCTCAGAGCTAAGGAAAGAGGAAGGATAGGTTTGTCAGAGTCAAAGAAAGAGGAAGGCGAGGGGGTAAGAATGACGGAAAGATGAAGAAGAGGGGTAAGAGTGAAGTAAAGCGGAAGGAGAGTGGGTAAGAGTAAAAGCAATAGGAAGGAGAGGGGGTTAGAGTAGAGGAAAGAGGACGGAGAGGAGGTAAGAGTAATGAATGTGAAAGGAAAGGTGTTAAGAGTAAAGAAACGAGGACACAGAGGACGTAAGAGTAGAGGAAATAGGAAGGTGTTGGGTATGGTGAAAGGAAAGTGGAAGGACAGGGCAAGAGCAAAGGAAAGAGGAAGGAGAGGGAGTAAGAGTAAAGGAAAGAGGAAAAAGAGAGGGTTAAGAGAAAGGAAAGAGTAAAGGAGAGAGGAATGTGAGTATGTAAGATTAAATGAAAGATGAAGGAGAGGTGGGTCAGAGTAACAGAATGAGGAAATAGAGGGTTCACAGTAAAGGATAGAGGAATGAAAGGGATTCAGAGTAAAGCAGAGAAGAAGGAGAGTGGCAATAGCAAACAAAAGAGGAAGAAGAGGGGCTATGCGTAAAGGAAAGCAGTAGGAGAGAGGGTAGGAGTATAGGAAAGAGGAAGGCAAGGGGGTAGGATAACGGAAAGAGGAAGACGAGGGGGTTGTATAAAGGAAAGAGGAAGGAGATGGGGTAGGATAAAGCATAGATGGAGGAGAGGGGCTCAGATTAAGGAAAAAGGAAGGAGAGGAGGTAAGATTAACAGAAAGATGAAGGAGAGGGGTAAGAGTAAGGTAAAGCGGAAGGATAGTGGGTACGAGTAAAAGCAAGAGGAAGGAGAGGGGGTAAGAGCAAAGGGAAGAGGAAGGAAGGGGTAAGAGTAAACTAAAGAGGGAGGAGAGGAGGTAAGAGTAAAGGAAAGGGGAATATGAAGGGGTCAAAGCAAAGGAAAGAGAGTGAGTAAGAGTAAAGGCAAGAGGATGGAGAGGGGGTAAGAGCAAAGAAAGTGAAAGGAGAGGTGGTAAGAGTAAAGGTAAGAGGAAGGAGTTGGGTATGATGAAGGAAAGAGGAAGGAGACTGGGCAAGAGCAAAGGTAAGAGGAAGGGGAGGAAGAAGAGTAAAGGAAAGTAGAAGGAGAGGTAGTAAAATTAAGGGGCAGAGGAAAGAACGTGGGTAGAGTAATGGAAAGAGGAATGGGATTGGCTCAGAATAAAGAAAAGAGGAAGGATAGGGGTAAGAATAATGGAAAGAGGAAGTAGAGGTGGGTCGGAGTAAAGGAATGATGAAATAGAGGGTCACAGGAAAGGTAAGAGAAATGAGAGGGGGTCAGAGTCAAGGAAAGAGGAAGACGAGGGGGCAAGAATAAAAGAAAGATGAAGGAGAGGGGTAAGAGTGAAGTAAAGCAGAAGGATAGAGGGTAATAGTAGAAGAAAGAGGAAGGAGAGGGGGTAAGAGCAATGGGAAGAGGAAGGAGAGGGGTAAGAGTAATGAAAGTGAAAGGAGAGGTGTTAAGAGTAAAGGAAAGAGGACGCAGATGAGGTAAGAGTAGAGGAGATAGGAAGGAGTTGAGTATGATGAAAGGAAAGTGGAAGGAGAGGGGGCAAGAGAAAAGGAAAGAGGAAAGAGAGTGAGTAAGAGTAAAGGAAAGTAGAAGGAGAGGTATAAAGAATAAAGGACAGAGGAAGGAACGTGGGTGGAGTAATGAAAAGAGGAAGGATATTGGCTCAGAATAAAGGAAAGAGGAAGGAGAGGGGGTAAGAATAATGGAAAGAGGAAGGAGAAGGATCAGAGTAACGGAAGGAGAAATGGGAGGGGGCCAGAGTAAAGGAGAGAGGAAGGCGAGGAGGGTAAGAGTAAAGGAAAGAGGAACGAGAGGTGGGTCAGGGTAAAGGAATGAGGGAATAGAGGGGTCACAGTAAAGGCAAGAGGAATTTAGTGGGGGTCAGAGCTAAGGAAAGAGGAAGGATAGGTTGGTCAGAGTCAAAGAAAGAGGAAGGCGAGGGGGTAAGAATGACGGAAAGAGGAAGAAGAGGGGTAAGAGTGAAGTAAAGCGGAAGGAGAGTGGGTAAGAGTAAAAGCAATAGGAAGGAGAGGGGGTTAGAGTAGAGGAAAGAGGACGGAGAGGAGGTAAGAGTAATGAATGTGAAAGGAAAGGTGTTAAGAGTAAAGAAACGAGGACACAGAGGACGTAAGAGTAGAGGAAATAGGAAGGTGTTGGGTATGGTGAAAGGAAAGTGGAAGGACAGGGCAAGAGCAAAGGAAAGAGGAAGGAGAGGGAGTAAGAGTAAAGGAAAGAGGAAAAAGAGAGGGTTAAAAGAAAGGAAAGAGTAAAGGAGAGAGTAATGCGAGTATGTAAGATTAAATGAAAGATGAAGGAGAGGTGGGTCGGAGTAACAGAATGAGGAAATAGAGGGTTCACAGTAAAGGATAGAGGAATGAAAGGGATTCAGAGTAAAGCAGAGAAGAAGGAGAGTGGCAATAGCAAACAAAAGAGGAAGAAGAGGGGTTATGCGTAAAGGAAAGCAGTAGGAGAGAGGGTAGGAGTAAAGGAAAGAGGAAGGCAAGGGGGTAGGATAATGGAAAGAGGAAGACGAGGGGGTTGTATAAAGGAAAGAGGAAGGAGATGGGGTAGGATAAAGCATAGATGGAGGAGAGGGGCTCAGATTAAGGAAAAAGGAAGGAGAGGAGGTAAGATTAACAGAAAGATGAAGGAGAGGGGTAAGAGTAAAGTAAAGCGGAAGGATAGTGGGTAGGAGTAAAAGCAAGAGGAAGGAGAGGGGGTAAGAGCAAAGGGAAGAGGAAGGAGGGGGTAAGAGTAAACTAAAGAGGGAGGAGAGGAGGTAAGAGTAAAGGAAAGGGGAATATGAAGGGGTCAAAGCAAAGGAAAGAGAGTGAGTAAGAGTAAAGTCAAGAGGATGGAGAGGGGGTAAGAGCAAAGAAAGTGAAAGGAGAGGTGGTAAGAGTAAAGGTAAGAGGAAGGAGTTGGGTATGATGAAGGAAAGAGGAAGGAGACTGGGCAAGAGCAAAGGTAAGAGGAAGGAGAGGAAGAAGAGTAAAGGAAAGTAGAAGGAGAGGTAGTAAAATTAAGGGGCAGAGGAAAGAACGTGGGTAGAGTAATGGAAAGAGGAATGGGATTGGCTCAGAATAAAGAAAAGAGGAAGGATAGGGGTAAGAATAATGGAAAGAGGAAGTAGAGGTGGTCGGAGTAAAGGGATGATGAAATAGAGGGTCACAGGAAAGGTAAGAGAAATGAGAGGGGGTCAGAGTCAAGGAAAGAGGAAGGCGAGGGGGCAAGAATAAAAGAAAGATGAAGGAGAGGGGTAAGAGTGAAGTAAAGCAGAAGGATAGTGGGTAATAGTAGAAGAAAGAGGAAGGAGAGGGGGTAAGAGCAATGGGAAGAGGAAGGAGAGGGGTAAGAGTAATGAAAGTGAAAGGAGAGGTGTTAAGAGTAAAGGAAAGAGGACGCAGATGAGGTAAGAGTAGAGGAGATAGGAAGGAGTTGAGTATGATGAAAGGAAAGTGGAAGGAGACGGGGCAAGAGAAAAGGAAAGAGGAAAGAGAGTGAGTAAGAGTAAAGGAAAGTAGAAGGAGAGGTAGTAAGAATAAAGGACAGAGGAAGGAACGTGGGTGGAGTAATGGAAAGAGGAAGGATATTGGCTCAGAATAAAGGAAAGAGGAAGGAGAGGGGGTAAGAATATTTGAAAGAGGAAAGAGGGGGGGTTAGCGTAAAGGAGAGAAGAAAGAGAGGGGTGAGAGTAATGGAAGGAGAAATGAGAGGTGGACAGAGTAAAGGAGAGAGGAAGGCGAGGGGGTACGAGCAAAGGAAAGAGGGAGGAGAGGGGCTCAGAGCTAAGGAAAGAGGAAGGAGAGGAGGTAAGAATAATGGAAAGATGAAGGAGAGGGTAAGAGTGAAGTAAAGCGGAAGGAGAGTGGGTAAGAGTAAAAGCAAGAAGAAGGAGAGGGGGTAAGAGCAAAGGAAAGAGGAAGGAGGGGGTAAGAGTAAATCAAGACGAAGACGGGGGGTAACAGAAAACAAAATAGGAAGGCGAGGGGATAAGAGTAAAGGAAAGAATAAGGAGAGGGGTAAGAGTAAAGGAAAGTCGAAGGAGAGGTAGTAGGAGTAAAGGACAGAGGAAGGAAAGTGGCTAGAGTAATAGAAAGACGAAGGAGATTGGCTCAGAATAAAGGAAAGAGGAAGGAGAGGGGTTAAGAGTAAAGGAAAGCAGTAGGAGAGAGGGTAAGAGTAAAGGAAAGAGGAAGGATAGGTGGGTCAGAGTAAAGGAAAGAGGGAGGAGAGGGGCTCAGAGCTAAGGAAAGAGGATGGGGAGGAGGTAAGGATAACAGAAAGATGAAGGAGAGGAGTAAGAGTGAAGTAAAGTGGAAGGAGAGTGGGTAAAAGTAAAAGCAAGAGGAAGGAGAGGTGGTAAGAGCAAAGGGAAGAGGAAGGAGAGGGGGTAAGAATAATGAAAGTGAAAGGAGAGGTGGTAAGAGTTTTAAAAAAAGGACGGAGAGTTGGTAAGAGTAAAGGAAAGAGGAATATGGAGGAGTCAAAGTAAAGGAAAGAGTGAGTAAGAGCAAAGGGAAGAGGAAGCAGAGGGGTAAGAGTAATGAAAGTTAAAAGAGAGGTGTTAAGAGTAAAGGAAAGAGGACGCAGAGGAGGTTAGCGTAGAGGAAATAGGAAGGAGTTGGGTATGATGGAAGGCAAGTGGAAGGCGACAGGGCAAGAGCAAAGGAAAGAGGAAAGAGAGGGTTAAGAGTAAAGGAAAGAGAAAGGAGAGGGGGAAGAGTAAAGGAAAGTAGAACGAGAGGTAGTAAAAGTAAGGGACAGAGGAAGGAACGTGGGTAGAGTAATGAAAAGAGGAAGGAGATTGGCTCAGAATAAAGAAAAAAGGAAGGAGAGGGGGTAAGAATAATGGAAAGAGGAAGGAGAAGGATCAGAGTAACGCAAGGAGAAATGGGAGTGGGCCAGAGTAAAGGAGAGAGGAAGGCGAGGAGGGTAAGAATAAAGCAAAGAGGAACGAGAGGTGGGTCAGGGTAAAGGAATGAGGAAATAGAGGGGTCACAGTAAAGGTAAGAGAAATTAGTGGGGGTCAGAGCTAAGGAAAGTGGAAGGATAGGTTGGTCAGAGTCAAAGAAAGAGGAAGGCGAGGGGGTAAGAATGACGGAAAGATGAAGAAGAGGGTTAAGAGTGAAGTAAAGCGGAAGGAGAGTGGGTAAGAGTAAAAGCAATAGGAAGGAGAGGGGGTTAGAGTAGAGGAAAGAGGACGGAGAGGAGGTAAGAGTAATGAAAGTGAAAGGACAGGTGTTAAGAGTAAAGAAACGAGGACACAGAGGACGTAAGAGTAGAGGAAATAGGAAGGTGTTGGGTATGGTGAAAGGAAAGTGGAAGGACAGGGCAAGAACAAAGGAAAGAGGAAGGAGAGGGAGTAAGAGTAAAGGAAAGTGGAAACAGAGAGTTTTAAGAGAAAGGAAAGAGTAAAGGAGAGAGGAAGGCGAGTCTGTAAGATTAAATGAAAGATGAAGGAGAGGTGGGTCGGAGTAACAGAATGAGGAAATAGAGGGTTCACAGTAAAGGATAGAGGAATGAAAGGGATTCAGAGTAAAGCAGAGAAGAAGGAGAGTGGCAATAGCAAACAAAAGAGGAAGAAGAGGGGTTATGCATAAAGGAAAGCAGTAGGAGAGATGGTAGGAGTAAAGGAATGAGGAAGGCAAGGGGGTAGGATAACGGAAAGAGGAAGACGAGGGGGTTGTATAAAGGAAAGAGGAAGGAGATGGGGTAGGACAAAGCATAGATGGAGGAGAGGGGCTCAGATTAAGGAAAAAGGAAGGAGAGGTGGTAAGATTAACAGAAAGATGAAGGAGAGGGGTAAGAGTAAAGTAAAGCGGAAGGATAGTGGGTAAGAGTAAAAGCAAGAGGAAGGAGAGGGGATAAGAGTAAAGAAAGTGAAAGGAGAGGTGGTAAGAGTAAAGGCAAGAGGATGGAGAGGGGGTAAGAGCAAAGAAAGTGAAAGGAGAGGTGGTAAGAGTAAAGGTAAGAGGAAGGAGTTGGGTATGATGAAGGAAAGAGGAAGGAGACTGGGCAAGAACAAAGGTAAGAGGAAGGAGAGGAAGAAGAGTAAAGGAAAGTAGAAGGAGAGGTAGTAAAATTAAGGGGCAGAGGAAAGAACGTGGGTAGAGTAATGGAAAGAGGAATGGGATTGGCTCAGAATAAAGAAAAGAGGAAGGATAGGGGTAAGAATAATGGAAAGAGGAAGTAGAGGTGGGTCGGAGTAAAGGAATGATGAAATAGAGGGTCACAGGAAAGGTAAGAGAAATGAGAGGGGGTCAGAGTCAAGGAAAGAGGAAGGCGAGGGGGCAAGAATAAAAGAAAGATGAAGGAGAGGGGTAAGACTGAAGTAAAGCAGAAGGATAGTGGGTAATAGTAGAAGAAAGAGGAAGGAGAGGGGGTAAGAGCAATGGGAAGAGGAAGGAGATGGGTAAGAGTAATGAAAGTGAAAGGAGAGGTGTTAAGAGTAAAGGAAAGAGGACGCAGATGAGTTAAGAGTAGAGGAGATAGGAAGGAGTTGAGTATGATGAAAGGAAAGTGGAAGGAGAGGGGGCAAGAGAAAAGGAAAGAGGAAAGAGAGTGAGTAAGAGTAAAGGAAAGTAGAAGGAGAGGTAGTAAGAATAAAGGACAGAGGAAGGAACGTGGGTGGAGTAATGGAAAGAGGAAGGATATTGGCTCAGAATAAAGGAAAGAGGAAGGAGAGGGGGTAAGAATAATGGAAAGAGGAAGGAGAAGGATCAGAGTAACGGAAGGAGAAATGGGAGGGGGCCAGAGTAAAGGAGAGAGGAAGGCGAGGAGGGTAAGAGTAAAGGAAAGAGGAACGAGAGGTGGGTCAGGGTAAAGGAATGAGGGAATAGAGGGGTCACAGTAAAGGCAAGAGGAATTAGTGGGGGTCAGAGCTAAGGAAAGAGGAAGGATAGGTTGGTCAGAGTCAAAGAAAGAGGAAGGCGAGGGGGTAAGAATGACAGAAAGATGAAGAAGAGGGGTAAGAGTGAAGTAAAGCGGAAGGAGAGTGGGTAAGAGTAAAAGCAATAGGAAGGAGAGGGGGTTAGAGTAGAGGAAAGAGGACGGAGAGGAGGTAAGAGTAATGAATGTGAAAGGAAAGGTGTTAAGAGTAAAGAAACGAGGACACAGAGGACGTAAGAGTAGAGGAAATAGGAAGGTGTTGGGTATGGTGAAAGGAAAGTGGAAGGACAGGGCAAGAGCAAAGGAAAGAGGAAGGAGAGGGAGTAAGAGTAAAGGAAAGAGGAAAAAGAGAGGGTTAAAAGAAAGGAAAGAGTAAGGAGAGAGGAATGCGAGTATGTAAGATTAAACGAATGATGAAGGAGAGGTGGGTCGGAGTAACAGAATGAGGAAATAGAGGGTTCACAGTAAAGGATAGAGGAATGAAAGGGATTCAGAGTAAAGCAGAGAAGAAGGAGAGTGGCAATAGCAAACAAAAGAGGAAGAAGAGGGGTTATGCGTAAAGGTAAGCAGTAGGAGAGAGGGTAGGAGTAAAGGAAAGAGGAAGGCAAGGGGCTAGGATAACGGAAAGAGGAAGACGAGGGGGTTGTATAAAGGAAAGAGGAAGGAGATGGGGTAGGATAAAGCATAGATGGAGGAGAGGGGCTCAGATTAAGGAAAAAGGAAGGAGAGGAGGTAAGATTAACAGAAAGATGAAGGAGAGGGGTAAGAGTAAAGTAAAGCGGAAGGATAGTGGGTAAGAGTAAAAGCAAGAGGAAGGAGAGGGGGTAAGAGCAAAGGGAAGAGGAATGAGGGGGTAAGAGTAAACTAAAGAGGGAGGAGAGGAGGTAAGAGTAAAGGAAAGGGGAATATGAAGGGGTCAAAGCAAAGGAAAGAGAGTGAGTAAGAGTAAAGTCAAGAGGATGGAGAGGGGGTAAGAGCAAAGAAAGTGAAAGGAGAGGTGGTAAGAGTAAAGGTAAGAGGAAGGAGTTGGGTATGATGAAGGAAAGAGGAAGGAGACTGGGCAAGAGCAAAGGTAAGAGGAAGGAGAGGAAGAAGAGTAAAGGAAAGTAGAAGGAGAGGTAGTAAAATTAAGGGGCAGAGGAAAGAACGTGGGTAGAGTAATGGAAAGAGGAATGGGATTGGCTCAGAATAAAGAAAAGAAGAAGGATAGGGGTAAGAATAATGGAAAGAGGAAGTAGAGGTGGTCGGAGTAAAGGAATGATGAAATAGAGGGTCACAGGAAAGGTAAGAGAAATGAGAGGGGGTCAGAGTCAAGGAAAGAGGAAGGCGAGGGGGCAAGAATAAAAGAAAGATGAAGGAGAGGGGTAAGAGTGAAGTAAAGCAGAAGGATAGTGGGTAATAGTAGAAGAAAGAGGAAGGAGAGGGGGTAAGAGCAATGGGAAGAGGAAGGAGAGGGGTAAGAGTAATGAAAGTGAAAGGAGAGGTGTTAAGAGTAAAGGAAAGAGGACGCAGATGAGGTAAGAGTAGAGGAGATAGGAAGGAGTTGAGTATGATGAAAGGAAAGTGGAAGGAGACGGGGCAAGAGAAAAGGAAAGAGGAAAGAGAGTGAGTAAGTGTAAAGGAAAGTAGAAGGAGAGGTAGTAAGAATAAAGGACAGAGGAAGGAACGTGGGTGGAGTAATGGAAAGAGGAAGGATATTGGCTCAGAATAAAGGAAAGAGGAAGGAGAGGGGGTAAGAATATTGGAAAGAGGAAAGAGGGGGGGTTAGCGTAAAGGAGAGAAGAAAGAGAGGGGTGAGAGTAATGGAAGGAGAAATGAGAGGTGGACAGAGTAAAGGAGAGAGGAAGGCGAGGGGTTACGAGCAAAGGAAAGAGGGAGGAGAGGGGCTCAGAGCTAAGGAAAGAGGAAGGAGAGGAGGTAAGAAAAATGGAAAGATGAAGGAGAGGGGTAAGAGTGAAGTAAAGCGGAAGGAGAGTGGGTAAGAGTAAAAGCAAGAAGAAGGAGAGGGGGTAAGAGCAAAGGAAAGAGGAAGGAGGGGGTAAGAGTAAATCAAGACGAAGAAGGGGGGTAACAGAAAACAAAATAGGAAGGCGAGGGGATAAGAGTAAAGGAAAGAGTAAGGAGAGGGGTAAGAGTAAAGGAAAGTCGAAGGAGAGGTAGTAGGAGTAAAGGACAGAGGAAGGAAAGTGGCTAGAGTAATAGAAAGACGAAGGAGATTGGCTCAGAATAAAGGAAAGAGGAAGGAGAAGGGTTAAGAGTAAAGGAAAGCAGTAGGAGAGAGGGTAAGAGTAAAGGAAAGAGGAAGGATAGGTGGGTCAGAGTAAAGTAAAGAGGGAGGAGAGGGGCTCAGAGCTAAGGAAAGAGGATGGGGAGGAGGTAAGGATAACAGAAAGATGAAGGAGAGGAGTAAGAGTGAAGTAAAGTGGAAGGAGAGTGGGTAAAAGTAAAAGCAAGAGGAAGGAGAGGTGGTAAGAGCAAAGGGAAGAGGAATATGGAGGAGTCAAAGTAAAGGAAAGAGTGAGTAAGAGCAAAGGGAAGAGGAAGGAGAGGGGTAAGAGTAATGAAAGTTAAAAGAGAGGTGTTAAGAGTAAAGGAAAGAGGACGCAGAGGAGGTTAGCGTAGAGGAAATAGGAAGGAGTTGGGTATGATGAAAGGCAAGTGGAAGGCGACAGGGCAAGAGCAAAGGAAAGAGGAAAGAGAGGGTTAAGAGTAAAGGAAAGAGAAAGGAGAGGGGGAAGAGTAAAGGAAAGTAGAAGGAGAGGTAGTAAAAGTAAGGGACAGAGGAAGGAACGTGGGTAGAGTAATGAAAAGAGGAAGGAGATTGGCTCAGAATAAAGAAAAAAGGAAGGAGAGGGGGTAAGAATAATGGAAAGAGGAAGGAGAAGGATCAGAGTAACGCAAGGAGAAATGGGAGGGGGCCAGAGTAAAGGAGAGAGGAAGGCAAGGAGGGTAAGAATAAAGGAAAGAGGAACGAGAGGTGGGTCAGGGTAAAGGAATGAGGAAATAGAGGGGTCACAGTAAAGGTAAGAGAAATTAGTGGGGGTCAGAGCTAAGGAAAGTGGAAGGATAGGTTGGTCAGAGTCAAAGAAAGAGGAAGGCGAGGGGGTAAGAATGACAGAAAGATGAAGAAGAGGGGTAAGAGTGAAGTAAAGCGGAAGGAGAGTGGGTAAGAGTAAAAGCAATAGGAAGGAGAGGGGGTTAGAGTAGAGGAAAGAGGACGGAGAGGAGGTAAGAGTAATGAAAGTGAAAGGACAGGTGTTAAGAGTAAAGAAACGAGGACACAGAGGACGTAAGAGTAGAGGAAATAGGAAGGTGTTGGGTATGGTGAAAGGAAAGTGGAAGGACAGGGCAAGAACAAAGGAAAGAGGAAGGAGAGGGAGTAAGAGTAAAGGAAAGTGGAAAAAGAGAGTTTTAAGAGAAAGGAAAGAGTAAAGGAGAGAGGAAGGCGAGTCTGTAAGATTAAATGAAAGATGAATGGGTCGGAGTAACAGAATGAGGAAATAGAGGGTTCACAGTAAAGGATAGAGGAATGAAAGGGATTCAGAGTAAAGCAGAGAAGAAGGAGAGTGGCAATAGCAAACAAAAGAGGAAAAAGAGGGGTTATGCGTAAAGGAAAGCAGTAGGAGAGAGGGTAGGAGTAAAGGAAAGAGGAAGGCAAGGGGGTAGGATAACGGAAAGAGGAAGACGAGGGGGTTGTATAAAGGAAAGAGGAAGGAGATGGGGTAGGATAAAGCATAGATGGAGGAGAGGGGCTCAGATTAAGAAAAAAGGAAGGAGAGGAGGTAAGATTAACAAAAAGATGAAGGAGAGGGGTAAGAGTAAAGTAAAGCGGAAGGAGAGTGGGTAAGAGTAAAAGCAAGAGGAAGGAGAGGGGGTAAGAGTAAAGAAAGTGAAAGGAGAGGTGGTAAGAGTAATGGCATGAGGATGGAGAGGGGGTAAGAGCAAAGAAAGTGAAAGGAGAGGTGGTAAGAGTAAAGGTAAGAGGAAGGAGTTGGGTATGATGAAGGAAAGAGGAAGGAGACTGGGCAAGAGCAAAGGTAAGAGGAAGGAGAGGAAGAAGAGTAAAGGAAAGTAGAAGGAGAGGTAGTAAAATTAAGGGGCAGAGGAAAGAACGTGGGTAGAGTAATGGAAAGAGGAATGGGATTGGCTCAGAATAAAGAAAAGAGGAAGGATAGGGGTAAGAATAATGGAAAGAGGAGGTAGAGGTGGGTCGGAGTAAAGGAATGATGAAATAGAGGGTCACAGGAAAGGTAAGAGAAATGAGAGGGGGTCAGAGTCAAGGAAAGAGGAAGGCGAGGGGGCAAGAATAAAAGAAAGATGAAGGAGAGGGGTAAGACTGAAGTAAAGCAGAAGACGAGGGGGTTGTATAAAGGAAAGAGGAAGGAGATGGGGTAGGATAAAGCATAGATGGAGGAGAGGGGCTCAGATTAAGGAAAAAGGAAGGAGAGGAGGTAAGATTAACAGAAAGATGAAGGAGAGGGGTAAGAGTAAAGTAAAGCGGAAGGATAGTGGGTAAGAGTAAAAGCAAGAGGAAGGAGAGGGGGTAAGAGCAAAGGGAAGAGGAAGGAGGGGGTAAGAGTAAACTAAAGAGGGAGGAGAGGAGGTAAGAGTAAAGGAAAGGGGAATATGAAGGGGTCAAAGCAAAGGAAAGAGAGTGAGTAAGAGTAAAGTCAAGAGGATGGAGAGGGGGTAAGAGCAAAAAAAGTGAAAGGAGAGGTGGTAAGAGTAAAGGTAAGAGGAAGGAGTTGGGTATGATGAAGGAAAGAGGAAGGAGACTGGGCAAGAGCAAAGGTAAGAGGAATGAGAGGAAGAAGAGTAAAGGAAAGTAGAAGGAGAGGTAGTAAAATTAAGGGGCAGAGGAAAGAACGTGGGTAGAGTAATGGAAAGAGGAATGGGATTGGCTCAGAATAAAGAAAAGAGGAAGGATAGGGGTAAGAATAATGGAAAGAGGAAGTAGAGGTGGGTCGGAGTAAAGGAATGATGAAATAGAGGGTCACAGGAAAGGTAAGAGAAATGAGAGGGGGTCAGAGTCAAGGAAAGAGGAAGGCGAGGGGGCAAGAATAAAAGAAAGATGAAGGAGAGGGGTAAGAGTGAAGTAAAGCAGAAGGATAGTGGGTAATAGTAGAAGAAAGAGGAAGGAGAGGGGGTAAGAGCAATGGGAAGAGGAAGGAGAGGGGTAAGAGTAATGAAAGTGAAAGGAGAGGTGTTAAGAGTAAAGGAAAGAGGACGCAGATGAGGTAAGAGTAGAGGAGATAGGAAGGAGTTGAGTATGATGAAAGGAAAGTGGAAGGAGAGGGGGCAAGAGAAAAGGAAAGAGGAAAGAGAGTGAGTAAGAGTAAAGGAAAGTAGAAGGAGAGGTAGTAAGAATAAAGGACAGAGGAAGGAACGTGGGTGGAGTAATGGAAAGAGGAAGGATATTGGCTCAGAATAAAGGAAAGAGGAAGGAGAGGGGGTAAGAATAATGGAAAGAGGAAGGAGAAGGATCAGAGTAACGGAAGGAGAAATGGGAGGGGGCCAGAGTAAAGGAGAGAGGAAGGCGAGGAGGGTAAGAGTAAAGGAAAGAGGAACGAGAGGTGGGTCAGGGTAAAGGAATGAGGGAATAGAGGGGTCACAGTAAAGGCAAGAGGAATTAGTGGGGGTCAGAGCTAAGGAAAGAGGAAGGATAGGTTGGTCAGAGTCAAAGAAAGAGGAAGGCGAGGGGTAAGAATGACGGAAAGATGAAGAAGAGGGGTAAGAGTGAAGTAAAGCGGAAGGAGAGTGGGTAAGAGTAAAAGCAATAGGAAGGAGAGGGGGTTAGAGTAGAGGGAAGAGGACGGAGAGGAGGTAAGAGTAATGAATGTGAAAGGAAAGGTGTTAAGAGTAAAGAAACGAGGACACAGAGGACGTAAGAGTAGAGGAAATAGGAAGGTGTTGGGTATGGTGAAAGGAAAGTGGAAGGACAGGGCAAGAGCAAAGGAAAGAGGAAGGAGAGGGAGTAAGAGTAAAGGAAAGAGGAAAAAGAGAGGGTTAAAAGAAAGGAAAGAGTAAAGGAGAGAGGAATGCGAGTATGTAAGATTAAATGAAAGATGAAGGAGAGGTGGGTCGGAGTAACAGAATGAGGAAATAGAGGGTTCACAGTAAAGGATAGAGGAATGAAAGGGATTCAGAGTAAAGCAGAGAAGAAGGAGAGTGGCAATAGCAAACAAAAGAGGAAGAAGAGGGGTTATGCGTTAAGGAAAGCAGTAGGAGAGAGGGTAGGAGTAAAGGAAAGAGGAAGGCAAGGGGGTAGGATAATGGAAAGATGAAGACGAGGGGGTTGTATAAAGGAAAGAGGAAGGAGATGGGGTAGGATAAAGCATAGATGGAGGAGAGGGGCTCAGATTAAGGAAAAAGGAAGGAGAGGAGGTAAGATTAACAGAAAGATGAAGGAGAGGGGTAAGAGTAAAGTAAAGCGGAAGGATAGTGGGTAAGAGTAAAAGCAAGAGGAAGGAGAGGGGGTAAGAGCAAAGGGAAGAGGAAGGAGGGGGTAAGAGTAAACTAAAGAGGGAGGAGAGGAGGTAAGAGTAAAGGAAAGGGGAATATGAAGGGGTCAAAGCAAAGGAAAGAGAGTGAGTAAGAGGAGTAAAGTCAAGAGGATGGAGAGGGGGTAAGAGCAAAAAAAGTGAAAGGAGAGGTGGTAAGAGTAAAGGTAAGAGGAAGGAGTTGGGTATGATGAAGGAAAGAGGAAGGAGACTGGGCAAGAGCAAAGGTAAGAGGAATGAGAGGAAGAAGAGTAAAGGAAAGTAGAAGGAGAGGTAGTAAAATTAAGGGGCAGAGGAAAGAACGTGGGTAGAGTAATGGAAAGAGGAATGGGATTGGCTCAGAATAAAGAAAAGAGGAAGGATAGGGGTAAGAATAATGGAAAGAGGAAGAAGAGGTGGGTCGGATTAAAGGAATGATGAAATAGAGGGTCACAGGAAAGGTAAGAGAAATGAGAGGGGGTCAGAGTCAAGGAAAGAGGAAGGCGAGGGGGCAAGAATAAAAGAAAGATGAAGGAGAGGGGTAAGAGTGAAGTAAAGCAGAAGGATAGTGGGTAATAGTAGAAGAAAGAGGAAGGAGAGGGGGTAAGAGCAATGGGAAGAGGAAGAGAGGGGTAAGAGTAATGAAAGTGAAAGGAGAGGTGTTAAGAGTAAAGGAAAGAGGACGCAGATGGGGTAAGAGTAGAGGAGATAGGAAGGAGTTGAGTATGATGAAAGGAAAGTGGAAGGAGACGGGGCAAGAGAAAAGGAAAGAGGAAAGAGAGTGAGTAAGAGTAAAGGAAAGTAGAAGGAGAGGTAGTAAGAATAAAGGACAGAGGAAGGAACGTGGGTGGAGTAATAGAAAGAGGAAGGATATTGGCTCAGAATAAAGGAAAGAGGAAGGAGAGGGGGTAAGAATATTGGAAAGAGGAAAGAGGGGGGTTAGCGTAAAGGAGAGAAGAAAGAGAGGGGTGAGAGTAATGGAAGGAGAAATGAGAGGTGGACAGAGTAAAGGAGAGAGGAAGGCGAGGGGGTACGAGCAAAGGAAAGAGGGAGGAGAGGGGCTCAGAGCTAAGGAAAGAGGAAGGCGAGGGGGCAAGAATAAAAGAAAGATGAAGGAGAGGGGTAAGAGTGAAGTAAAGCAGAAGGATAGTGGGTAATAGTAGAAGAAAGAGGAAGGAGAGGGGGTAAGAGCAATGGGAAGAGGAAGAGAGGGGTAAGAGTAATGAAAGTGAAAGGAGAGGTGTTAAGAGTAAAGGAAAGAGGACGCAGATGGGGTAAGAGTAGAGGAGATAGGAAGGAGTTGAGTATGATGAAAGGAAAGTGGAAGGAGACGGGGCAAGAGAAAAGGAAAGAGGAAAGAGAGTGAGTAAGAGTAAAGGAAAGTAGAAGGAGAGGTAGTAAGAATAAAGGACAGAGGAAGGAACGTGGGTGGAGTAATAGAAAGAGGAAGGATATTGGCTCAGAATAAAGGAAAGAGGAAGGAGAGGGGGTAAGAATATTGGAAAGAGGAAAGAGGGGGGTTAGCGTAAAGGAGAGAAGAAAGAGAGGGGTGAGAGTAATGGAAGGAGAAATGAGAGGTGGACAGAGTAAAGGAGAGAGGAAGGCGAGGGGGTACGAGCAAAGGAAAGAGGGAGGAGAGGGGCTCAGAGCTAAGGAAAGAGGAAGGAGAGGAGGTAAGAATAATGGAAAGATGAAGGAGAGGGGTAAGAGTGAAGTAAAGCGGAAGGAGAGTGGGTAAGAGTAAAAGCAAGAAGAAGGAGAGGGGGTAAGAGCAAAGGAAAGAGGAAGGAGGGGGTAAGAGTAAATCAAGACGAAGAAGGGGGGTAACAGAAAACAAAATAGGAAGGCGAGGGGATAAGAGTAAAGGAAAGAGTAAGGAGAGGGGTAAGAGTAAAGGAAAGAGGAAGGAGAGGGGTTAAGAGTAAAGGAAAGCAGTAGGAGAGAGGGTAAGAGTAAAGGAAAGAGGAAGGATAGGTGGGTCAGAGTAAAGTAAAGAGGGAGGAGAGGGGCTCAAAGCTAAGGAAAGAGGATGGGGAGGAGGTAAGGATAACAGAAAGATGAAGGAGAGGAGTAAGAGTGAAGTAAAGCGGAAGGAGAGTGGGTAAACGTAAAAGCAAGAAGAAGGAGAGGTGGTAAGAGCAAAGGGAAGAGGAAGGAGAGGGGGTAAGAATAATGAAAGTGAAAGGAGAGGTGGTAAGAGTTAAAAAAAAAGGACAGAGAGTTGGTAAGAGTAAAGGAAAGAGGAATATGGAGGAGTCAAAGTAAAGGAAAGAGAGTGAGTAAGAGCAAAGGGAAGAGGAAGGAGAGGGGTATGAGTAATGAAAGTTAAAAGAGAGGTGTTAAGAGTAAAGGAAAGAGGACGCAGAGGAGGTTAGCGTAGAGGAAATAGGAAGGAGTTGGGTATGATGAAAGGCAAGTGGAAGGCGACAGGGCAAGAGCAAAGGAAAGAGGAAAGAGAGGGTTAAGAGTAAAGGAAAGAGAAAGGAGAGGGGGAAGAGTAAAGGAAAGTAGAAGGAGAGGTAGTAAAAGTAAGGGACAGAGAAAGGAACGTGGGTAGAGTAATGAAAAGAGGAAGGAGATTGGCTCAGAATAAAGAAAACAGGAAGGAGAGGGGGTAAGAATAATGGAAAGAGGAAGGAGAAGGATCAGAGTAACGCAAGGAGAAATGGGAGGGGGCCAGAGTAAAGGAGAGAGGAATGCGAGGAGGGTAAGAATAAAGGAAAGAGGAACGAGAGGTGGGTCAGGGTAAAGGAATGAGGGACTAGAGGGGTCACAGTAAAGGTAAGAGGAATTAGTGGGGGTCAGAGCTAAGGAAAGAGGAAGGATAGGTTGGTCAGAGTCAACGAAAGAGGAAGGCGAGGGACTAAGAATGACGGAAAGATGAAGAAGAGGGGTAAGAGTGAATTAAAGCAGAAGGAGAGTGGGTACGAGTAAAAGCAATAGGAAGGAGAGGGGCTTAGAGTAGAGGAAAGAGGACGGAGAGGAGGTAAGAGTAATGAAAGTGAAAGGAGAGGTGTTAAGAAACGAGGACACAGAGGTCGTAAGAGTAGAGGAAATAGGAAGGTGTTGGGTATGGTGAAAGGAAAGTGGAAGGACAGGGCAAGAGCAAAGGAAAGAGGAAGGAGAGGGAGTAAGAGTAAAGGAAAGAGGAAAAAGAGAGGGTTAAGAGAAAGGAAAGAGTAAAGGAGAGAGGAAGGCGAGTATGTAAGATTAAATGAAAGATGAAGGAGAGGTGGGTCGGAGTAACAGAATGAGGAAATAGAGGGTTCACAGTAAAGGGTAGAGGAATGAAAGGGGGTCAGAGTAAAGGAGAGAAGAAGGAGAGTAGTAAGAGCAAACGAAAGAGGAAGAAGAGGGGTTAAGAGTAAAGGAAAGCAGTAGGTGAGAGGGTAGGAGTAAAGGAAAGAGGAAGGCAAGGGGGTAGGATAAAGGAAAGAGGAAGGCGAGGGGGTTGTATAAAGGAAAGAGGAAGGCGAGGGGGTAGGAAAAAGCATAGATGGAGGAGAGGGGCTCAGAGCTAAGGAAAAAGGAAGGAGAGGAGGTAAGAGTAAAAGCAAGAGGAAGCAGAGGGGGTAAGAGCAAAGGGAAGAGGAAGGAGAGGGGGAAAGAATAATGAAAGTGAAAGGAGAAGTGGTAAGAGTAAAGGAAAGAGGAATATGGAGGGGTCAAAGCAAAGGAAAAAGAGTGAGTAAGAACAAAGGGAAGAGGAAGGAGAGGGGTAAGAGTAATGAAAGTGAAAAGAGAGGTGTTAAGAATAAAGGAAAGAGGCCACAGAGGAGGTAAGCGTAGAGGAAATAGGAAGGAGTTAGGTATGATGAAAGGAAAGTGGAAGGTGATGGGGCAAGAGCAAACGAAAGAGGAAAGAGAGGGTTAAGAGTAAAGGAAAGAGGAAGGAGAGGGGGAAGAGTAAAGGAACTTAGAAGGACAGATAGTAAAAGTAAGGGACAGAGGAAGGAACGTGGGTAGAGTAATGAAAAGAGGAAGGAGATTGGCTCAGAGTAAAGAAAAAAGGAAGGAGAGGGGGTAAGAATAATGGAAAGAGGAAGGAGAAGGATCAGAGTATCGGAAGGAGAAATGGGAGGGGGGCAGAGTAAAGGAGAGAGGAAGGCGAGGAGGGTAAGAGTAAAGGAAAGAGGAACGAGAGGTGGGTCAGGGTAAAGGAATGAGGGACTAGAGGGGTCACAGTAAAGGTAAGAGGAATTCGTGGGGGTCAGAGCTAAGAAAAGAGGAAGGATAGGTTGGTCAGAGTCAAAGAAAGAGGAAGGCGAGGGGCTAAGAATGACGGAAAGATGAAGAAGAGGGGTAAGAGTGAAGTAAAGCAGAAGGAGAGTGGGTAAGAGTAAAAGCAATAGGAAGGAGAGGGGCTTAGAGTAGAGGAAAGAGGACGGAGAGGAGGTAAGAGTAAAGGAAAGAGGAAGGCAAGGGGGTAGGATAAAGGAAAGAGGAAGGCGAGGGGGTAGTATAAAGGAAAGAGGAAGGCGAGGGGGTAGGAAAAAGCATAGATGGAGGAGAGGGGCTCAGAGCTAAGGAAAAAGGAAGGAGAGGGGGAAAGAATAACGGAAAGATGAAGGAGAGGGGTAAGAGTAAAGTAAAGTGCAAGGAGAGTGGGTAAGAGTAAAAGCAAGAAGAAGGAGAGGGGGTAAGAGCAAAGGGAAGAGCAAGGAGGGGGTATGAGTAAACTAAAGACGAAGGAGAGGAGGTAAGAGTAAAGGAAAGGGGAATATGAAGGGGTCAAAGCAAAGGAAAGAGAGTGAGTAAGAGTAAAGGCAAGAGGATGGAGAGGGGGTAAGAGCAAAGAAAGTGGAAGGAGAGGTGGTAAGAGTAAAGGTAAGAGGAAGGAGTTGGGTATGATGAAGGAAAGAGGAAGGAGACTGGGCAAGAGAAAAGGAAAGAGGAAAGAGAGTGAGTAAGAGTAAAGGAAAGTAGAAGGAGAGGTAGTAAGAATAAAGGACAGAGGAAGGAACGTGGGTGGAGTAATGGAAAGAGGAAGGAGATTGGCTCAGAATAAAGGAAAGAGGAAGGAGAGGGGGTAAGAATATTGGAAAGAGGAAAGAGAGGGGTTAGCGTAAAGGAGAGAAGAAGGAGAGGGGTGAGAGTAATGGAAGGAGAAATGAGAGGGGGACAGAGTAAAGGAGAGAGGAAGGCGAGGGGGTACAAGCACAGGAAAGAGGGAGGAGAGGGGCTCAGAGCTAAGGAAAGAGGAAGGAGAGGAGGTAAGAATAATGGAAAGATGAAGGAGAGGGGTAAGAGTGAAGTAAAGCGGAAGGAGAGTGGGTAAGAGTAAAAGCAAGAGGAAGGAGAGGGGGTAAGAGCAAAGGAAAGAGGAAGGAGGGGGGTAAGAGTAAATCAAGACAAAGAAGGGGGGTAACAGAAAACAAAATAGGAAGGCGAGGGGATAAGAGTAAAGGAACAAGTAAGGAGAGGGGTAAGAGTAAAGGAAAGTCGAAGGAGAGATAGTAAGAGTAAAGGACAGAGGAAGGAAAGTGGCTAGAGTAATAGAAAGACGATGGAGATTGGCTCAGAATAAAGGAAAGAGGAAGGAGTGGGGTTAAGAGTAAAGGAAAGCAGTAGGAGAGAGGGTAAGAGTAAAGGAAAGAGGAAGGATAGGTGGGTCAGAGTAAAGTAAAGAGGGAGGAGAGGGGCTCAGAGCAAAGGAAAGAGGATGGGGAGGAGGTAAGAATAACAGAAAGATGAAGGAGAGGGGTAAGAGTGAAGTAAAGAGGAAGGAGAGTGGGTAAGAGTAAAAGCAAGAGGAAGGAGAGGTGGTAAGAATAATGAAAGTGAAAGGAGAGGTGGTAAGAGTAAAAAAAAAGGACGGAGAGTTGGTAAGAGTAAAGGAAAGAGGAATATGGAGGGGTCAAAGTAAAGGAAAGAGAGTGAGTAAGAGCAAACGGAAGAGGAAGGAGAGGGGTAAGAGTAATGAAAGCGAAAAGAGAGGTGTTAAGAGTAAAAGAAAGAGGACGCAGAGGAGGTTAGCGTAGAGAAAATAGGAAGGAGTTGGGTATGATGAAAGGCAAGTGGAAGGCGACAGGGCAACAGCAAAGGAAAGAGGAAAGAGAGGGTTAAGAGTAAAGGAAAGAGAAAGGAGAGGGGGAAGAGTAAAGGAAAGTAGAAGGAGAGGTAGTAAAAGTAAGGGACAGAGGAAGGAACGTGGGTAGAGTAATGAAAAGAGGAAGGAGATTGGCTCAGAATAAAGAAAAAAGGAAGGAGAGGGGGTAAGAATAATGGAAAGAGGAAGGAGAAGGATCAGAGTAACGCAAGGAGAAATGGGAGGGGGCCAGAGTAAAGGAGAGAGGAAGGCGAGGAGGGTAAGAATAAAGGAAAGAGGAACGAGAGGTGGGTCAGGGTAAAGGAATGAGGAAATAGAGGGGTCACAGTAAAGGTAAGAGAAATTAGTGGGGGTCAGAGCTAAGGAAAGTGGAAGGATAGGTTGGTCAGAGTCAAAGAAAGAGGAAGGCGAGGGGGTAAGAATGACAGAAAGATGAAGAAGAGGGGTAAGAGTGAATTAAAGCAGAAGGAGAGTGGGTAAGAGTAAAAGCAATAGGAAGGAGAGGGGCTTAGAGTAGAGGAAAGAGGACGGAGAGGAGGTAAGAGTAATGAAAGTGAAAGGAGAGGTGTTAAGAGTAAAGAAACGAGGACACAGAGGACGTAAGAGTAGAGGAAATAGGAAGGTGTTGGGTATGGTGAAAGGAAAGTGGAAGGACAGGGCAAGAGCAAAGGAAAGAGGAAGGAGAGGGAGTAAGAGTAAAGGAAAGAGGAAAAAGAGAGGGTTAAGAGAAAGGAAAGAGTAAAGGAGAGAGGAAGGCGAGTATGTAAGATTAAATGAAAGATGAAGGAGAGGTGGGTCGGAGTAACAGAATGAGGAAATAGAGGGTTCACAGTAAAGGGTAGAGGAATGAAAGGGGGTCAGAGTAAAGGAGAGAAGAAGGAGAGTAGTAAGAGCAAACGAAAGAGGAAGAAGAGGGGTTAAGAGTAAAGGAAAGCAGTAGGTGAGAGGGTAGGAGTAAAGGAAAGAGGAAGGCAAGGGGGTAGGATAAAGGAAAGAGGAAGGCGAGGGGGTTGTATAAAGGAAAGAGGAAGGCGAGGGGGTAGGAAAAAGCATAGATGGAGGAGAGGGGCTCAGAGCTAAGGAAAAAGGAAGGAGAGGAGGTAAGAGTAAAAGCAAGAGGAAGCAGAGGGGGTAAGAGCAAAGGGAAGAGGAAGGAGAGGGGGAAAGAATAATGAAAGTGAAAGGAGAAGTGGTAAGAGTAAAGGAAAGAGGAATATGGAGGGGTCAAAGCAAAGGAAAAAGAGTGAGTAAGAACAAAGGGAAGAGGAAGGAGAGGGGTAAGAGTAATGAAAGAGAAAAGAGAGGTGTTAAGAATAAAGGAAAGAGGACACAGAGGAGGTAAGCGTAGAGGAAATAGGAAGGAGTTAGGTATGATGAAAGGAAAGTGGAAGCTGATGGGGCAAGAGCAAACTAAAGAGGAAAGAGAGGGTTAAGAGTAAAGGAAAGAGGAAGGAGAGGGGGAAGAGTAAAGGAACTTAGAAGGACAGATAGTAAAAGTAAGGGACAGAGGAAGGAACGTGGGTAGAGTAATGAAAAGAGGAAGGAGATTGGCTCAGAGTAAAGAAAAAAGGAAGGAGAGGGGGTAAGAATAATGGAAAGAGGAAGGAGAAGGATCAGAGTATCGGAAGGAGAAATGGGAGGGGGGCAGAGTAAAGGAGAGAGGAAGGCGAGGAGGGTAAGAGTAAAGGAAAGAGGAACGAGAGGTGGGTCAGGGTAAAGGAATGAGGGACTAGAGGGGTCACAGTAAAGGTAAGAGGAATTCGTGGGGGTCAGAGCTAAGGAAAGAGGAAGGATAGGTTGGTCAGAGTCAAAGAAAGAGGAAGGCGAGGGGCTAAGAATGACGGAAAGATGAAGAAGAGGGGTAAGAGTGAAGTAAAGCAGAAGGAGAGTGGGTAAGAGTAAAAGCAATAGGAAGGAGAGGGGCTTAGAGTAGAGGAAAGAGGACGGAGAGGAGGTAAGAGTAAAGGAAAGAGGAAGGCAAGGGGGTAGGATAAAGGAAAGAGGAAGGCGAGGGGGTAGTATAAAGGAAAGAGGAAGGCGAGGGGGTAGGAAAAAGCATAGATGGAGGAGAGGGGCTCAGAGCTAAGGAAAAAGGAAGGAGAGGGGGAAAGAATAACGGAAAGATGAAGGAGAGGGGTAAGAGTAAAGTAAAGTGCAAGGAGAGTGGGTAAGAGTAAAAGCAAGAAGAAGGAGAGGGGGTAAGAGCAAAGGGAAGAGCAAGGAGGGGGTACGAGTAAACTAAAGATGAAGGAGAGGAGGTAAGAGTAAAGGAAAGGGGAATATGAAGGGGTCAAAGCAAAGGAAAGAGAGTGAGTAAGAGTAAAGGCAAGAGGATGGAGAGGGGGTAAGAGCAAAGAAAGTGAAAGGAGAGGTGGTAAGAGTAAAGGTAAGAGGAAGGAGTTGGGTATGATGAAGGAAAGAGGAAGGAGACTGGGCAAGAGAAAAGGAAAGAGGAAAGAGAGTGAGTAAGAGTAAAGGAAAGTAGAAGGAGAGGTAGTAAGAATAAAGGACAGAGGAAGGAACGTGGGTGGAGTAATGGAAAGAGGAAGGAGATTGGCTCAGAATAAAGGAAAGAGGAAGGAGAGGGGGTAAGAATATTGGAAAGAGGAAAGAGAGGGGTTAGCGTAAAGGAGAGAAGAAGGAGAGGGGTGAGAGTAATGGAAGGAGAAATGAGAGGGGGACAGAGTAAAGGAGAGAGGAAGGCGAGGGGGTACAAGCACAGGAAAGAGGGAGGAGAGGGGCTCAGAGCTAAGGAAAGAGGAAGGAGAGGAGGTAAGAATAATGGAAAGATGAAGGAGAGGGGTAAGAGTGAAGTAAAGCGGAAGGATAGTGGGTAAGAGTAAAAGCAAGAGGAAGGAGAGGGGGTAAGAGCAAAGGAAAGAGGAAGGAGGGGGGTAAGAGTAAATCAAGACAAAGAAGGGGGGGTAACAGAAAACAAAATAGGAAGGCGAGGGGATAAGAGTAAAGGAACGAGTAAGGAGAGGGGTAAGAGTAAAGGAAAGTCGAAGGAGAGGTAGTAAGAGTAAAGGACAGAGGAAGGAAAGTGGCTAGAGTAATAGAAAGACGATGGAGATTGGCTCAGAATAAAGGAAAGAGGAAGGAGAGGGGTTAAGAGTAAAGGAAAGCAGTAGGAGAGAGGGTAAGAGTAAAGGAAAGAGGAAGGATAGGTGGGTCAGAGTAAAGTAAAGAGGGAGGAGAGGGGCTCAGAGCAAAGGAAAGAGGATGGGGAGGAGGTAAGAATAACAGAAAGATGAAGGAGAGGGGTAAGAGTGAAGTAAAGAGGAAGGAGAGTGGGTAAGAGTAAAAGCAAGAGGAAGGAGAGGTGGTAAGAATAATGAAAGTGAAAGGAAAGGTGGTAAGAGTAAAGGAAAGATCAAGGATAGGTGGGTCAGAGTAAAGTAAAGAGGGAGGAGAGGGGCTCAGAGCAAAGGAAAGAGGATGGGGAGGAGGTAAGAATAACAGAAAGATGAAGGAGAGGGGTAAGAGTGAAGTAAAGAGGACGTAGAGTTGGTAAGAGTAAAGGAAAGAGGAATATGGAGGGGTCAAAGTAAAGGAAAGAGAGTGAGTAAGAGCAAAGGGAAGAGGAAGGAGAGGGGTAAGAGTAATGAAAGCGAAAAGAGAGGTGTTAAGAGTAAAAGAAAGAGGACGCAGAGGAGGTTAGCGTAGAGAAAAAAGGAAGGAGTTGGGTATGATGAAAGGCAAGTGGAAGGCGACAGGGCAACAGCAAAGGAAAGAGGAAAGAGAGGGTTAAGAGTAAAGGAAATAGAAAGGAGAGGGGGAAGAGTAAAGGAAAGTAGAAGGAGAGGTAGTAAAAGTAAGGGACAGAGGAAGGAACGTGGGTAGAGTAATGAAAAGAGGAAGGAGATTGGCTCAGAATAAAGAAAAAAGGAAGGAGAGGGTGTAAGCATAATGGAAAGAGGAAGGAGAAGGATCAGAGTAACGGAAGGAGAAATGGGAGGGGGCCAGAGTAAAGGAGAGAGGAAGGCGAGGAGGGTAAGAGTAAAGGAAAGAGGAACGAGAGGTGGGTCAGGGTAAAGGAATGAGGAAATAGAGGGGTCACAGTAAAGGTAAGAGAAATTAGTGGGGGTCAGAGCTAAGGAAAGAGGAAGGATAGGTTGGTCAGAGTCAAAGAAAGAGGAAGGCGAGGGGGTAAGAATGACGGAAAGATGAAGAAGAGGGGTAAGAGTGAAGTAAAGTGGAAGGAGAGTGGGTAAGAGTAAAAGCAATAGGAAGGAGAGGGGGTTAGAGTAGAGGAAAGAGGACGGAGAGGAGGTAAGAGTAATTAAAGTGAAAGGACAGGTGTTAAGAGTAAAGAAACGAGGACATAGAGGACGTAAGAGTAGAGGAAATAGGAAGGTGTTGGGTATGGTGAAAGGAAAGTGGAAGGACAGGGCAAGAACAAAGGAAAGAGGAAGGAGAGGGAGTAAGGGTAAAGGAAAGAGGAAAAAGAGAGTTTTAAGAGAAAGGAAAGAGTAAAGGAGAGAGGAAGGCGAGTCTGTAAGATTAAATGAAAGATGAAGGAGAGGTGGGTCGGAGTAACAGAATGAGGGAATAGAGGGTTCACAGTAAAGGATAGAGGAATGAAAGGGGGTCATTGTAAAGGAGAGAAGAAGGAGAGTGGTAAGAGCAAACGAAAGAGGAAAGTAGAAGGAGAGATAGTAAGAGTAAAGGAAAGAGGAAGGAACGTTGGTGGAGTAATGGAAAGACGAAGGAGATTGGCTCAGAATAAAGGGAAAGAGGAAGTAGAGGGGGTAAGAATATTGGAAAGAGGAAAGAGATCGGTCAGATTAAAGGAGAGAAGAAGGACAGGGGTGAGAGTAATGGAAGAAGAAATGAGAGGGGGACAGAGTAAAGGAGAGAGGAAGGCGAGGGGATACGAGCAAAGGAAAGAGGGAGTTGAGGGGCTCAGAGCTAAGGAAAGAGGAAGGAGAGGAGGTAAGAATAACGGAAAGATGAAGGAGATGGGTAAGTGTGAAGTAAAGCGGAAGGAGAGTGGGTAAGAGCAAAGGAAAGAGGAAGGAGGGGGAGAGTAAATAAAGACGAAGAAGAGGTGTAACAGAAAACAAAATAGGAAGGCGAGGGAATAAGAGTAAAGTATAGAGGAAGGAGAGGGGTAAGAGTAAAAGAAAGCAGATGGAGAGGTAAAAAGAGTAAAGGAAGAGGAAGGAGAGTGAGTAAGATTCATGAGAAGGAAGGAGAGTTCTCAGAGTAATGGAAAAGGAATTTGAGGGAGTAAGAGCAAAGGAAAGATGAAGGAGAGGGGGAAAAGTAAAGGAAAGTCGAAGGAGAGGTAGTAAGAGTAAAGGACAGAGGAAGGAAAGTGGGTAAAGTAATAGAAAGACAAAGGAGATTGGCTCAGAATAAAGGAAAGAGGAAGGAGATGGGTTAAGAGTAAAGGAAAGCAGTAGAAGAGACGGTAAGAGTAAAGGAAAGAGGAAGGATAGGTGGGTCAGAGTAAAGTAAAGAGGGAGGGGAGGGGCTCAGAGCTAAGGAAAGATAATGTGGAGGTGGTAAGAATAACAGAAAGATGAAGGAGAGGGGTAAGAGTGAAATAAAGCGGAAGGAGAGTGGGTAGGAGTAAAAGCAAGAGGAAGCAGATGGGGTAAGAGCAAAGGGAAGAGGAAGGAGAGGGGGAAAGAATAATGAAAGTGAAAGGAGAGGTGGTAAGAGTAAAGGAAAGAGGAATATGGAGGGGTCAAAGCAAAGGAAAGAGAGTGAGTAAGAGCAAAGGGAAGAGGAAGGAGAGGGGTAAGAGTAATGAAAGTGAAAAGAGAGGTGTTAAGAGTAAAGGAAAGAGGACACAGAGGAGGTAAGCGTAGAGGAAATAGGAAGGAGTTAAGTATGATGAAAGGAAAGTGGAAGGTGATGGGGCAAGAGCAAACGAAAGAGGAAAGAGAGGGTTAAGAGTAAAGGAAAGAGGAAGGAGAGGGGGAAGAGTAAAGGAACTTAGAAGGACAGATAGTATAAGTAAGGGACAGAGGAAGGAACGTGGGTAGAGTAATGAAAAGAGGAAGGAGATTGGCTCAGAGTAAAGAAAAAAGGAAGGAGAGGGGGTAAGAATAATGGAAAGAGGAAGGAGAAGGATCAGAGTATCGGAAGGAGAAGGATCAGAGTATCGGAAGGAGAAATGGGAGGGGGGCAGAGTAAAGGAGAGAGGAAGGCGAGGAGGGTAAGAGTAAAGGAAAGAGGAACGAGAGGTGGGTCAGGGTAAAGGAATGAGGGAATAGAGGGGTCACAGTAAAGGTAAGAGGAATTAGTGGGGGTCAGAGCTAAGGAAAGAGGAAGGATAGGTTGGTCAGAGTCAAAGAAAGAGGAAGGTGAGGGGCTAAGAATGACGGAAAGATGAAGAAGAGGGGTAAGAGTGAAGTAAAGCAGAAGGAGAGTGGGTAAGAGTAAAAGCAATAGGAAGGAGAGGGGCTTAGAGTAGACGAAAGAGGACGGAGAGGAGGTAAGAGTAATGAAAGTGAAAGGACAGGTGTTAAGAGTAAAGAAACGAGGACACAGAGGACGTAAGAGTAGAGGAAATAGGAAGGTGTTGGGTATGGTGAAAGGAAAGTGGAAGGACAGGGCAAGAGCAAAGGAAAGAGGAAGGAGAGGGAGTAAGAGTAAAGGAAAGAGGAAAAAGAGAGGGTTAAGAGAAAGGAAAGAGTAAAGGAGAGAGGAAGGCGAGTATGTAAGATTAAATGAAAGATGAAGGAGAGGTGGGTCGGAGTAACAGAATGAGGAAATAGAGGGTTCACAGTAAAGGATAGAGGAATGAAAGGGGGTCAGAGTAAAGGAGAGAAGAAGGAGAGTGGTAAGAGCAAACGAAAGAGGAAGAAGAGGGGTTAAGAGTAAAGGAAAGCAGTAGGTGAGAGGGTAGGAGTAAAGGAAAGAGGAAATCAAGGGGGTAGGATAAAGGAAAGAGGAAGGCGAGGGGGTAGTATAAAGGAAAGAGGAAGGCGAGGGGGTAGGAAAAAGCATAGATGGAGGAGAGGGGCTCAGAGCTAAGGAAAAAGGAAGGAGAGGAGGTACGAATAACGGAAAGATGAAGGAGAGGGGTAAGAGTAAAGTAAAGTGCAAGGAGAGTGGGTAAGAGTATAAGCACGAGGAAGGAGAGGGGGTAAGAGCAAAGGGAAGAGCAAGGAGGGGGTAAGAGTAAACTAAAGACGAAGTAGAGGAGGTAAGAGTAAAGGAAAGGGGAATATGAAGGGGTCAAAGCAAAGGAAAGAGAGTGAGTAAGAGTAAAGGCAAGAGGATGGAGAGGGGGTAAGAGCAAAGGGAAGAGAATGGAGAGGGGGTACGAGCAATGAAAGAGAAAGGAGAGGTGGTAAGAGTAAGGGAAAGAGGAAGTTGTTTGGTATAATGAAGGAAAGAGGAAGGAGACTGGGCAAGAGCAAAGGTTAGAGGAAGGAGAGGAAGAAGGGAAAAGGAAAGAGGAAAATGAGAGGGTTAAGAGTAAATGATAGAGGAAGGAGAGGGGGTCAAATCAAATGAAAGAGGATGGAAAGGGGATTAGAGAAAAGAAAAGAATAAATAATGAGAGGGGTGGTCAGAGTAAAGTAAAGCCAATAGAGAGGAGGTCGAGAGATTGTGCACGGGGCGGTGTGTTTGCTATGGAAGTGAACTGGGCAAGCAAGGACAGGCTACAATGTAATCGTTTGCACTAAGCACCATGCATCCTACTGAAGCTGCCCTGTCTATAATAGCTTCATGGCATGCTGCTCTCCAACATCAAACTGCCCCCACTGGCACATAGCGCCTCACCTTCCTTCAAGAGCAGAAAACTCTGACCAGTATTGGGATGGTGGTTACCATGTTATGGTAGGCTTTTTTTTTTCTTCCACAAAATAACTAGACCCATGAGTGGTTTGGGTTTTGCAACCTCTCCCAACACCCAATCCAGCCTGTCTTGTCTGTGTCAGTGCAATTGGGTAGGGATAGCACCCCGATGCTATCGGAAATGGAAATCCGACCCAGTCTGAGAGCTGTGTGTTTTCTGGAGAAGCCTGGAGTTCACAATCCATGTACAGCAAATGGGTATAGAAGAAAACACAGGTCCATTATGTATTACTAGTGCAGAAGCCAATGTACACGGGCCAACGTGCAGGTTTACATTGACACAGTAAGCCCACAATACATCCGAAAGCAACAGCTCCCTCTAGTGGTGACTACAGGCAAAGCTAGTGCATCTGACAAACATACATCCGGCCTTATATTAAATTGTTCGGCTAGAGCAGTGCAATGTTGTTAGCTCCATGGCAGACAATGCTTGCACTTGAAGACGATAATAATGGCTGGAATATGTCCTTTGTCACCACATGCAATGTCTCTCTTTTGTCTTCCCTAGTATTACACAGAAAGTTCAGTGAATGGAATGTTCCAGTAGCAATAATGCAAACCTCCTATGGCCATTATTACGTGCTAAGACCACGTGGTCCTCCTCAAATGCCCTCGCTTAACTCAGGACTTTAACTTGGACCAAGATACAATACCACCAGGTGATGCCCTCGTTATCCAGCTTTTTTGCTTAAGTAGTTCACCTTTTCAGTACCTGCAGAAACATATTTACGAACCAATACACTGGCCAAATGACTACGTTCGGCTGGGTGCCTCCACCCCTCCAGGAATGTAAGGGCGCGCATCTCTAGCAAAGTGTGCCCCGTTGATTTCTGGCGGTATAATATGTGGTGGCGTGGACCAGCCTGCCCGATGACAGGGCACTCTTGTTGAGCAACCACAACAGAATTGATGTGTCTGCTAGGTTTGTGGGCACAACGCCATTGACGAGTTTGTTGCTCAGGATTGGTCGGAGGTCAACGTGAGGAAAAATAGCCAGCGAGGCAGAATCACCGTTTTTGTACCCATATTTTACCCTCGGGAATTCATGGAATTGGCGATTCTTTTGGGGGTTTTGGACCGGCTGCATGACTGATCTTTGAGGGTTAGCCTTGCCTTTCCCTAGGAACAATAGCAATGTGTGGATTGCCTGATTAACTGGTTACGCCAATGCCATGTTGCAAAATGAGCATGTGACTGTTCATTTAAGTAAAGGAAGCCTTAAGCAAGTGAGTTTAAACTGATTGGCAGTGAATGTGTATTCATCAAGGTTGGGAAAAAACACTGTTTTAAAAATAGTTATGCATGAAACATCATATATGCAAATACATCGAAAGGTTAATCCGGTTCTGCTATTGCCAGCTGGTTGGTTGACACATTTATGCAACTTAAACTGGATTATTTTTACACTTTAGTACATCAAAAAAAGCCACATGTTTGCAAATGAGGCTAGAATTTTAAACACGTAACCATCAAGAAAGCCGACACGTGATTAGCCCTGAGAGGCCTCTTCAAGGCTTAATAGGATAATGTACGGCCCAAAATATATTTTAAAATGTCAACACAGAAGTGAGCAAATGATAAGGGATGTACAAAAAGAAACTAAAAACATTGTTTTTAAAAAGAGTCTCACGGTGTTTCCACAAAGTAAATTACTGTGGCAATAAGACCTGAGGCGGCGGGCCGATTACCACCCCAGGTAATGCCCCGGGGCCGTAGTTACAGGCCCGAGCGTAGCGAGGGATAGAAGGTAAGTGGGGTGGGGTGGGAGGAGGGAGGAAAGGGGAAATAAAAGTCTTCCCTGAGTCCCTGGCGGGGGATGAAGGAAGCCTCCAGCCATGGGGAGGCTCGGAGCAGGGATTGCCCCGTTTCGAGCCTTCTAATTGGCTGAGGGGCTGCCACGCCCCTCGCCGGGAACAGAGTACCCGGCACACACGGCGTACAAGGGAATACCGTGTGGAATGGCTCGCAAATGAGCCAATCACCACGCTGTATTCCCGTTGATCCGCGCATGCCGAGTACTAATTTGTGTTAATTCACTACATGGAAATGACTTCAACAGTTTACATCGAAATGTATTTATTTGTGGGTTAAGAGGTGAAAAAGGTGGAGTGGCAGGCTTTGGGGGAAAGGGCTGTAGTGACGTGGGAAGGGGTTTTCCAGGGCACCCCCCCATAAAATATGTCAACTGTCAAAGCAATTTTCACAAACTAAATTACCACAAAATAATGTACTTTGTGGAAATGACATGGAACCAAACAAAGAGAATTATAACGAACATGAAACATGAATGCAGCATAATTTCATATGATGTTCAGACAACAAAAAATGTAACACATTTGTAATGTGATGATCATAATATTGCAAATCATTGTGTCTTAGGTTACCATGGACACATTGCAGTGCATGCTTTTCTGGAGGGGAATTCTGTTGGAGTAGGTACTTGTCCATTGTGGTGGTATATTGTTCTGATTTCATAGGATAACTATCATTCCATAACATGATGCTAATTTCAAAGGTTGAATTGATACAGGTTCTTTCAATTCTAATTTAATTGAAGATGACCCTGTAACTGTTTATGGTAGTTGCGGGGGTGATTTGTGTTGCTTGAATATGTGCTCCTAAATGGAGGAAGGAGAAACATATATGTGTGTTTGTTGCTCAAACATGTGTTTTTCGAGCTACTCCAGCTTAAGGTCTGATGAGCTACACTATGATATGGCTCGGGTAAACTCACCTGCTCATGTTTGCAATGTAGTCTTCCTTATATTGATTTGTTTTGCTGTTTTAAAGTGAATTGACCTTGTTTTTTCAATATTGCAGAAAATAGTAGCAGAATGGAGAGGGTGATAAAAATGTACCATTTCTTATAAGGAGTTTAGGGGACTAAACAAGATCCGCCATGCAAGGATTAAGCAAAGACTACACTGACTGCAATTAGTTCTGCATGGTCTCAAAGTGGTTTTAAAATACTGATGTTTTAAAATATATAAATAGTAAAGGAAAGGGCAGTCTCCCAGGAGTCTGACCCTGCGCTGTGGAACTGACACGTGAAGATGCAACTGTGCGTAACCTCAAAACTCGACTGAACATAAGGCTCTTGGGGTAGCGAGCTTGCAGTGGATGGGAAGAAGAGTAACTCTTACACCAAATAATTAAACCGACTCAGAAAGATGGCATAGTTTGCTGTTTTATTATCAATTATCTAAAACAGGGTGTTACAACGGACGTCAATGGATGTTGCACAAGCTTCAATGCATCTTACAAACAAATCACAGTTATATAGTGAAATTTCATCATACGTGACATCATATTATGTGGCAAATAACAACTATGAGGGATTGTTATACATTTAAGGGGAACATCTAAGTATAGTTTCTATAAGGGGTTGGTTTGTGATTGCATCTCTACTTTCAAGTGGACAACTTATGCCCACCTCTAGAGCAAGTCATCTTCATCACTATTAGGTACATGGTATATCATTGGCTCTCAAACTATAATACCCTTTGTTATATGGCTCTCTTTAATTAGTTGGCAAACATATGCCAGTCTGGAACATTTGGCTCACTCTCAGCATGTAAACTCATACCCCAGGTGCCAGGAGGTGGACTTGACTGTACCTCCCCAGCCAATTAGCCGGACATAGCTCATCATCCATGCCTTCTGCCATGAGGATTGTCTTTGAACTTGGCCTTGCAAAGTATCCTAGTCTCTGGGAATATAAGGGAGTACAAGCACACACTATCTTTGTTTGAGAACTCCTCACCCAACTCTGTTTCCATCATTGGCCCATGTGACAGGAGACCACAAGTCGGTCCATTTTGCAGCATTCATTTATCTTAAATGAATACAACTTCACACTAATGGTGTTCCTTCTTGCACCTTAATAAGGGATAATTCAGCATCATCTCACATTCACCACCTTCAAGAATAGATAACAAGCCATGGCTGCTTCAGCCTTGACACCAGGCCAGACATCCCTTCCAGACTTTTCCATGATCCCTGCTAATTTGTTGCTGCAACAGAGCTTTCGGCTCTTCTCACCATGGGTCTTGGCTTACTAAACTTGTGACACCGATGTCCAGCTTCTATATAATGACGACTCGGTCTGCAGTCTATTCACTACTTATAGCCAGCGTTAAAATTACTTGATCTACTTGCGTTACAACGTCTGTACAGGTTTTGAACCCCTTGCATTTTCTGCAGTGCTTCTCAATCGTTAAATCTTCTCTTCACATATGAAAGTTTGCTTGATTCTTTACTTTGTCATCAGTTTCTATAAGGTCCATATGTTCTGTTCTTTAACCAGTCTTCTCTGTGCATCACACCTGTCTTTTGTGACATCACCAGTTTCTCTTTCACTCTCTTTCATATTCCTTCAGGTGCTCTTCCATTAGATTATCATCTCTCCGGGAATACATCTGATAGGGTTTACTTAATGGATACCTTTTTTTGAAGATTTGCCGCAGAGTAGCCACAACTGCTTGTGTCAGCATGGCACAATTTCAGGCTTCCAGCGTACAGGTGGTAGGAGAGCGGGACTACCTGCAGAGGCATGTGGCTGCTCCTCTACACTACATACAGGCAAAACGGGCGTGAAGCACCACGCAAAGAGCCAAGTAAATGGCATTTCCCAGGAAGTCTGTCCCTGTGCTATGGATCTGTCGTGGGTAGATATGTACGTAAACCATAGTATGTTAGGTGGAGGCAGAACCCTTCACTCAGAGGTAGAGGGCACAGAGGGCTGCACAAAGTGCTAAGGAAAGGTTGGTCCCTCATTTCACCATAGCCCTGTCACAGGTAGTTCCTAAGGTATGTGAGGAGGAGGACAGAGACCTGTTATACAAGTAATCAGGCATAAAGCACCTTGTGTGGTTCTGAGGAAAAGGCAGTCTACCTGGCTGTCTGCTGGCCAAGTGTGTGATTGTGCAGAACATTGCTACTGTCGCTGAGACGACTGGTGGCCTTGGATTGCTCGAAAACACTGCTTGCCCAAGATTGGGCTTGAGGTTGGCCTAGGGAGCCTCAAGGCACTCTATAGATTTAAGAGGAAGGCTTATGTGACATGGGGCCTCATTACGACCCAGGCAGTAAGTTACCGCCTGGGCCGTGACTTTACCGCCATGGCGTAAACTACGTTTACGCCATGGCGGAATGGGGATTTACCGCCCCATTCCGACCTTGGCGGGGCGGTAAATCCCCATGTCCCATTTACACTTCCCCATTCCCATTTTTGCCCTATGGGGCATAATGGGAGTGGGGAAGGCGTTAATTACGCCACCGTAAATTAGGGTGGCGTAATTAACTCCATGGTCCCTTAGCGCCATGGATTTTAACACCTGCTAAAAGCAGGTGTTAAATCCGCCATGGCGCTAAGGGACCTCCTAATCAGGCGGTAAGGGTCGGCACTGTTTACGGCGCCGTAAACCCCTTACCGCCTGGGTCGTAATGAGGCCCATAGAGCGTTGTCCTCTTATGTTGGGCAGCCCAGGTTAATGCCCTTCAGACCTCATAACTAAATCTGTGTGGCTGCCCGCGATTACCTGCTTATTGATTGGACTCAATGGACCTTGAAATAGCTTGCACTTGGGTATCCTATATCCTCTAGCACCTTGAAGCGTATCTAGTGCTATATGGAATTATCAATAAAGATCACAGACCAAATAAACAGACAGACTCAAACAATATGGCAAAGTACTGCTTTATTCTCAATTTAATTAAGCAGGGCAAACTGGCAGACACCCGACTGATGCTTGCACAAACAGACTTGATTTTACAAAGATTATATCCCCCAAAATGCACCATCTATCAGGTCATGCTGCGTGGCAAACTGTAAAACCTATTGACGGGATGGATTGGTAAGGGGATCTTATATTCCGATGGCATGCATATGGGTAAGTACTTCCTCAAACTACCTCTAAATACATGTAATATTTATTATAACAGACACAATGCAGCAGATTGGTCTATGCAACATTGTGGGGGTAATTCATAGAATCCGGCGCACGAGTGGCGCATGCGGCTGGCGCACAGTGTGCGCGTGCGGTAGTCTGCGCCAGCCGCGTGCACCAAAACACATTCAGGCGCACAGCGTATTCATGGATTCCAACAACCACAACCAGCCGTGGCGCAGAGTGGCGCAGCGACCCTGCAGCAGCACCAGTAACGCCCCCAAGAACGCCCCTCGCGCAGGGAAAAGCCATCAAAATCCCCAATCCGGCACAAAGGGCAGCAGCAAACGCAGAGCGGGGAGCGTGTACTCCAGGGGTGTGCGGGTGTCATCACACGCGATAGGCCTGGGCACGTGTATGACAGGGGTGCCGAGAAATACTACACGCGAATGTGCTGGGTACGTGTATTTCCGGGGTGCGCGAGAAAATCTACACGCGATTGGCCTGGGTACGTGAATTTCAGGGGTGCGCGAGAAATTCTACACGCGATTGGGCTGGGTACGTGTATTTCAGGGGTGCGCGAGAAAATCAACACGCGATTGGCCTGGGTACGTGAATTTCAGGGGTGCGTGAGAAATTCTACACGCGATTGGGCTGGGTACGTGGATTTCAGGGGTGCGCGAGAAAATCAACACGCGATTGGCCTGGGTACGTGAATTTGAGGGGTGCGCGAGAAATTCTACACACGATTGGGCTGGGTACGTGGATTTCAGGGGTGCGCGAGAAATTCTACACGCGATGGGCCTGGGTACGTGGATTTCAGGGGTTCGCGAGAAAATCTACACGCGATTGGCCTGGGTACGTGAATTTCAGGGGTGCGCGAGAAATTCTACACGTGATTGCGCTGGGTACGTGGATTCCAGGGGTGCGCGAGAAATTCTACACGCGATGGGCCTGGGTACGTGGATTTCAGGGGTGCGCGAGAAATTCTACACTCGAATGGGCCTGTGCGAGTGGGGCAGTGTATTACGTGGGTGTGCAGTAAGTTGAAGAGGTGAATTGCCAGTGTGGGTCCTCCCAGGTCTTCCCCCTACCCCCTCCACGACTCCTGCAGGCAGCCCACACCACAGGGGACTACCCTGCACCCCTGGTCATGTCCCGCAGGCAGCCCATCCACCATGGGCATGCCCCCCAGCCAAGCCACATGTCCCCTTGCACCCCCACCCCCCAGCACTGTGGGGCACCTGCCAGCAGGACCCCACTCATGTCCCACACATGTCCCCTTGCACCCCCACCCCCCAGCACTGTGGGGCACCTGCCAGCAGGCCCCCACCCATGTCCATCTCATGTCTCCCACCACCCCCACCCCCCAGCCACCAGGGGCAGCCTCCACCAGGCCCCCACCCATGTCTCCCACCACCCCCACCCCTCCAGTCACCAGGGGCAGCCTCCACAAGGCCCCCACCCATGTCTCCCACCACCCCCACCCCTCCAGTCACCAGGGGCAGCCTCCACAAGGCCCCCACCCATGTCTCCCACCACCCCCACCCCCCAGCCACCAGGGGCAGCCTCCACCAGGCAACCCACCCATGTCTCCCACCACCCCCACCCCTCCAGTCACCAGGGGCAGCCTCCACAAGGCCCCCACCCATGTCTCACACCACCCCCACCCCTCCAGTCACCAGGGGCAGCCTCCACAAGGCCCCCACCCATGTCTCCCACCACCCCCACCCCTCCAGTCACCAGGGGCAGCCTCCACCAGGCCCCCACCCATGTCTCCCACCACCCCCACCCCTCCAGTCACCAGGGGCAGCCTCCACAAGGCCCCCACCCATGTCTCCCAGCACCCCCACCCCTCCAGTCACCAGGGGCAGCCTCCACAAGGCCCCCACCCATGTCTCCCACCACCCCCACCCCCCAGCACTGTGGGGCACCTGCCAGCAGGCCCCCACCCATGTCCAACTCATGTCTCCCACCACCCCCACCCCCCAGCAGTGCAGGGGCACCCACCACCAGGCCCCCACCCATGTCTCCCACCACCCCCACCCCCCAGCACTGTGGGGCACCTGCCAGCAGGCCCCCACTCATGTCCCACACATGTCCCCTTGCACCCCCACCCCCCAGCACTGTGGGGCACCTGCCAGCAGGCCCCCACTCATGTCCCACACATATCCCCCTGCACCCCCACCCCCCAGCACTGTGGGGCACCTGCCAGCAGGCCCCCACTCATGTCCTACACATGTCCCCTTGCACCCCCACCCCCCAGCACTGTGGGGCACCTGCCAGCAGGCCCCCACTCATGTCCCACACATGTCCCCTTGCACCCCCACCACCCAGCAGGCCCCCACTCATGTCCCCCTGCCCCCAGGTCCTGACGAAACTCAATCATGGCAGTAATGGGCAGCACACCCAGCACAAACAGCCAGCCAAGGATTGCATCCACCCACATAGTAGATGCAATTACATGATACAACCCCAATGGCAAGTATGTAAATGAACACATGTCCGTCACACACACATACACAATTGGTGCAAGTGAATGTCAAAACCCAAATCAGGAAATGCATGAAACCAATGAGAAAATACCACAAATGAAAGTAATATAAATATGTATTAAAGATGAAAAAGAACTAAAGAAATGAAACACACAACAATGGGGATGACAAAACAAATGGTCCATGTCCGAGAACTAATAGAAAAAATCAAAAAACAAAGGAATTCAAAAACTAATGTAGTCCAAAGGAAAAAAATGGGGGAAAAAAATAAGGAAAAACCATTGACTCATGGAGAACACACATATAAATCCAAAAAATGTTGTCCAAAAAAAAACTATGCACAAGAATATCCCAGGGTCCATGAGCCCAACACCATAAATTAAACCTACTACTACCTAACACTAAAAATATATACAGAAAAGTGCCCATTGTCCGAGCGGTCAAAAAAAAATAAAAAAAATAAAGGAAACCTATCACTAACTAACTAAAGAACTATATACAATGGCAGCGGGCAAGTCCTGCGGCTCACTCCGTGATGTTGCCGGCCAGGACGTCATCGAACTCCATGTCGATGTCCCGGAGGCGGGACTCTGTCCTGGCCCCGAGGTCTCGCAGGGACAACCCCGTGTTCAACTCAAACTCCCTGCGAGCTTCCTCGAGGCACTCAGCCCGCCTCAACGCCCGACGCATGGAGAACTCCGCCCTGACCATGGTGAGCCGCTCCTCTTCCGCCCGCTGCCGCTCCGCACCTATCCGCTGGACCAACTGCTCCCACACGGAAGACACTGCCATTCCAGGGTTCTCCTGCCCTCCAGCCGATGCCTGCCCCTCTGATCTTGATGGCCCCGAGCCATGATGCCTCCCACGTCGAGCTTGCTGCTGCCTCCGACGCAACTGCCTCTGCCAGCACGACGGCATCCAGGCTGATGGTATCCACCGATGCCGTCGTGCACGTGCCCTGCCAGATGATGCCGGCACATCCTCCATCTGCAGGGGGACAGTTGCTGGTGTGTCCACCCCTGCTGGACCTTCGACTCCCGACTGTGGCAGGGATGGGGTCCCCACCGAGCTGGCTGCGTTGGTCGGGGCAGGTCCACAGGGGGCCCTGGTGGCATCTGGGCCGGAAGACGGCATGGAGCACGACCGGCACATAGCCTCCACAGAGGAGGAGAGGGTCGCCAGAAGGCCACACACATGTAGGAAACCCCCGACCATGGCGGCTCCCAAATGGTTCACGTACGCACGGTGCTCTTCGTGATGATGTGCATGCTCCTCACGGGAAGCATGCACCTCATCACGAATGCCAGCCGTGCGCAACGCAACACCAATCAGGACCCTCTCCACACGGCCAGGGCTCCCCACGTCCGCAGGTAGAGGAGTGTCAGATGACATGGACAACTCCCCTACCTGCGGACGGGCCTGGGATGGGGCATCCCTGCTGGTGCATGGTGGTGCAGTCACAGAGTCAGGGACAGTGACATGCACAGGCCCCTCCACGGCGACCTGTGCTGCCTCCTGCCCCTGGCCCTGGACTGCACCACTTGCACCAGCGGGGATGCCCCCACCAGGCCCCATGTGTGGCTCAGTAGCGGCCTCCACCCCCTCTGTGGAAACCACCAACCTGGATGTCTCCACGCCGTCTTCCGCCGTTGCAAGCCCCTGTGGGGGCTCACCCACCCCTTCCGCTGCAGCTGTGGCGGCATCCCCGCTGCTCTGCTCCACAGCGCCTTCTCCGCCCTCTTCTTCACTTGCCACTGCGTAGAGGGAGACATAGAACACAAGCATCAGGGTACTGTACAATGGTCCCCTAGACAGGAAGCAATAGCAGATGAGTGGCACTGTCATGCATCACTTCCATCATGTCCCTCCACAACACATGGGTCAGTGCAGGCAAAACACATGCAGTAACAGGCATGGCGCATGCCATGGACATTGGCATACATGACCAAGGGACTCATGATTCATACAATGTTGGTTTTGAACTCACATGCATCATGGGCCTTGCCATCACATGCACACACCTCACCGTAGTTCCATCCATCCGGCCTCGCACACCACAGACGCAGTGGATACAAGGATGACTAGGCTGCATCAGTGAATCTGAACATTGTCACAGACATGTGTCATGCATCCATGGCATTTACAAGTCACAGACACGCAGGTCAGACACACACACATGGACACCATATGTGTACATGGGACCAGCACCCATCCCTCACCCCCACCCATGTCCAGGAACAGAGACTGCCATGCTTCCATGTGTCCATTCCGCGCAGAGCCCCCCATGTTGCAATAGTACACATGCACCAACCATGTGGTTCACACATCACTGTACTCACATGCCTGACCATGATGTCCCTGCAAACACACATACGTACATGGCCTATGTCACACATACAGGCATGTATCAGACAACCAGCACACTGCAACATGCCCTGTCTCACACAGCAATGCCTGGCCACTCACCGCTCAACTCCAGACGGGTCTGCCTCTGAAGGATCTGGGCGTGGAGCGCTGGGTCTACGCGTTCCAGGACCCTCATCTGGATGTCAGTCAGGCGTGCCCGGCCCCCCTCCGCGAGGCGCCGGGACTTATTGAGGGTCCTGGACCTCAAATCCTCCCAACGCTTCTTGATGTGCTTGATGTCGCGGGTTGCCACCCCCTCCGCGTTGATGGCAACCACTACATCGTCCCAGATCCTCTCCCGTCCTTCCTTGTTGGCGCGTGGTCTTCCGAAGAGGGCATCATAATGCCCCAGGACATGCTCCACCAGGACACCAACTTCCTCCTCACTGAAGCTGGTGGCCCTCTGCCTCTGTGGCTGGGGGTCGCCACTGGTCACAGATGGTGCTTGCCCCGACATGGCGACCCCCGAGGCAGGCGTGGGTGGGCTACTGGGTCCTGGGGCTGTGCTGTGGAGCGATGGTATCCCAGTCGGGAGTCTACTGTTCCAGCAGGGGTGGACACAGCAACTGGACCCCTGCAGATAGCTGATGTGCAGGCACCAAATGGCAGGGCAATGTGGCAGCAGGCAGGCATGCAGGCAGCAGCAGCGGATGGCTCGTGGGAGGCTGCTCGGGGCTATGGGGGGCAGTTATTCGGCCTTCTGGGCAGGAGCGTGGTCTTCCGTGTGCTTACGCGTGGCCAGCTTGATACGGAGTGAATTTCCACGTGAAAAATCTGCACGTCAGCGTGTAATTCGAGGAAAGGGCCTTAGCGCGTAAGCACGTCAGCACGCGCACGCGATTTCATTGGACCAAAGGCCCTTAGCGCGTAAGCGCGTCTGTGACGTGACGCGCGCGGGCGTTTCCCTGTGGGTGCGCATCGTGATCCAGCACGTGTGAATATCGCACGTAGCCGTGTGAATGCATGTCATGTAAGTGACGTGACGCGCACGGGCGTTTCCCCCTGCACGGGTTAAAGGTGAGCGTGTCCGCCATTTCGGTGTACGTGCCTTTCGTGGAGACCGACGTGTGTGTTGCTGCTCCGTGTTGTTTCACCACCATCTCAACTTCACATCTAGGACGTATCTCTAGGACGTATCTCTTCTTTTGGCGGGGGTATTGGCTACGCGTGTTTTTCTGCATCGCGCTAGTCAGACGGTGAGTTGCGCACGCTATTTTCCCACTGTGGGTGCCCCTGTGTATCGCACCCGTTTTCGAGGTCATAGTAGCCTGCGTGTCCCACGCGTACGCGTTTTTCGTGTTCCTGGGTGCCACCGCGTACTGCGGGAGGTTAATTCCACGCACGTAGGCTGCAGGGGTTGCGTGCACGGTTTGACTGCAGTTTTGGGGTGCCTGAGCGTTGCGTGACCCGTCACTACATCACCGGGGTCACACACAGCCTTGCAGGTGCAGGGGTGCTGTTAACAACTTGCATCCCACCCCCTTCACCCCAATTGCCCAGGACAATTGTGGTCTACACCTCCAATTGGCACTACTCCATCTGTGCCATGGCTGGGAGGCCAAAAAAGGTGAGGGGCGCCTCAGCTGGGCGTACTCCTCGTGGCGGACGTGGCCAGGGACGTGGCCGGGGTGACGAGGGAGTAGGGGGACTCCAGGGTGTCCAGTGCGATCGCAGAGGGGCCAGAGGCAGGGGTGCGCCACTTCAGCACAATGATGTGCCACGTGTTGGTGCAGCCATGCCACCACCCCCTGCGCCTCCAGGTGATGCAGTTCTTGCACCTGGCACTGGCGCCCATGTGACCCGGCAGTCCATTCCATCGACTGCCAGGGCCCAAAGGGTAGTGGTGGCTGCAGGTGCAGCTGTGAACACCACCACCCAGGCTCAGGGTCTGCCAGCGCAGTCTGCGTTGGCACTCGAAGGATCCCTTGACGATTTCCAGCAGGTCAGGAGTAAGACCGGAGGTGCACGCAGGGCTGGCCTGACCAAGACATGTGTCCCTGGGGCAGCAATGTCATCTGCTGCCCCGTCCAGCCGGGTGTTGACAACTGCAGGGGCAGGTGCAGCCAACAGCACCCCGGTTGTGACTCTACCACTCGGGACAGTTGCGGTCAATGACCCTGGCACGGCAGATGTAGCTGCGCAGGGCCCATTCCAGGGCACCCCACAGCCACAGACGCATGTCAGCCCTTCGGTCGTCCTACAACCTGCCACTCCCTTGGTCCAATCCACCGGTCCCACTGGCCATGGTGATCAGGGCGGCTATCGCCAGCCAGGGTCTGCGCCATCATCCAAGAGGAGGAAGGTTGCATCTGCAGCACAGGCTGAGACCCCAGACACAGCCACGGCCTCCTTCACGTCAAGGAAGAAGCCTTTCTCAAAGGAGGAACTGGACTTCATTGTGGGCTACGTGAAGGGACATCCGGACATGATAGTGGGGCCCGATTCACAAAGTACACCTGCCCAGCGGAATACCCACTGGAACCATGTTGCGGATGATTTGAGTGCAATCGGCCATGAGGTGCGCACAGGTGCCGAGTGCAAGAAGCGTTGGGATGACCTCAAACGCAGCGCTAAGGCCAAGCGTGCCTCTAATTACAGCATGACCCAGGTGACTGGCGGTGGGCCAGCACCTGAGGAGGTGGTCCTCACTCCGCAGGAGACACTCGTTGCGGAGTTCATTCCAGCTGGATTGGTCGAAGGTGTGGGAGAGATGCAGGACTTTGATGCACAGTCCAGTGAGTGTTGTTGCGTGTATGTGCAGCCCATGTATGGTTTGCCTGTGTAATGTGTTGTGCTTGACTGGCACTACATGGTATGCGTACATGGTTCTCATGTGTTTGTCCTGCAACGCATCAAAGATGCATGCTTGATGTGCAGGGTGGTTTACATGTAGAGCAGAAGGGGACTGTCCTCATCACCACACTTGCCCCAGAGCCACTTGCTAGTCACCCAGACGGCCCTCCAGTCCATGTTCCTGCTTGCTGGCCCTCCTGCATGTAGCCCAGGGTGTTTTCCACTCAGCACTGGAACTATGTCATTGCATGACTCACGTGCAAGTGTCCTCTGCCCTTCATGCATGGTGTCACACTTGGACTGGGCAGTTGGCAGATGCTCCACAGGGACATGGGTGCCCATTCATGCTCCATGTGCTCTACATGCATGCCACTTTCCGTGCTATGCGGATGTTACTCCTGCTCATATTCCCTCTAACCTCGGACTCCTCCTCTCCTTCCCTCATCTCTGACTGTTTGTCTGCTATCCAGGAATGGTGTGCTGACAGTGACCTCTGCCTCAATGCCAGTAGGACGGAGATTCTACTCATCGGCACACCCCCTCCCTCCTCCACTGCATCTCTCTGGTCGCCCAATCTTGGCCCTCTTCCTGCTCCTGCCTGCAAGGCAACAAACCTTGTGGTCAGCTTCGACTCTACGCTCTCCTTGTCTCCTCACATATCTGACATCTATGAGTACTCACACTACAAGCTGCACCTCCTCAGAGGTGTTCTTCCTTTCAACTCCTTCACACAGAAGCTCACTGTCTCCCAAGCCCTGGTTATTGCAAAGATGGAGTACTGTAACTGCCTGTTTCTCATACTGCCTGCCTCTACACTCCGCCCTCTGCAACTTGTCCAGGACAGGTCTGCAAGACTTGTCCTTGGCCTCAAGTCCAGGGACCGGTATCTCTCCAACACTGAATGCTCAACACTGGCACCCAGTGGCTGCGAGGATTGAGTTCCGAACCCTCTGCATTGTTCACAAGGCCTTCTGGGGCCTGGGGCCTGAATACCTTCAACTGTCTCTTCCGATATATCTTCCTTCTCATGCTGTTTGCTCATCTGCCTCCAACTACCTCAGGCTCATCCACTTCTTCTGGCACCGAGTTGGTGGAGGTTTGCTCTCCGCGGCAGGGGCATCCCCCTGGAGTCGCCTCCATGCCTCCCTGAAACTTGAGTAGATCCATCTCGCGTTCCAGATGCACCTCAAAACCTTCCTCTTTGCTTCTGCTTTCCCTCCCCCTCTCCCCTTCTGATTGTTCCCTGGCACTGCACTGAATCTACAAGTGTGCCAATTCAACTATTTAGGACCTTGGCCCGGGCAACCTCAACTTGCATTGACTCCCAGTCGACCCCTGCACTACGGGACTGTCTCTGTATCCCTACAGCCCCCTTCCCAGCACTTGTCTGCACTGACCTTGCACTTGCCAGCATCTGGCACATTCATCATATTTCCCTCTACCCTGGACTGCACTTTTAGCCCTCACTTTCCCCTTGCACTTTTCCCTTCACCCTACCCATGCACTTGCGCAATGTGAATGTCAACAGGCCTGGTAGGATTGTTGGCCGTCTTCCCTTTGCTCCCCCCTACCTGCCTCATCGCCCCTTGGAACACTTCTGTATGGGCGCGTTAGTTATGCATTATCAGATCATATCTGTGTGACCTTGCCTGGATGATGATTGTGGTACGTGTCATGTATGTGCTACATTTTATGGAATTTGTTTGGCCATCCCATGCACACTCTGGCCCTGTCCTGCATCCCACACATCTTTAGGGTGTCACAGTCTCTGTGGGGCACAGTCCTCCCCCACTTTCAGGGCCACTGACTCTGTCCATCTGCTGTAGTGGCTTTTGCACACTTGGGTGCACTACTGAGGGTTCCTCATGGGTCCTGCTCACTGTCCCATCATCATCTGCTGTGTTGACAGTTGACTCAGATGATGCCATAGATGCCAGTCAACACTGTCTGCAAAGGCATATGTCTCAGTTCTGACTTTTGCTACCACGCAAGCCATCCCAGCAAATTGAATGGGGGGTGTTGGCCCTTTGCTTCTAGCCATGCAACCCATTGCATGCACATATCACGTGATGCCTTAACGTGCCCTTCCACTGACTTCCATATATATGATACACATCATGAAGTACTTGTTCATGTAGATAGTGAATGACATATGCATGTTCGGCACTGCAGGAACACACTTCTGAGCCATGTTACAATGTTTTACATGCCTACACACTGAATCAATGTCACATTGACCATGCATGCATGCCCGGTAATCTTTTGTGTGTGACATGTCTGCATCATGTGTTGGCTGTCTGTGTGATGTGTGTAATGTACTCCTGACATGTGTCCTGATGTATCTATTTCTCTCCACCTTTCAGATGATGACGCAATGGAGCCAGAGGATGGTGTTGTCATGCCTGACACAGGGTTGGTATCACATGCACGACCCGGCACAAGTGGGGGACGTGGGGTGGTAGTCCACGAAAACCCACATGTGCTTCAGTCCATCTTGGGTTTGTCTGGCTATGATTCCAGCTCAGATGACCACTCTGACAGCCATGTTGAGTTGGATGTGCATCAGGTCCATACATCTGCGGTGAGTGATTCTGATGTGGACACTCCTCTGTCCGCGACACCTGCATTGAGGGGCCAGTCAGGGGTGGGACCTCCGCCTGTGGTGGGTCGGGACGCAGGGTCACCCTCCACAACAGTCTCTGATGTGCCTGGGGCATCACGTAGGCGGGGGCATGTAGTCGTGCAGCCGCGGGCGGTGCCAACCCCACAAGGACGCCCGGTCCTTGGGTCCCGCAGGTGTCAGGCCCGGCAACGCGGTGGCCGCGTGCCACTGAGGTTAACTGAGTGGGAGCAAGACATGTCTGCCAATTCTGAACGTCAGGGGGCAGCACTTGATACCATCGCTGCGAGCATGGAACGTGTGGCCCATTCCGTGCTCCCCCTGCTAGGCAGGTGCTACTCCAGCAGCTGGCGGCACGGTCCACGGCCCTCTCGCTCAGGCTGGGCATGGCGGCCTCTGACAGGGCACGCCAGGCTGGAATGTTGTCTCTGCGTCAAGCTATTGATGCTCACGCAGAGGCACACATGAAGGCCCTGAAGGAGGAGTATGCCTCCCTCAGATCCACTCTGGGTGTCCTCTTGATGTCCCAGAGGGTGCGGGCAGAGGAGAGGTTTGAGCAGCTTGAGCGTACCATCTCGGCTGAGCTACGTGCTTGCCGGGAGGTGCATCAGTTGTCCAGCCAGACCACGCAGGAAGAACTCCGTGCTACACGTGTTGCCTTGCAAGAGGAAGCACGTGTATCACGGGAGGTACTGCATGCAGACCTGCGTGTCATTGCTGCACAGAACCAGGCTCACCCGTCCGGCAGACTTGCTGCCGACGAGGGGCAAGCTGCGCCTAGGCGTGGTCAGGCTCCTGGCCCACGTCCTCCTTTAGAGGAAGAGGCAGACTCGGACGATGACTTATCTTCCACACAGGTCGTGGTGTGCCGGCGTTGAGCCCATGGAGGAATTTTTTTTTTTTCTCAACATCATTGCATGTGGGTGTTGAGATGCACCCTGTACCTCCCCCCTCCTGGGTGCCTTCCCACCCCCCCCCGGGTCGTATGTGGCCATTTTTGATTTTTCCTTTTAGGTTAGTTAGTTTAATTTGTTAATATAGTTTAGTGTTGTTTTTAGTTTAATTAGTTAATTTAGTTTAATATTGTTTTTAGTTTAATTATTTTATCTAGTTTAATTTTGGTTTTTGTTTAATTAGTTAATATAGTTTAATATTGTTTGTCTATTGTGCATTCATGTGACGGTGTGGTGCTTTGTGGTTTTTGAAAGCATCCACTGTCTGTTCCAGCAGGGCCCTTCGAGCTTGTCTTGTGTATGTGTTTGCAGCTTGGGTCCTGACTCACATAGGCCACTCCTGCTTCCCTTATCCATGGGCTCGCTAGGATGGTTAGGTGTAACAACATTTTACACAAGGGCATTGGACTTGCCTCATAACTGTGGCCTGTCTACTGCTGTGATACTTGTGTTCACACCCCTAGTGGGGATTGTTTGCGTTTCATCCACCCGATGTCTGTAATTATTTTGGGTGATTGTGTGATTGATTTATGCATTAATTGATGTGGATTGTGATGTATGTCTTGTTCTTGCATGTAAGTGTGCTTGATGCACTTCATGCTGTACACAGTAGCCTGCACCCTTGGCCTGTGGATGATGGTGGGAGGTGTTTGGATGTAGCTCTGTGACCTGGCCCAGTGACAGACAGCATGTAGACACACACACAGGGGACTTTCATGTCTTGATTTTTTCTTCCATGCACTTCCTGCAGGTGATTGAGGCTCCAGACTGCCTTTGCCAGCAGACACGGGGACGACTGATGCAGAGGACTGGTCAAATTCGGTGGTGCAGATGTGTGGATGTGTGCGCAAGCAGGGGCACAGGGCTTGTGCGGAAATGTCCAACAGTAGCAGACGTGTTTCCAGGTTCTCCAGCCAAGGTGAGCAGCACAAGGGCCCACACCGCAGCCAACCTTCCACCAGGACACTTGCACATGCATGCTGAGTGGCACCAGTGCTGTGGTGCTTTGCCAGGCATCGTTGGATATGCACACAGTACAGCTGGCATACGTTGAGGGCCAAATGGCAAGTGGCTTTACATGTTGTCAGTGGCATATGCTGGGGCCATGAGACATTTCCAGGAGTGATCCCCGGTCCATTGAGGCATACTTATTGGTGTAGTGGCATTCCTAGCCATGTCCTGATACGACGCACAGGGACACCCAGTGAGGCACAGATTCGTGGCCAGGGCATGTTGTTAGCATGTGCTAATTGGCAGGTGCACTGGCTATTGTGATCTGCGGCTGCCAGTGCACAACTTGTACTGCAGTTGCACCTTGATATGCACGTCTAGCAGCTCAGCCAGGGACCATTGTATCATGTGCGAATCTTGTCCCATTGGTCTTCCGTTTCCCGCACGGCCACATGCGCCTGCCTTACTGCATTGACAGTGTGTGCACCATCGGTGGGACAGGCTAACGTATGGGTGCACAGCAGCAGACAGGGATGGTTGCTTGTGGAGGAGTCACTTGCTTTGGGCCATGGATGGGGGGGGTGTTGTGATGACACATTCAGATTAGTAACTCACGCTCTCTTTTCAGCATTGGAGTGCTCCTGTTACCGGACCAGAGAGTGCGCAGGCAGGAGGCCAGCACTCACCCCAGGGATAAGTGTCTCTTTGGCTTGCATGTGACATTTCTGGTGAAGTGTGCATGATGTACATGTTTAGTATAATTGGGTATGTGTTTTTGTGGATACTTGTAATTTGCATACTTTCTTCTGCTAATCCACATCCGCTCTCCTGCCCCTCTTTCCGGTTCTCCTGGTTGACAATGCCTGTCCATGGTACGTATCCCAGTGCCTGCTTCCACGCAAGGTTCTCTGTGGCCTGTGTAGGTTTTACCTTGCAGGCACACAGACCACGGAGGGGGTGCTTGTTTTGTGCCACTCCTGCGCGTGGACAGCAGAGCTGTGACACTGGCCATCAGTTGTTGCATCATCATTGTATGTTGAGGATGGTATATGGTGCCCTTCCTGTTTGAACATTGCTGAACAGTGCTACCTTGGTTGTTCGATCATTGTGCTTGTGCATGTGCTTGGACATTTCCTGCTACTTCGAGTCATCTATTGGAGAGTCATCATGTTTTTTTTTGACGCCTACAAGATTTTTGCCTTTTTTGGGGGTTTGCCTCCTTGTAGTTCTCTGCAATTTTGTATTTGTAACAGTAAATGTGGCCTCTGAGGGGGCTGGGCCCTATTTACACGCAAGCTGTAACATGGTGAGCAAGGGGTAGGGGGATCCTGTTGGAAAGTGGCCTTGCGGGGAGAAGGCTGCATGCCCCAGAGGTGGGTGTTCTGATGGTCAAGGTGATGTGGGTTGGGAGGGTGTGTGGGACATTCCAGGGATTGTCATGGCCTGTTGAGGGGGGGGGGGGGGTGATACGCACCTTGCATTGGTTCCTTTTTTGCTCACACAGGATTGGTTCTGTTTGAGTAGCTAGGGATGCACACAATGTAGCACTTCCGTGGCAACATTCTCAGGGTGTTTAGGTTGTGACAGTTGACTGTCTCTTTGTCATCATCGATTGTCACCTGGTATGTGCCAGCCCTGTGTGCACTCCGCAGGGGTGGGAGTTTAGGTGAAGTATGTGGCCACAAGCTGGGTCCGGGCTGCCTCACCACGCGTCCTGTCCCCACCCACGGGCAGCGCCTGTGCATGTGGTTGGGGATGTGGGGGCACCACCATGTCCACCGGTACACCCTGCCGTGTTGCAACATTGTGCAGGACACATGCTGCCACAATGATCCTGCACACTACTGGGGGTGCATATAGTAGCTGGCCACCAGATCGGTCAAGGGAGCGGAAGCGTGACTTTAGCACTCCGAATGTGCGCTCCACTATGCCCCTGGTTGCAATGTGGGCTTCGTTGTACCTTACCTGGGGTGGTGTGGTGGGGTTCCGGATTGGCGTCATCATGTGGTTGCTCAGAGGGTAGGCACTGTCCCCTGGGGAGGTGATGATAGTTGTGATTATTAGGGTTTTGGTATTTGGCAGTGTGTGACATGCATGCATGTGCACAGGCATTTGTACTCACCTAGGAGCCATGTGTCGCCATGCTGCCCAGCTTCCAGGGCCCGGCTCAGGGCGGACATTCGGTATATGAAGCTGTCATGACTGGAGCCAGGGTAGTTTGCATAGACGGAGGTGATGATTCCTTTAGCATCGCATACAACCTGCACGTTGATGGAATGCCAGTGCTTGCGGTTCCGATAGATGTGCTCCGTTGCCCTAGGTGGACGTAGGGCCACATGGGTGCAATCTATGGCACCAAGCACTTTAGGGAAGTGTGCCACCCTGTAAAAGTCCTGGAGCACGACCTGCCTTTCTGCAGGTGTTCTGGGCATGTATATGTGCCTGCGGACGGAGGGGCGCGCAGTGATGATGTTCAAGACCTGGTGTAGGCAGCGTGACTGCGTGGCCTGTGAGACCCCCCCCACTATGGCAGTTGTCCGCTGAAATAACCCAGTGGCCAAGAAATGCAGGACATTGAGCACCTTCTCCAAGGGGCTCAATGCTTGGGAACAGAGTGTGGGTGATGTGAGGTCATCTTCCCACTCCCTGACGAGGTCTAGGATGATATGAGGTGGAAACCTATACCTGCCATAGACGTGGTCGTCGGGCATCCCAAAAAGGCTGGTCCGTGGTGTAAAAATGCGTGCCCTGGCTATTCTCCTCCTCCTGCGGTGTCCCACAATCAGTGCTGCAACAAATGGGGCATTCATCGTCGCTGTATATACGCGTTTGTTGTTTGCGCGCACTTTTATGCTGTGCGCGGGCGCGGGACGCCTCCGTGTGGGCGGACTCGTTGGTTTCCCGTATTCGGGTGTCATCGCATGTGATGGGAGGGGAGCGAGCGTACACGCGATTGGCCTGGGTACATGTGTTTCGGGATGCGCGGGTAGTTCCACATGCGATTGGCCTGGGTACGTGTGTTTCGGGGTGCGCGGGTAGTTCCACACGCGATTGGCCTGGGTACGTGTGTTTCGGGGTGCGCGGGTATTTCCACACGCGATTAGCCTGGGTATGTGTGTTCCGGGGTGCCGTGAAATTTCACACGCGATTGGTTGAAATCCACGTGTGTTCTGTCATCACGTGCAATGAGGGATACACCCTCGCACGTCACGTCACAGACGCGCTCACGCGCTGAGGGCCTTTGGTCCAATGAAAATGCGTATGCGTGCAGACGCGCTTATGCGCTAAGGGCCTTTCCTCGAATTACACGCTGACGTGCAGAATTTTCACGTGCCAAATCACTCCGTATAAAGCTGGCCACGCGTAAGCACACGGAAGACCGCGCTCCTGCCCAGAAGGCCGAACTACTGCCCCCCAGAGCCCCGAGCACGCTCCCACCTGCCATCTGCTGCTGCCTGACTGCCTGCTGCCCACGTGCCCTGCCATTTGCTGCCTACACATCAGCCAGGGGTGCTGTTGGTGTGACCACCCCTGCTGGAACCAAAGACTCCCGACTGGGTTTCCATCGCTCCACAGCCCAGCCCCAGGACCCAGTTGCCCACCCACTCCTGCCTCTGGGGTTGTCATGTCGGGGCAAACTCCATCTGTGACCACTGACAACCCCCAGCCAGAGAGGCAGAGGGGCACCAGCTTCAGTGCCACCGAAGTTGGTGTCCTGGTGGAGCAAGTCCTGGGGCAGTATGATGCCCTCTTCAGAAGTTCCCGCGCCGACAAGGAAGGACGGACTCGGATCTGGACTGACATCGTGACTGCCATCAATGCGGAGGGGGTGGCAGTCCGCGACTTCCAACATGTCAAGAAGCGCTGGGAGGACTTCAGGTCCAGGACCCTGATCAAGGCCCGGCGCCTCTTGAAGGCAGCGGATGCCAAGGGGCGCCGGGGCCACTTGTCGGAGGAACAGATGAGGGTCCTGGAACGCATATCCCCAGCGCTCCACGTCCAGGTCCTTGAGAAGCAGACCCGTCTGGAGTCGAGCGGTGAGTGTACATGCATCCTGATTGTGAGCAGTGCGTGTGGTGATTGTTCAGTAGTGTGCAGGTTGCACATCTGTTTGTATGGGGTCGAGTATGGGTGCGGGTGTACAGGGCCGTGGGGCTGACACATGCGAGGGCTGTAATGTGTGAGACATGGATGGTGCCTGTGTGTGTGGGCTTGCAAGCCAAATGCAGTTGTGTGGGCACACAAGTTTGTATGAATGTGTATGTGAGTAGACATGTCCGTGATGTCACGCATGTATGTTGTTTTCAGCTGCATGTATCAGCACTGTGTACATGTGCATGTGTGTGTATTTGACAAGGGTGCAACAGTGATGCAACATGGATGCATGTGACAGCGGTATGTGGAAGCCTGATGGGCAGATGTGACATGGATGCCCGTCTGAACACTGCGACACTTGGCAGAGGTGTACACATGCATGCAAGTGTGGTGGTGTGTGTACATGTGTGGTGCACTTCCAGTGTTGCATGTGATGTCTGGCTCACCTTTGGCTGCTCATGCTGTTGTATGTGTATGGATGGTGTTGGCAGTTGCGATATGGCTGTGGTATGGGTCGTGTGTGCGAGTTGTAATGACATGTGTGTTGGGGATCGTGATGACATGTCTGAGGTTTGCCAATGCCACTCATGTACAACTGTCATGTGTGTATGTGTCCATTGTACAGTGCCCTGATGCCTGTGTTTTGTTTCTCCCTGTCTGCAGCGTCAACTGACGAAGAGGGCGGAGAAGGTGCTGTGGAGCACAGCGGACGTGGCAATCCAGGCCCGGGTTGAGCCTGTCCTGGCTGGTGTGGCGTTGCGTCAACGGGCCATGCGAGGTGACCTGCAGTCTTTTCATGAAGAGACTGCACGTCATCTCGAATGGCTCGTTGACCACGTCAGCCTGCTGGGACAGATCACCCAGGCCGGATTCCTCCGTCTGATGGGGCTTGCTACGACCCCCTCCTCAGCTGGACCCCCTACGCGCCAGTCGTCCTCTGTGCCATCTTCCCACCCATCAGTCACCTGGGTGCCCTGTGGAGCTGCCTCTGACGGTGCGGCCAGGCTGGTGGAGGAGGCATCCCTGCCACAGTCGGGAGTCGGACGTCCAGCAGGGGTGGCCACGTCAACGACTGCACCCCAGCCGGCGGAGGATGTGCAGGCAGCAGGAGGCAGTGCAGGGGCAGAGGCACAGCAGCAGCAGCACCATGGTGGGAGCCATGAAGGCTCGGGGCCTTCAACATCGGAGGGGCAGGCATCGGCCGGAGGGCAGGAGGACCCAGGACGAAAAGTGTCTTCCGTGTGGCAGCGGTTGGGCCACGCCATAGATGCGGAGCGGCAGCGGGTGGAAGAGGCACGGCTCACAATGGTCAGGGCGGAGAACTCCATGCGGAGGGCCCTGAGGCGGGCCGAGTACCTCGAGGCAATCCGCAGGGGTTTGGAGGTGGACACGTCGACGGCCCTGCGGACCTTCCGGGACATGGAGGAGGACCGCCTCCGGGACATTGAGGAGGAGTTCGATGATGCCCTGGCCCAGGACATCCACAAGTGAGCCGTGGAACTGGCCCGCTGCCCTTGTACATAGTTATGTAGGTAGTGTTAGGTTTCATTATTTTTTTTTATTTCATTTGGACCTTTCGGACATTGGCCACATTTTTGTATATAGTTTTTTTTATTAGTTAGTGTAGTTAGATAGGTTTCCTTTATTTTGTTGGGATAATGGACCCTGGCTTCTTGCATTGTACATAGTTCACAGTTGGATTGTATTTTGTTTTTGCTTTTTGACCATGGAGCAATGGCTTTCTTTTTTATTTCCCATTGGATTTTGTTTTGTGGACATTGACTTTGGACGACATTACTTTGGATTTTAATTTTGTTTGTATTTTTTTTTGAACGGACATGCTTCTTTTCATTTTTTTACATTCACATTTCTGTTTCTTCATTTTTAATTCTATTCATGTTTCCTTTAATACATTATTTTTTTGGTGAACTTCAATGTGTGGTATCTCATTGTTTTCATGCATTTCATGTTATGTGTTTTGGGATTCACTGACACCCATTGGTTGTATGTGAGGGACATGTGTTTGTTTCAGAACTTGCAATTGGTGTTCTGTGATGTAATTGCACATTTTGAGTGGGTGGATGCTATACTCGGGTGGGTGTTTTGCATTTGGGGGCTGACCATAGAGACCAGGGATCTAGATTGTGATGACATGTTGGGTGGGGAACATGAGTTGGACATGGGTGGGGGCCTGCTGGCAGGTGCCCCACAGTGCTGGGGGGTGGGGGTGGTGGGAGACATGAGTGGGGGCCTGGTGGTGGGTGCCCCTGCACTGCTGGGGGGTGGGGGTGGTGGGGAACATGAGTTGGACATGGGTGGGGGCCTGCTGGCAGGTGCCCCACAGTGCTGGGGGGTGGGGGTGGTGGGAGACATGGGTGGGGGCCTGGTGGTGGGTGCCCCTGCACTGCTGGGGGGTAGGGGTGGTGGGGAACATGAGTTGGACATGGGTGGGGGCCTGCTGGCAGGTGCCCCACAGTGCTGGGGGGTGGGGGTGGTGGGAGACATGGGTGGGGGCCTGGTGGAGGCTGCTCCTGGTGGCTGGGGGGTGGGGGTGGTGGGAGACATGAGTTGGACATGGGTGGGGGCCTGCTGGCAGGTGCCCCACAGTGCTGGGGGGTGGGGGTGGTGGGAGACATGGGTGGGGGCCTGGTGGTGGGCGCCCCTGCACTGCTGGGGGTTGGGGGTGGTGGGGAACATGAGTTGGACATGGGTGTGGGCCTGCTGGCAGGTGCCCCACAGTGCTGGGGGGTGGGGGTGGTGGGAGACATGGGTGGGTGCCTGGTGGAGGCTGCCCCTGGTGGCTGGGGGGTGGGGGTGGTGGGAGACATGGGTGGGGGCCTTGTGGAGGCTGCCCCTGGTGACTGGAGGGGTGGGGGTGGTGGGAGACATGAGTTGGACATGGGTGGGGGCCTGCTGGCAGGTGCCCCACAGTGCTGGGGGGTGGGGGTGGTGGGAGACATGGGTGGGGGCCTGGTGGTGGGTGCCCCTGCACTGCTGGGGGGTGGGGGTGGTGGGGAACATGAGTTGGACATGGGTGGGGGCGTGCTGGCAGGTGCCCCACAGTGCTGGGGGGTGGGGGTGGTGGGAGACATGGGTGTTGGCCTGGTGGAGGCTGGTCCTGGTGGCTGGGGGTGCAGGGGGACATGCGTTGGTGGGCAGTAGTGCTAGTTGATATGTGGGTTGGCTGGTGGGCATGGCCATGGTGGATGGGGTGCCTGCAGGACATGTGCTGGGTAGGCCCCTGTGGTGTGAGCTACCTGCAGGGGCCGTGGAGGGTGTGGAGGGTACACCTGGGAGGACCCACACTTGCAATTCACGTGTGCTGCTCGCGCACCCCTGTGATACACATTCCCTGATAATATCGCGTGTGTAACTTCCCGTGCACCCCCGAAATACACGTACCCCGCTCAATCGCGTATTTGACTTCCCGCGCACCCCCGAAATACACGTACCCCGCTCAATCGCATATTTGACTTCCCGCGCACCCCCGAAATACACGTACCCCACTCAATCGCATATTTGACTTCCCGCGCACCCCCGAAATACACGTACCCCGCTCAATCGCGTATTTGACTTCCCACGCACCCCCGAAATACACGTACCCCGCGCAATCGCGTATTTGACTTCCCGCGCACCCCCGAAATACACGTACCCCGCTCAATCGCGTGTGTAACTTCCCGCGCACCCCCGGAATACACGTACCTCGCTCAATCGCGTGTGTAACTTCCCGCGCACCCCCGAAATACACGTACCCCGCTCAATCGCGTATTTAACTTCCCGCGCGCCACTTTTTTGATGCGCTGGGACTCTACCGCCTGCCTTCGTGTGGTGGACGTGTTTCAGCTTGTGCGTGGCTTTGGCTGTGCGTGGCTTTGCCCTATTCGATTCCATGAATACGTGTGGTTCGAGTGCGTGTGGGCGTTCCGTCTGCTTCCCTGCAGTACATCCCCAGTTACGCCCTTATTTTCGCGTGTTGTTCCCCATTCCGCGCGTTACGCCCCATGTCCCGCACACTTTCTGGTGTGTGCGCTGAGGTTGTGCGCTTTCACTGTGGGCCTTTCGCGATGTTGCAGTGACTTGTGCGCCATGCACGGGTTTGGCGCACATCCCGCGGTGAACACGCGCAGGGACTTCCATGAATCGCACGCGTGCGCCTGTTTTTTTCCGCTTGCGCATGCTTGCGCCAAGATTTTCGGCGCACGTTTGTTCCATGAATCGGCCCCTGTATATCAGGTTGTCCCATAGACCCACTGATTGGTTGACATTCCCACCCTACCTTGGACTTTCGGCTCGGCTAGCAGCACGTAAAAAAAATTAAACCCAGGTGCTTGAGTCCCGACACATTACTCCCCACTTTCCCAATAAGACCATCATCTGTCCTCAGTCCAACCATAAGCCAAAGTTTCCCATCTGTAGTTGACCTTGTAGTCTTCTCTATGTTCTGGGGAACTTAAGGGAGTGTAATCACATCACTATCTCCAACCGAGGCTTAATGAATATCCCTTGTTCTCAACTTCTGCATCACATATGAGGAGACTGCAAATTTGTCAATTTCAACCTTCTATTTACTGCTATTTGATTAAAGAGACTTGCTCTCTCCATCTTGTAGGGGCCTTATCCATTGTTAATTGTCCAATAATTGGCTCTTGCAAATGTTTTCTTATTCTTAAATCTAAGATACATATGTCTCATGTTCATGGCTTATCCGTCTGCCTCCCTTTGTGCTTTGCAATTATTCCTTGAAATAACATCCTTGATCCCAGGCCAATCTAAACTCCTTTTTATTCTGCAAACAAAGCTGTTTTCCAGCATCTCCTGACTCTGCAGCCCTGGTCTGTCGCTGAGGTAGCTGGAATTAATCTTTACATGAGCCGACATCCATCTTACTATCATGGCCTATTTTCCACTATAGCAAGCTTCTATATGTCTCATCTACCTTGCGTTATTGTGAATTTGCACTTATTGGTCAGCAAGTTACTTTACCTACTTTTGCATACATGATTACATGATTACATTATCATGTTTTATATTTTTTTTTTCTTGTCACTTCAATTACATAATTGCTTTTAAATATGTTCCTATTTTTTCAGCATGTCCTTAGATATCTTCTTCATGATAACACTCTGGCCTTATCAGATTTCACTCAGCAATACATGATGTCCAAATCTCTGATATCCTTCCACTCTAACAGTGCGAGGGTACATTTGAAATGGTTGTTTGAATGCATATCGTCTCTCGTATACTCAATGAGGTATAGGGACAACTCAGGGGGTCCCACATACACCTCTTCTCCTGCTGTTTCAGTATGACGGTGGTGAGGGGGTGGGAGTTAGGCTAAATGTGTCTCCCTGCTCCGTTACACCTCCCATTGTGCTTTATGACATACTTATTAAATCCAATTTATATATCTTTACATCATTACAGGTTTTATGGAAGCGTGCAGAGCCTGGTGGATATGATGATATCCAGGAAGACATCAAGTAAGGCCTGGTGTAATGAGATATGTTTTTTGATTTTATGCCTATTGAAGACCATCAAGTTATCGAGATGGATATCTTTTCAGTTACTGACTGATGATTCATATCTTATCCTTTTAACTTTTTCTAACTTAGACATGATGAATAACAAGTGTGAAGTGGAGTAGTCTATACATAAAAGCAATCAATTGATCAATTTAGATCTGTCCCCTACTTGGATGATTGGAGCTGATGTGCCACGTTTTGCACATTTGTTTGGAATTGATGAACTCTGGAACACAAGAACAACTCCAAGATATGTTTTCTTCAACGTAATTGGTATAAAGAAATACACCATCAATGGGTAGTGGAAAGTGAAATGCATGCCCTCTTCAACTCTTGTACCAGCTATCAACTAGATTAGTAACTGGTGAGTCGGGTGTAGTGAGGGATCTCCATCTGCATCAGACCAGTGCAGCAGGTCATGCTGCCACCATCCGGGCCCAGTTTTTGGTAAGTATTTCCCTCCTGGTGCACCTTCTTTTTTTCTGCATAGTATTTTGCTTTGTTCTCCCATATTTCTTCCTTTTTTCTACTCCTCTCTTTCTCCTTTCTGCACCTTTTTTATGCCTTTGATTCCCCGCTCCTGTTTTGTGCTTCGCTCCCCTATGTTCCCCTCCCACGCTCGCCTCACTTTACCATGATTGGCCTCACTGTATTTGTGTCCAGCTTCTTCACAGAGGACCCAGGGCAGCCTTGACCAGGCAGCCTTTGGCTAAGAGTCAGAGGCAAAGAGCAGCTTCCCTACTAAGCAGCACCACTCTGTGTTGCCTGTGTTTCCCTGAGATGCCTGAAGCAGACAATCTACAGCAACTGATAAGGTAAGTTAGGTGTGTGGGCAGAGGCGGATAATACAGCCATTACTATACTCCAGTGAAACTACCTGATATAAAACTATACAACTTCATGAATTTAGCCTAATTGTGTAAGGTAGCCAAACCTTGTGTATAGCCCATTTGTGTTAATCCACCATATTTTACATTTAGCCTAATTGTGTAAGGTAGTCTTACCTCGTGTTTAGACCTTTCGTGTTAATCAGCCATTTCTTGCATTTAGCCTAATTGTGGAAGGTAGCCTTGCCTTGCTTTTAGCCCATTTGTTTTAGTTTGCCATACCTTGCATTTAGCCTTATTATGCAAGGTTGACTTGCATTGCCTTTAGCCCATTTGTGTTAGTCAGCCATTTCTTGCATTTAGCATAATTGTGTACGGTAGTCTTACCTTGCCTCTCGCACACCACACCTTCCCAGTTTAGTGGAAGGCACAGGCTCATTCCACAAACTCTACACTCACATATTTAGGTTTGTATTTATTTACATATTGAGCATTTGTTAGGTGCCTATAAAAACAAATGGTGTTTCCAGGTACCATATATATATAACATATAATACAAACACTTTTGCACATCACATCTGTCAAATAAAGAAGCTACTTTGAATGACACAAATGCAAAATGTAGCTTCCCAAATAACTCTCTATCTCCTTAAACACAGCCCCTCCTTTAGTCCATAGTATACCTCTGCTGCCTCCGCAGACAATCCTTTAAACATGGATGACTAGCAGGCCTTGGTCACCCTCATATAACTTTAATGACTGAAGTGCACAAATGCATAATAGCACCTCCCAAATTCGACCAAATGTTTGGACTCCGGCCCCTCTGAGGGCGTTCAACCAAAAGTGCGTCGGGACCATAATTATGGTGGAAGGCGCTAGTCCAAATTACAAATTGAATGAATGCATGAATTTCCAACCCACCCACCCCAATTTCACTTACCTTGGGCTTCCACGTCCCTCATAGGCACCGCCGCCGGGAACACTAGTGTTCCATGCTCACCCCCATCAGGCAATGGCCACCATGGAAAGGAAGGAGGTTCTACATGTAGTTCCCTTTTCCCTGATCCATGGTGGTCATCTTGATTTGAAGTTGTTGTCTCGAGCTGAGAAACAGCAAACACATAGTTTATCAACTCAAAATAAAAACATTATTAGTACCCCGGTACAATGTGCAAGTGTACCAATAGCAATAAACCCCTTACATGGGCGGCATTAACTGACTGGTGATACCCTGGGGTTTTTGTAACTAATGTCCCGGGGCATTACCAGACTGCTAATGCCCCCCGCCCACCCACTCGTGACAGGGGTTTATTGCTTAAACAGTCAACACTGGCTATGGCCCATCTCCATGAAGCTACTGACTTAATATGTGAAACAGAGACATTATCATTCACTATGAGCAGCTCTATTGGTTTTCTTAAAGAGATCTTTACACAGCAACTTACAAAGATGAAGTCTTGTGACATTGAAATATAACTGCATGTTCATTTTAACAAACCATCAGGGCCACTGGGGTGCCGTATGAAGGGGGTGCTCTGTAAAGTTAACTGAAACAGCTCGCATCGTATGAACAATCTAAGGAAGTCCACAAACTGGGCGGGAACTGGGCGGGAAGTCCATGGTTTCTGTGATTCATAAAGACAGCCCACCTTCGATTAAGCATGATCTTATCGCCAGGATGGGCCTGAGGGGCCCTCACTGGGGACCGCACTCGCCTGCCACATGATCTGACAGTGCTGACTGTAGTAATAGAAGATGCAATGGTTGATTTGATGACTAGGTTTCCCCCTCTGGCTCAGGTAGAAGGAAACCCTTAAGTGGTTCCCTCTCAAGAATGCTCTGCTATGCCCCTAAGAAGCAAAGGCTCTAAGAGCAGTATTCGGGTTATGGGCTCTAAGGGCCTCATTACACGGAAGATGGTAATGGTTAACGGCCACCGTTAATGGTAACGGTGGCCGTTAACCATTACCGCCTTACTACGAGGTCCCTTAGCGGGTTGGTGTTTTAACGCCTGCTTTTTGCAGGCGTTAAAAACCAACCCGCTAAGGGACCTCGGAGATAATTACGGCACCGCAAAATTGCGGTGCCGTAATTAGCGCCTTCCCCATTCCCATAGAGCCCTATGGGGCAGAAATGGGAATGGGGAAGGGCAATGGCGGAAGGGGGATTTACCGCCCCACCAACCTTGGAATGGGGCGGTAAATCCCCTTTGAATAGCGCCATTGCTCACCGCCTTCCGTGTAATGAGGCCCTAAATCGGTCAATGAAGCCCCTGTAAAGGGGAAGTGTAATGATCCACTAAGGGATTTAAATTGCCTGCAAACCACCTTAAGAACCAACCCTAATTGTTGGCCCATTGGGTGATGGAGCGTGCCCCTTTGCCAGCATCGAAGCAGGAGGTGGCCAACTTAAAGGGGTTGGTTCAGTCTATACAAAGAGATGTGTGTCTCATGTTCCTGAATTCAAGTGGAACTTACATAAAGTGACCACTGAACGCCATGGGGTGCGTGCTCTTACTATGCACGTAAACCCCTTGAATAGGGTTTGATGTGAAAAACCTTAAAGGAAAGGAAAACGATTGTTGCAAGTAGTGATCACACTTGAGGGGAAAAAGGAAGGGGCATGGAGATACTATCATTCATGTTCTAAGTTTGATCCAATCCCTATAGTGTTATATTGTGCACAAAATTATATTTCAAATATTACTCATACTCTTGAGAAGCTTACAACATCTCACCACTCTACCCCTGGAAAACGTAAGTGGGAAAGGGACCAATCACATCCAATTAGTAGTAGAAGGACCAGAAACTTTCACAGAGGCACACATATCCATGAGCACCTGGGACGGGGGGTGAAGCCAATCCGGTTCCGTGGGTCACGGGTTCAAAGCTCTGATCACAGCCCACGTTCCACGAAACACTCCGGCCCCATCTTCCCCTCACCCAACTGTTTTTAAAATGAAAACTATTCCTCAATCCCCTTCTCCAGCCCCACTTACACGATGGCTGTGCCGCCACTGCAGCAGCTTCACTGCCACTCTCTTTTCATTCTCCATATGGATCACCACCTTCTACAATCATGGCAGCCATTTTAGCAAAGGATTTTCATTCATTGAACGGGACGCGCACAGTGTCCTATTCAATGAATGAACATTTTTTTTTTTTTAGCTCCCTGGGTTACCGCTTTGGTAACACAGGGTGCTAATGGAGTTATGCTCCCATTCCATGGGCACCAACGGGCGGTAATGGCCAATGGCCCCCATTAACCGACCTAGCTTTGCTTTGGATGTTTCCTCAGGCCGCTGGTCCAATACCCCCCGGTGTTGCCCGTGGAATGGGAGCACAACGCCACAGAATGGGCCAGTGCCCAGACCTATATACAACATTTATATGACTTGCATTCTAAAATTTTCTGAAGGTGATAGATTATGGTGGGGGTCTCTAATAAAAGATGGCTTGCACTGTATAAGAAATGCCAAAAGCTGCTGCTCGATTAATCAAGAGGATATTGTAAGGTCATAGGGCATCCTGACACACGTAACCCTTATGATGATCACATTAGCCTTTAACGTGTTCCTGCCAGATTGGCTGATGGTTTACTATCCGTTGAGTAGAGACCATTGCTCCCAAAGTGCTTGGAGATCCTGTAATGGAAAATTATTATAGTGGCTCTTCGCAGCAGGTCTTAATACTAACTAGTGGTATCCCGAGTCATCCTCAGATACCATCGATGTCACCAGTGGGATGGTTTGCACAAACCCATGAAGCAAGACGGGGAAAGGAATTTGCGACCCGCTGGCATTGGTTGATGATGAGTGTCAGAGTATTATCTGTACAGTTGCTTAGATTGCCCCATCTCCTTTGGGTCACACGCTTAGTGTGGGGGGCATGAGAAGCCATGATGCCTGTGCTAAGATGGGATACCGCCGACATCCACTCCAAACTTGACGACGAGGATTGTTTGAGTTCACTAGGGATACATCCTGTGCTTCGAGGGATTGAGGTCCCCTGAGCACATATCTATCCCAGGGTTTGTCCACAGATGGGCCGCCTAGTGGATTAGGGGGGCAAATGTATCAAGGTGTTCTCCATTGACAACAGTTTATTTAAATATACCGGCTGTAAATGTGGAAATTAAAGTGGGCAACCAGGTTTTAGTATTAAATGTTTACAACAGATCAGGTGCTCTGATGAGTATCACAAACTTGAATACTTTGTACAACCTGGTAAATGATTGGGATATGTGATTTGGGGACAAGGAACGGATGACTAAGTAATTTGCATTTGATCAGAATCGACAATTTCAGCCACTGCATAGTTTCTCCGAGGTTATGGAGGATGAGGTCGCTGTCTGGTGCCTTTCGCCCCCACTCATAAGAAACCAAAGAGAGCAAGTCACTTTGCTGGTGAAGACGCCCATTTGCGGTTACAAGCAGTTTTGAGAGGGTGCAATGGTAGATTAAAAGGTGACTTGCGGGCCAATCCAACTTTCAGAGTTGGTAATTGTTTAAGTCATTATCGACTATATCGACTATATATTAGTATACCTTAGTGAACAGAGAGGTGCCCCTTCCTTCCAAATTCTGAATAGATCCGAAAGGGAGCAGAATTTAGCAAGGACGCCATCTTGACTCTAAGTACAGCTGTTTGACTGTGTCCTTGATTTATGATTTGATAGGTTATTTATAACACGCTTAATACCCACAGGTAAGCGCGGACCCGGGGATTGAATCTGTGGTGCTCCGTGTCGTCTTGCTTCCAAGGTAAGCACATTGCCCCTGAGCTATCCTCCCGAGACATATGCTCAAATAACTGTAAGAGATTTCGTTGTGTCAACATGGAAGAAGTCTTACCTGGATTTTAGCAGAGGTTGCTGCAACACGAGCACAGTTTTTGGCCGTTCCTGATCCAAAGCCAAAAACATGTTGGGATTCCTTTGGGATTATGGGACACCCAATACAGAATTTCTTATCAAAACCATTGAAGGACGATGCTTTCAACACTTATAGAAAAACAATCTCGTATTACAAGGAATGCAGGAACTTCAAAGCAAAACTGTTAGAAGACCTTAAAAACATATTGTAATTAGAAGTGTCAAAATTGCACAAGCACCTATTGAATAAAACATTTGATAGCAAGAAAAATACCTTCATACATCAGAAACAAATGTGAGGTCTTGGTAACTCTAAGCAGAACTAAAACACAAGAGAATTATGGGTGATACTGGATTCTTAATCAAATTCTGAGGGCCTGTTGAGTCTTGAATTTCACCTGCAGAATATCTGGTTCACTATGGAATCTTATATAGTGGACGTGGAAGTGGGGGGGTGGAGGGGAGTATAGCAGTTTTTGTCCAGACCAAGGTTACATCAATTCATGATGTTCCCAAATTGTGTTTTCAATCTCTGAAATATCTGCAGTAATAAGGGGACTCACTTCTCATGAAATCACTGGTCTGTTTTTTTATCCCCGGGTCATCTTTAAGGATGAACTGATAGTCTTGGCTCCATACCCAACAGCATGCACCGTACAATCCAACAAAAGTAAGGACGTGTGCAGACTTGAATTCTGCCAGTGCAGGAAGGAAAGAACCAGAAGGCAGGCCTTCGATGTCTATGCTCAAAAACTCTGAAATCTACTCCCAGTCAATATCAGTCGCACCCTTTCGCTTCTACAGCCCTCCCTACCCAAGACTGTGTGTTCTGATCCCCACTGTTTCCTCCCCTAGATAAGTGTTGATTCTTTTCTGCCAACTTGCCCACCCTTCGAATTTTTAGCACCCCACTACCTTGTTTCTTAGTGTTCATCTCTGTGCTCTTCCCCCTATGACAGCATCGTACTCTGTTGCTTCCCGAAGCAAAGTTGCATTCAATAAATACCCTAATAATCTATTTATTGTAGTTTGACATTTATAATGCACACCAAACCCGAGGGCATTTGGGCACTGATGCCCTCGATGATAACCTTATTGAATTAACAGGAGAAGTCACCAACTCCTAGTATGAAGCGGCAATCACACCAATGTACAAAAAAGGCCGATCAAGTGATTCCCTCTAAGTACGGCCTGGTTTCCTAACTTAACTCATCTTGTAAGACATATGGCAAAGTATTGGCTGCCAGGCTAGAAGAACACATAATAGCTAAAGGGGTAATTCCCCACCTTCAGGGCCCTAAGTAACATGGAAAAGTGCTTTGGGCTATTTGTGTTCATTGAAATATATGTAATACTAAGGAACATTTCCCTTTTTTATAAAGCCTTTTTAAATGGTCTTCCTTGACATGAAAGCAGCAATGGATGGAATAACTTGGAGGAACCATTGGTCAACTTTGAATGGAATGAAGTTCCTGGGGGCCCATTTTGAATTAAATAATTGCAACGTATTCGAATATTTGTTCCTCGGTTAGGTGGGGCATAGAGCTAGAAAGAAACACAGGTTTTATGGCTTGAAAAAAGTGTTAGACAAGGATGTGTTCTTTCTTCTTCATTATTCATTAAAGACATGCCTGAATCAATTGTATCCTCCTGATTCTCGAACAGTAAACCTTGGCCTCTAGGCACCCACCCATTCCCAGCTGGCACTCTAGGGTCTTCCAAAACAACTTGTGTTTAAAAAAAGACAACTTAGGCTCTTTGGGAAGATGGGTAGCCTTAACCTTAACGCGCTGGCCATTCTTTATAATATGACAAAGGTGACAGTCTGTATGGGACACAGAACAGGACTTCAAGTAGAAGCCCAAATAAATGGATGCACTTGAAGTGGGTTACCTCATATGACTATTTAGGACTGTGCTACACTTCAAAAAGGGGGTGCAACTGGAGCTTTGGGACATTCTTCACTCACGGTAAGGACTATCTACCAGTCTTGGCTCCCAGAGCTGTAAAGGAGTAAACGTGTCTGTAGTCCAGTGATGAGAAGATGCCTCGAGGGCTATTTAGACAACATATCTCTGCCAAATGCCCCGTACCTTACATATACTGTGTTCCCTAAAGTATCTCTACAAGTCGCTGTTCTGCAGAAAACCTCAATCTATCTGTTATTGGACATGTGTCCTGCAGGTAAGTCAGACAAGAAACGAATTTATCATTGTATGTTTCTGCTCCTCTTTTATGGAATGGCATGTAACCATGCTATGAAACCTTGCTTGAATAACTCGCGATTAAGGGACCTGGCCAGCACAGAAATATTCTGAACGATTACATGTAGATTAGATGTAGTCTTTGCATGGCGAGCAGGTCAATTCTAATAAAGGCCAGGTGAGTTAATATAGCAGGAACTTAAAGCAGATACTAAGCATAGCAACAATACCCACCTCTATGTACCCAAACGCTGTATGTGTATTATGAATCTTGAGTCCTTTAAAAAAAAAAATTATTACAATAGCCTGTATTAGCTCTATTGATATAGAGTTGATGTAAACAAGAGACCCTCTTTATAAAGCTATGGAAAGATAACTGCTTAAACAAAAAACAAAACAAAAATAAAAACATCACGCTTTAACCCTGTATCGATGGTAGCATGTGGAAGTTATTGGGATGTGTTTGAAGACTATATAACTGGAGGCATTGGGGTGATATTTTTCTTCATAACAGCAGTTCCCATAGTGTAGTATAAGGTTTTAAATGTGTGTAGATCTTTATTGTGATGGGTTGCCCACCACAAAGAACCACTCTGATGAGCCAGTAACCTTCCAAGGGTGTTGATTCCTAAGATAGAGAGAATGCTGTCGATTCTTAGATAAGATCTTTAGGGTCTATCGGCTTCTTTGGTGAAATTTGTATTTTTTTATCAATTTGTTATTATTTGAATTTATACTGTGATTTGGCCAAAGCGCTTAAAAAAAAGGAGACTGGTGCAACATTAAAATACAAGGTTGGCAGTACAAATCAATGGTTTAGGGAGGAGACAGAAGAGAGAAGAGGCAGCCTTTAGGTGGGTAGAGAAGTTGTTATATGATGAGATAGAACAGATAGGAAGAGGAAGATAATTCTAGTGAAGTGGTGCAAGGAGGGATAAGGTGCAAAAATGAGAGGAAGCACAGGGGGGCTTGGGAACAGCGACACAATAGGTAGACTGAGAGCAAAGAGCGAGTGGGAGATAAAAGGAGACTCTGGATGAAAGATACGCATTGCCAAGACCATGGAGATATTATAAGACAATAAAGAGGAAATGAAACAGAAGGTGAGAATGAAATGGTAGGAAACAGGCAGATAGAAACGAAAAGGAGTTCAATGGACAGGGGAAAAGACAGAACAGAAGACACATAGCAGAGCTATGAATGCAATGAAGATGGGTAATAAGAACCGCAGGGAGAGCAATCAAGAGGGAAGAACAATGGTCAAGACAGAAGAACATTAGAGAAGAGGTGAGCAGTTTGGAGGCATGGAAAGAAAGGAAGGGGCAAGCAGTGTGAAGATTACAGAGAAGAAGTGATACGTGCATGTAGTAAGAGAGATGGGAGAGGAGAAGGAAAGGAAGACTCAGAGAGACCACTTAGATTCCTGGAAGAAAGGGAGAGCTGAGAGGAAAAGAGGAAAAGAGCAAACAAGGTAAAGAGGAAAAGAAAGAAATGGAGGGGAGAGGATAGAGGTAAGATAAGAACTTTAGATGGGTTAAGATGAAGGAAATGGGAGAGCATACAAGTTTGGTTTGGAAGAGAGACAGGAAGAGACTTGAGAATGAAGATTATCACAAAGTCATCAGCAGAAAAAGTGACAATACAGATTGAAAGACGAGATAAACGAGGAAAGAAGGATAGTGTATAGTGAAAACAGAAGTGGCCCAGGAACAGAACCCTGGGGAACACCGTATGGTTCACTGCCAGCTCTGTCACTGCTTTTGACACAATCCTGCGTGAGGGCTACAAGATACTCTCCAAGCCCAGGTCTAACTGATTTAGAGGTGGTGAGACTCGTGTCTTCCCTGAATGGGTTCCTGCCTCTGTCGTACTCACTCAACCCTACTCCTCCTTAGAATGTCTTGTTTGTAAGCTGTGTGTCTCCCATTCCCTATCACTCACTCTCACTACTATCTACAGGACCCCTGGGCCGATGTCCCTCTTCCTCTCGTAGTGGGTCGACATCACCTCTTCTCTTCTGAACTCTCCCTCTAAGCTTCTCCTCCCTGGAGGCTTCAGAATTCACTTAGACTCTTCTGATGCAGGCACTCAACCCTTCCGCAACCTTGGTGACTCTCCTTCCCTCACCATTCTTACCTCTGGTCGAAAACACTCACACGGACACACCCTGAATGCGCTCATCACAGATGATATCTCCCACGCCACTCTCCTGGTGTGACCATGCTCTCCTATCCTTCCATCTCGGAGCTCCCTGGCTCCCTGGCTAAGCCTCTACCTTCACTGCAAGGCTAATTATCTGTCATTGGTCTGATGAAGCGAGGGTCAATAGTTGCTTTTGCCGCCTCCTTCATTCCTCTGCCCACTCCTATCGACTCCCACATTGACTCTTCCCTTGCTAACCTTCACCTCCCCATCTCCAACACCTTTGCTATCCTTGCCGCTGTCATGAGGATCCACATGAAGCCTAAATTCAAGTGCAATATTTGGTACGATTCTGACCTAGCCACACATAAACTTAAGTGCAAAGTCGCTGAACGAAAATGGTTGACTTCTAGCACATCCTCTGACAAACAGCAATGTTGCCTGCTCCAAAGGCAATACAAACTCTCCATCCGCTTCAGGAAATGGGCCCACATCCAAGCCAGCATCTCTAGGGCCACAAACAACATGGCTGAAATTTTCAAAATCTGCAAGGAACTTGCCAATCCTACTTCTGTCTCTACTGCTCTTTCTTCCCTGGCCCATTTCAGTAACAAAACTCAGGACATCCTGTCTTTCCTCTCTTCTATCCCCTCTGTCTTCTAACCCCCCACTCTCCACTTACACAGGCCTCCCATAGCCCCCCTTTCTCCTTCCCCCTACTCTCCTTCTTCCATAGCACCGGATGAGGGCACCAAGCCAGTCTGCTCTTTGAAGGTTTTGTCCAAACAGGTGCTCCCCTCCTCCAGAACTATCAAGGAAAACATTGCCTCTCTCTTGCTCCCTCCTTGGGTGAATTCTGTAACCATGCTCTTGCCACTGGCTCCTTTCCATCACCCCTCAAACATTCTCTTGTGCATCCCCTCCTAAAAAAGCTGTCTGCAGACCCTTCCTGACCAGACAACTACTGCTCTATCTCCACTACCCCTTTTACAGGGCAAACTCTTGTCATGTATTGTTTATTTATATAGTGCCTCTACACAGGAAAGTTTTTCAAAGTGCTCAAGGAGGGTGGGCACATGGGGAAAACAACAGTTGCTCAGAGCCCTTGAAATTCTGAAACGATAATAGTCTGCACAGGCAGAGTAAGTGCATAAAATATATTTAACAGTTGAGCCACAGCAAATAGGCCTGGCAGAGATTCTGCAGTTTTACCAAGTGCAATTAAGGGGAGAAGACAAGGGAGAACAGACAGACGATCATCAGGCCCGTTGCATTTGGCTCGTGCAAGTACATAGACGGTAACAAGGAGGGGGAGGTCCAAGTGCACCCATTTGGTGGAGACTGGGTAAGTGCAGAGAGAGCCACTCTCTAGGGTTATTTCTAAGTGCAGTGAAGGTGGTTGTAGGACCCTGAGGCAAGAGAGAGGACTGGCGGGGGGGCCCGGGACTGTTGAGACTCTGAGGTACACCAGGCAGCCAGTCAGCAAGCTTTAAGGAAGAGGAGGGAGAGATGGAGAGAGCAGAGCGCTAGATTAGCAGGGTAGAGGGAGAACAAAAGAAGAGGAGGAGAGGAAGGCCTTGAGGAATTTCCAGTACTTAAGAAAGTCAGGCCAAGACGGAGGGAAGTAGGGAGGATATTCTAGAGGGAGGCACCTGCTGAGGATAAGGATCTCCCTCCAGATCTTTGCTTGGAGAACAGGCTCACTCACAGAAGGTTGGAGGTAGATGAGCGGAGGGCTTGTGAGGGGCAGTATTTAGGTAGGCAGCATTGCAAGTAGGTAGGTCTCAGGCCCCAGAAATCCTTGTGGAGAGTTCAGAGGGTCTTGAACTAGATCCTTGCTGACACAGGAAGCCTGTGAAGGGATTTCAGCACTGGAGAGATGCGTTCCCTGGGCTTGAGGCCAAGGATAAGTCTGCCAGTTCTGTTCTGGATGAGTTGCAGAGGGCACAGGGCAGAATAAGGGAGGTTGAAGAAGAGGCTGTTGCAATAATCCAGCCTAGAGAGAATCAAGGTTCTGGAGACAGTGAGCCACTTGGGGAAAGGGTTGAAAGGTAGAGTATCGCTGAGGAGGTGTATCTGTTAGTTAGGAATGTGAGAGGAGAAGGAGAGACTGGAGTCGAAGATAACCCTGAGGTTTTTTGCCTCGCAGGTTGGTGCGGGCGCAGGACCAAGGGATGACGGCCAGAGTGAAAGTGGGAAAGCTGGAGCAGGTGTCCCAATGCAAACAATCTCATTCTTACTGGCGTTGAGGCAGAGGTCGTTTGCAGCACACCACAACTGAATAGCGGACAGACAGTCACATATGAGCGAGAAGGAGGAGGCGGCTGAGGGTAGCCTGAAAGATAGTTGTGTGTCATCCGCATAACACTGGAAGTTTGAGGTGAAAGTGGCAATCACACGTGCCAAGGCAGCCATATAGACGTTGACGAACCAGGGGGAGAGTTTAGATCCCTGGGGAATGCCACAGGTTGACAGAGCAATAGTCGAGAGAAAGGCTCAGATTTCCACCTGGGATGGGCGGTCGGAGAGAAAGGAGATTAACCACGCCAGAGTATGACCTGTCATTCCCAGGGTGTCACAGTGAGGTGTGATCAGGATGTTGAGGTTAACTGTTTCAAAGGAAGAGGAGGGGTCAAGGAAAATGAGGACAGAGGGAGTGTTAGTGTCAAGGTTTGAGAACAGGTCTTCATGGGTGTCCAGAAGAGCAGTTTCTGTGCCTCTGGATGTGCTAAAGCCAGACAGATGGTCATGGAAGCAGCCATTAGTTTCAGTGTGGAGGGTCACCTAAGTGATAGTGAATACTCCAGGAGTTTGCCCAAAAAAGGAGTGATGAAGATTGGGTGGTAGATTGCCGGAATGGAGGGGACGGCACAAGGTTTATTGAGCATAGGGTGCACAAGGGGGTGCTTTAGTGCAGTTGGGAAAACTCCAGTGGAACAGGAGAGATTGCAGAGATCAGCCAAGGCTGGGGTGAGGAAGTCAATATTGTCCTTAGTGGTTTTAGAGGGGCAGGGGTACACCTGTTTGGATAAAGCCTTCATAGACGGACTTGACTGGTGTCCTCATAAGGTGTGACGGGGAGAGAGAGGAGAGGGTAATAGAAGTGGGGGGGGGCAAGGAAGGCTCCGGTGTTGGTGTATGCTGTGGAGTGGAAGAGAGGGAGTAAGGATGTTGTGGGTTTTTGTGATGAAGTGTGCAGCTAGGGCCAAGCAAAGGTCCTGGGACAGTGTGACAGAATATGAGGCTGCAGCATGATTGGCCAGTTCCTTGCAGACTTTGTGTTCTTTAATGCCACAGAGATGTGGGCTTGAATAATGACTCATTTCTTGGAGAAGATGCAGAATCAATATTGCCTTTGACGGAGGCTGCTGGCCAGTTTGTCAGATGGTCCGCCCAATGAGCTCCATTTCTGCTCAGCTGCCCAACATTTGCGTTTAAGGGCAGCCAGATCTGAGTCGTACCAAGAGTTTTTCACTTTTTGGAAGGCTTCAGTTGGACCCTCATGGCAGGGGCAAGAGTGTCAAGAGTGTTGAAGTTAGAGAGGTTGAGGTTAGAGAGGGCTGTGTCAGGGTGGGAGTCAGCCGCAGGACTGGTAGGAGGAGAGTAGGTGGCGGAAAAGACAGCCACTATCACTTTTTTCATGGGTGTGGTACATTTGAAGCAGAGTGGCAGTGACGGGTGTGTTGCTGCAATAGGAGAGTTGAGTGTCAGGTGTGTTGAGAGAAGAGAGTAGTCGGTCCAAGAGAGAGAGGTAGTGAGAGGGGTAGAGAAAGGGATGTCAGTAGAGATGAGAACAGCCAAGGTGTGGCCCACAGTTTGCATGGAGCCAGTGGGTATGATAGATAGGGAGAGAGAATCACATAGATTGCGGAAAGGTCTTGAGGAATCATCCGAGTCTAGATGGATGTTGAGATCACCCATCAGGAGAAGTTGAGAGGAGAGAAGAGAGGATGCCAGGTCAGCCCATTCTGAGAGGAAGCGAGTGGACTGTCCCGGTGGCTGATAGAAGGTGGCCATAATGAGAGAAGATTTAGGGGACAGTGGGAGTCTGCAAACTAGGCACTCGAAGGAGGAGTAGGCCTGAGTATAGATGATGGGAAGATAAGCAACACTCCCCCACCTGTCTTCTTAGGCGTATGCACAGAGAGGAATTGGTAGCCTTCAGGGATGAGTGTGTCAAAGCTTTTGACAGAGCTCTCCTTGAACCAGGTCTTCCTGATGGCGAGCACATCAAGATCCATGAGTTCAAGGAGGTTGCAGATGTCAGACGACTGTTTGATGGCATAGCAAGTATTGAGAGTGGCAATGTGGAGCAAATTGCCAACTTTGAGGGTCTTCCTCGGGGGGTGAGGGGACAGGGGACAGTGGTCCCACCTGAGGGTGGCAGGAAGTCCAGAGGGAATGTGGAAGATGGTGAAGGAGCCAAGGCTGACACGAGGAACGGGACTCTATGGCATGGTGAGGGTGCCTGTACAGAGGAGAAGGAAGGCTCAGAGGGTATGGGAGCATGGCCGGAGGTGGGGGAAGACACAGTGGGCAAGGGAGCCTGGCTGCAGAGAGAGGTGAGGTTAGCAAGACAAGGGAGGAGCCTGTCAAAGAGAAGAGGTTGGGTTGTGGACCCTGAACCATGATGGTTCTATTGAAATAGACATTAATGATGAATCTCGAAATGGTGAAGAGGTCAAGGAGAACCTCCCAGCGAATGCCACCATTAATGGGAGAAGAGGCGATAGGAGAGAGAAAGCCGACTATGTAACAAGTCCATAGGTCAGGTGCATTAACGAAGAAGAGGATGTCAGTGAGAGACTCTCTAGCGGAAACCGTGACATAGGTGTCTACAATAGGAAGGCCTGGGTTGGAGCCCAGTATGTCCTTCTTAAGTTTCTTCCAGACAGATTAAGTGATAGGAGAAGGATAGGAGATAGTGAAGCAGTTAGAGAAGATAGGAGAGATAGATATCAACATGGTTGGCATGAGAGGAGGGGGGACACTTACCAGTTAGAGGCACTGATGCACATGGAGGAAGGGGGTGGGGGACACAAAGGAAGAGGGGGCAGAGGATAGTACACAGATGCTAATTGGACACCGCACAGCCACTAGGCTGAAAACAATTTTGGCAGGACAAGGTGCAAAACACATGCAGCAACTGGACACAGCTACATTCGATGTTGGCAGGGCAGGGTGAACAACACATGCAGCAACTGGACACAGCTAAATTCAATTTTGGCAGGATGGGGTGAAAAACACATGCAGCAACCGGACACAGCTAAATTCAATTTTGGCAGGACAGGGTGAAAAACATTTGCAGAAAATTCTTTGAGAAGTTGGTAATCTCCCAACAAATCCATCACACTGAAACTACTGGCTGTCTCCATGACCACCAGTCTGGCTTCAGAGCAGCCAGAGGCATGGAAACTGCTCCCCTGAACACCCCATGACAACCTGCTCCCAAACCTTGATTCTAACTCTCTTTCCGTTCTCATCCTCCTTGATCTGTCCTCCGCTTTTGACACCATCATAAATCGGCTACATGATACCTTAGGCATCACTGACCAGGCACTGGATTGGTTGACTTCCTTCCCCTCGAAAGGGCCCTCCCAAGTGCAACTAGGCCCGTTTCTCTCCTCTATCCCACTCTCCACCTGTGGCGTCCCTCAGGGCTCAATCTTCTCACACTGGCTCTTTAACATTTACCTTGCCCCTCCTGCCCACCTGATCTTCACCTTCTCTCCTCATGGTCAAGGCTATGCTGAAGACAGACAGCTCTCCTTTTAGCTTCCGTCTGCTGCTGCCTGTCCTTCCTCTCTGATTCCCAACGTCCTAACTGCTATATGGGCCTGGCGTGCTTCTGATGATCTCTTCCTTAATGCCAGTAAGACTGAGATCCTTCTCAGTGGGACTCCTACCACCTCGTTCCCGTCTACTCTCTGACTGCCCTCCTTGGGCCCTCTCCCCTCACCCTTTTGTCAGGCAAAAGACCTGGGTGGCATCTTCGACTCTTCTCTTTCCTTCTCACATCGTTGATCTTGTCAAGAAATCTCACTTTCAGCTTCACCTCCTCAGAGGCATTCTCCCTTTCCTCAACTTACCCCAGAAACTCAATGTCTCCAGAGGTCTGTATCTTTCCAGGCTGGACTAGTGTATCAGCCTCCTCCTTAATCTGCCTCTTTCCTCCGTCAGCCCACTTCAACTAATCCACAATAGGACTGCAAGATTTATCCTTGGCCTAAAGCCCAGGGACTGCATCTCTCCAGTCCTAAAGTCTCTAGACTGGTTTCCTGTGCTGCAATGATCACATTCAAGACCCTTTGCATCATCCACAAGGCTTTTCAGGGGCCCAGGACCTCACTACATCCAACTCGCTCTCCCTAAATACCTCCCTGCTAGACTTCTTCGATCTTCCAGCTCTAACTCTCTGCAAGTCAGATTCTTCTCCAAGCAGATAGTGGGTGGTGTAACTCTTTCTTCAGCAGGAGCCTCCCTCTGGAATGGTCTACCTGCCCCTCTCCATCTTGAGACAGATCTTCTTAAATACCAGAAGCTTCTCAAGACCTTCATTTATCCTCCTCTTTCCCCATCCCCTGCTAGTTACACCTGCCTCAGTGTCTGGTTGTCTGTATCACACATGAGCCTTACTGGGCGCAGGCCCGCCTTCAACCAGTCTCTCCCTTACCCCTCTACCAATACATGCCCTAGGGCACCCTTCCCTCAACTAGCCTAATGAGTTTGGCCCACACCCCTCCCTTGCACTAGTTGACCCTCATCCCTTGTTTCCTGAACACTTGCCCTCTTGGTCCTCTCTTAGCACTTGCCCAGCCCCTTTGTCACCCTCCCCCTTTACTTATCCCTCCTCCCCTCTGATGGCACGTCCTCTAATTGCACTTGCACAATCAGAATTTCCCAATGCCTAGTAGGACCGTTATTGTTATTTTCTCCTCTGTCCCCCACCCCAAGCCTTGTGGCACCAGGAAACACCTTTTGATGTATAGGCGCCATACAAATGTTCAATAAATAAATACAATACAAATCATTACAGCGGAACAAGGAAAATATGAGATCAATGGAGACAGCCAAGGTATGTGATTAGGGACATTCATGCGGGAAAAGATAAAACAAATTGATAAGAGATAGACAAGCAGAAGTAAAATAAATAGAATCAAGTTGCAAAATAAAATCACCAAGTATGAATATACAGGCTAGACAGCAATATAGAAGAGAGGAGGTTGCCAGCATCACGAGTAAAGGATGACAGTGGCCAGGGGGTGATAAATAATAAGGAAAAAGATATGGAAGGGCCTAGAGAAAGAAGAACAATTAGATTCAAAGGGTGGAAAGAGGGAAGAGTTCAAGAAGGGGATTGGTGAGATCAAGAGGAGTGATCGAGAATGCCTGCACCACGATCAGGAGCATTAGGGCAAGTGGTGTGAACGAAGTTAGAAGTAGAAGAGGAGAGAAAGGCAAGAGTATCAGTGTTAGTTTAGGAGATCTAAGTTTCTGTAACACATAGGAACCAAAGGTTGAGTTGTTGGAGTAGATAAAGGGTAGAATGGGATTAATTGCACACAGAAGTAGCATTATAGATGCCAATAGAGATTAGGGCTGGAGTATGAAGGAGAACAGAGGGAGAGATAAGATTAGATATATGCCGCAAATGGGAGTGACGATACAAGCAGGAACGGCATGAGGTAGTTACAGTGATATCGGAATCCATTAACGATGGAGAAAGTAAACGAAATAGGAAAAGTTTGATCAATGTAAGTAAAGTCAAAGAAGACATGGTGAAGGCAAAGTGTCAGTTACATCAGAAGCAAACAAATACAACAGGGTGTGTTTGGTGGTCCAGGTGCAAACAGGGGCAAACAGGCGCTAGTGCCATCTCTCTCTCACTACTTCCCTCTGTTTCCACTCTCCCTAGACCTGGCGTCCTTCACAAGGAAGTTAGTTGCTACTGACCTCGGGTCACTTATCTGTCTTTTATCTACTTTGATCTATTGGTGGTCTCCCTAAGGTGTTGGCTGACTATCTCCCTAGGGTTCTTCTAACTATCCCTAACTTATTGCAGCGTAGTGTTCTATGGATGTTAGGGATGGTGCCTTCTTCCACGCTGTTCCACTGACTCAACGTTCCCACATTTTCTCACCTGACCCTTCTCTACCCTGGGTCCCAAGATGCTCTTGACCGACTGCCTTCTGTCCCTCGACTCTCAAACTCTGCCTACATCCACCCTTTGAAAATGGTTGTCCTCCTGCTTCTCATTTCCACCACTCACTACTATTTTCAAGGATATCTTCAACTACTTCTACCTTCTAGTACCACAATATCATACTTCGTCGCTAAATCCATGCACTCTTTACTCTCACTCAGAAACATTTATATATAAGGTATAAACACATTTAAAACAACAGTGATGTTTTTCTTAACCTTGATGAAGAAACATTTACTATGAATCACGTTAAAAGTGGTCTGCTTAATTTATTAATTTTATTGTGCATTTGTACAACACGTACATTGCGTTTCAAAGCACCCACGGGGCAACAGGGAGGGAGCATGGGAGTGAAAAGAAAATCTAGCAATGAAAGATAGAGGCAAACCTACTAGGCCTTGTGAGCATTCAGAACGTGCAAGTGCAGAGAGAGAGAAGGGATGAGGGGGTAAGTGCTAGGTGTACCAACGAGGGAAGGGCCAGTGAGTGAGCAGCTGTTAAGTGACTAGGTGAGAGTGGTCAGCTGCTAATAAGTAGGTATGTGTAGGCCTGTGGTAGCATAGGCCAGTGGGTGCCAAGGCAAGTGCTGGGAGTGGGCGGAGTCTGAGGTAGATTGGGTGTGGGAGCCCAGGACCCAGGAGGGCACATAAGGGCCCTGGCAAATAATCTCAGCAACTGTGGCCTTTATCAGAGTGGGGCAGACGGGAAGGAGGAGGTAACAAGGAAGGTCTTGAGTAGCTTCCAGAATTTTAGGAGATACGGCTACAGATGAAAGGGAGAGGGAGGCTGTTCCATTGGAGGGACCTGATGAGGAACCAGATGGGCCACCAGCTTGCTTTTTAGCAAAGCGCTTGAAACACAGAGTTGGTGCCCTAGGAGCATAAAGTTCTGGAGCGACGGTATTTAGTGAGAGCGAGTTGTAGATAGCATTGTCCCGCCCCCAGACAGGTGCATGGATGATGCAGAAGCAGCCACTGAAGTGATTTAAGGGCTGGAGACATGCAGTCCCTGGGCTTGAGGACACGGATAAGTCTTGGAGATCTATTCTGGATTAGCTAGAGGGGCCGTAGAGAAGAAGAGCGCAGATTAAGGAAAAGGCTTTTGCAGTGGTCTAGCCTAGAAAGAACCAGAGCTCTAGAGACATTGAGCTTCTGGGGGAAAGTGAGGAAAGGAATCATTCCTTTGAGGAGGGGGAGTTGAAAGTGGGCCTTCTTGGCAAGGTCCTGAATGTGAGAGAGGAAATAATGAAAGGAGTCGAAGATGTCTCCAAGGTTTCAGGCTTCAGATGAAGGAGAAGGGGAAGAGCCCAACGAAGATGGGTAGAGTGAGGGGAAGAAAGAGGGAGCAAGAGTCCCAATAGGAAGGATCTCAGTCGTGCTGCCGTTGAGACAGAGATCATTGGAAGAATACCAAGACTGGATGGCAGATAGGGAATCATGAATGATGGAAGAAGTATGGAGAGAGTCAGAGTGAAGTTTGAAGAAAAGGGGTGTGTCATCTGCATAACACAAGAGGTTGGGGGAGAAGGTGGAAATGAGGTGTGCAGGTGAAGCAAGATAGGTGTTACAGAGTCAGAAAGGTTGGAGACCTGGGGGACGCCACAGGTGGAGATAATGGTTGGGGAGGAGAAAGAGCCCAGAATATCCTGGGACGTATGGTCATTGAGGAAGGAGGTCAGCCAGTCCAGTGGCTGCCAGAGATACCTAGGGTATTGTGGAACAATTTTATGCAAATGGAGTGGTTGACCGTATCAAATGCATAGGAGAGATCAAGTAGAATGAGAACAGCTGGAGAGTTAGAGTTACGAGATGCAAGCAGTTCCTCGTGGGTGTTCAGATGAGCAGTTTCTGTGCCTCTAGGAAACTCTGGAGAGTGGATTTTCCATACATCTTTTCCAAGTGCAGACAATATATGCTTGGTGCCTTGGTGTATGCGCTTCATAAGGAACTAAGCTAAACTAAATATACGACCATGGTTTGAGGTGATGGGCCTGATTGCACTCCATGGGGAATTTGCTGGTAAATATACTACCATGGTTTGAGGTAACGGGACAGATTGCACTCCATGGGGGATTTGCTGGTAAATATACTACCATGGTTTGAGGTGATGGGCCTGATTGCACTCCATGGGGAATTTGCTGGTAAATATACTACCATGGTTTGAGGTAACGGGACAGATTGCACTCCATGGGGAATTTGCTGGTAAATATACTACCATGGTTTGAGGTAACGGGACAGATTGCACTCCATGGGGGATTTGCTGGTAAATATACTACCATGGTTTGAGGTGATGGGCCTGATTGCACTCCATGGGGAATTTGCTGGTAAATATACTACCATGGTTTGAGGTAACGGGACATATTGCACTCCATGGGGGATTTGCTGGTAAATATACTACCATGGTTTGAGGTAACGGGACAGATTGCACTCCATGGGGGATTTGCTGGTAAATATACTACCATGGTTTGAGGTGATGGGCCTGATTGCACTCCATGGGGAATTTGCTGGTAAATATACTACCATGGTTTGAGGTAACGGGACAGATTGCACTCCATGGGGGATTTGCTGGTAAATATACTACCATGGTTTGAGGTGATGGGCCTGATTGCACTCCATGGGGAATGTGCTGGTAAATATACTACCATGGTTTGATGTAACGGGACAGATTGCACTCCCTGGGGGATTTGCTGGTAAATATACTACCATGGTTTGAGTTAACGGGACAGATTGCACTCCATGGGGAATTTGCTGGTAAATATACTACCATGGTTTGAGGTAACGGGACAGATTGGACTCCATGGGGGATTTGCTGGTAATACCGGCACTGGAAATACCAGCGATTTCTGCTTGTGCGTTGGCAGAATTACCACAAACTCTTGGCTGGAGGTCATTCTGGCCTCCCCACTGGCAAACTTGGAGTTTTCTAGTGCGTAATTGTGGCACATTAATTCTGCAATGGCAAACTCCTACTGAGGCTCAATGTCTTGATTTTCTGGGGCTCTGACGTATAGATTGTGTATTTCGGTTTTTTAAGAGCACATCTCTGAGATGGGTCTAAGCAATAAAGTCAGTGGCTTCAGCTACATTGTCAAGTATGGATAATGGCTTTGTCTGCTTGGGCCTAATTTGAGGACAATCTAAATGCAGTCCAACTTAAAAGAATCGTTAAATGCTGATCAGTCCCCTCTCCTCCAATGGTATCGCAATTGATGGACCCTTTAAAAAGGAAATAGTCCATCACTTTGATCGGTTTGACGTAGCATCCAGAGATGCAGGGGTCATGAAGTGCAGAGTTCACCCAGACCAAGCTATTTTACTCCTCCGACCTGGCATGCTGTGGTGGAGCACTGGGTCTGATTGAGATTAGACGTCATTAACGTTTGTGTTACTACCTCATGCAAAAGGCATGCAAGAAAGTTGACCGGCCTGACGAAGGAGTTATTTTGTCAAAGCGGATTCATAAAATGGGAAGTCATAGTCCTAATGAATGATTGGAGAATGAGATCCATTGTACAACGAACTGCTGTGTTCCTTTTTCAAGTCAAATTGTTCTTCTTTCTAGCCATTTGTAAACTTGCAAAAAAGGGTAATCCAAGAGCAGTCAGTAGCGACGTATTGCAATGGCATTGAGGAGACTTCCAAGCAGGTTTCAGTGCTGAAGTATTCCCAGGATGGACAGTGGCGAGGAAAGGACCTGGTCATGTGAGTAAACCTTTCTAGTAAATCTTATGATACAATGGAGAAATCCATCAACACCATACACTGTGTGCCTTGTTGCAACTGTGTGAATATGGAGAACGGGCATATCGCCTACTGACCCATGGGAACGGACAGCGTCACTTACTGGTAATTATAGGAACCGCAACCCATGTCGTTGGCGTTTGGAATCTCACCATGCCTGGGACTAGGCATGTGGGTTCTGTCTGTGCCTGGTACTTGACAATATACGTGACATAAGGAATTGATCAGACCTGCACTTTCTCTTACTAAGTATATGGACGATGTTTCTAGATATGTGAGCACTCACAGCATCTGTGAGAGACAGTTTCAGACTCATCAATCATGCCACCATGTATGTGAGGGCTGGCATTACCTATGACTGGGTAATGTGGGACTGTCCATACCTACAAAGAGCAATGTGGTATGTGTCTATACCCTTCACATAGCATACTGAGATCAGTCATTATTTCAACTAGATATAACAGCATGCCCATATGGCGACTGGGTGTATAGGTTGCTGGCATATTGGAAATCAACATGCTTGTGGATACAGGCATCATCAGATGCTGGCCCAGTTGGAGAATGGTTGTTGACTCTGACTACCAGTCTCATGCTTTGGTATTGGCATTCTGTATACTGCCATCATCTCCATAACTGGTTAATGTGAACGTTTGATATATTTACAATATGAGGACCAGGGAGATAAAGTAATTTCCCCAGAATG